>NC_090726.1:157602752-157957752 GCF_036898095.1 Palaemon carinicauda
ATAAGTTAATATTTTTATGCATATCAAGTGACGAAGAGCATATTCTAAAGTAGGCTATCATTGTATAAAATTAAAGACATAAACAAATATTTCTATATCAAAATTGATAAAGTAGATATGTTGTTTCAAGACCAAATCGAGATATTAAGATTATTTTAAGAGTTTATAGTAAACCAAGTTTGAATACCACTAATTAACCGCTATCTTTCTATGTGGTTTGCGCAAGTAAATTTCTAAAGAAATATGTCTATAAATAATAGGCTTTCCACTAGTCTTTTCAGGCCTAACTACAACCTTTTATGTAGCATTGCAATTAATATAAATCTGATAAAATAGATTGAATGTTACATGCAGTAGTTATATTAATTATGCAGTAAATTACAAATACTCTTATCATACATTTCCTATAGATTCGCCAGCCATGCATCTAAAGAAAACTGATCTATAAAAGAAAATGGAAAAATATTTAGTACAGTAGTATGGCAGACTAAAATAAAATTAATGTCTCCTTTTTCAAGGCCACTTATAGACAAATTAGTGCTTTTATTCAAAAACACAAAATTACTATAATATCTAAGAAATCGAAGACATTAAAATGTGGTTAAATTCAATAAATATGCCTCGCCTACTGTTTTAAGAAAAATGAATCAAAGTCACAAGCACTGGCGCAGCTGTCCCTCTGTTCTTTGCTATGACCTGCTCATATTCGAGCAAGTCAAGTGAAAGAATGAATATATTAGTTCTTATTAAACTAGGTGTCTGATTTTGGGCCATATGACTGAGGCCAGGGAAGCCAATCTGCATCAAGGTTGAACTGGGGTAAAACCCAAAATTTGCACTATAAAAGTTGAATTAAGAGGGATTGAACAGCGACTAAATGAGGAAATGGTGGTTAAGCAATAGACTAAAATTCAAGTGGGACTAGGTGCCGAAGGGACCCTTAAAAGTAACGTCTACAGTGTAAAAAGGTCACTCTACGGGAAGGCATTCAGATTGTTTCCTTATCATATATAAACCCTGCAAATTGAACTACTGTACATTTTTCCTGTACAAAGCTTTTTAAAACTAAATGGAAATGGAAACTTCATTGCCTAAGTCCAAATGGGGAAAACCTTGCAGTTACGTTACGAAGTAATAAAAGATTATGGATAGCAAGATAAAGTGAAAATTAGAAGATCGTGGATAGAAGGATGAAGTAAAAATCAGAAGATTAAGGATAGCAAGATGGAATTTGGAATTAAAATTAGAAAACTGTAGATAGCAGGATGGAGTTAAAATTAGAAGACTACGGATACCAGAATGGAGTTAAAATTAGAAGACTATGGATAGCAGGATGGAATTAAAATTAGAAGACTATGGATAGCAGGATGGAATTAAAATTAGAAGACTATGGATAGCAGGATGGAGTTAAAATTAGAAGATTATTGAGAGCAGGATGGAGTTAAAATTAGATGACTATGGATAGCAAGATGGAGTTAAAACTAGAAGACTATGGATAGCAGGATGGAGTTAAAATTAGAAGACTATGGAGAGCTGGATGGAGTTAAAATTAGAAAACTATGGAGAGCAGGATGAGTTAAAATTAGAAGACTATGGAGAGCAGGATGAGTTAAAATTAGAAGACTATGGATAGCAGGATGGAGTTAAAATTAGAGGACTATGGATAGAAGGATGGAGTTAAAATTAGAAGACTATGGATAGCAGGATGGAGTTAAGATTAGAAGACTGGATAGAAGGATGGAGTTAAAATTGGATGACTATGGAGAGCGGGATGGAGTTAAAATTAGAAGACTATGGAGAGCGGGATGGAGTTAAAATTAGAAGACTATGGAGAGCGGGATGGAGTTAAAATTAGAAGACTATGGAGAGCGGGATGGAGTTAAAATTAGAAGACTATGGAGAGCGGGATGGAGTTAAAATTAGAAGACTATGGAGAGCAAGATGGAGTTAAAATTAGAAGACTATGGAGAGCAGGATGGAGTTAAAATTAGAAGACTATGGAAATAAGGATGGAGTTAAAATTAGAAGACTATGGATAGCAGGATGGAGTTAAAATTAGAAGACTATGGATAGCAGGATGGAGTTAAAATTAGAAGACTATGGATAGCAGGATGGAGTTAAAATTATAAGACTATGGATAGCAGGAAAGAGTTAAAATTAGAAGACTATGGAGAGCAGGATGGAGTAAAAATTAGAAGACTATGGAGAGCAGGATGGAGTTAAAATTAAAAGACTATGGAGAGCAGGATGGAGTTAAAATTAAAAGACTATGGAGAGCAGGATGGAGTTAAAATTAGAAGACTATGGAGAGCAGGATGGAGTTAAAATTAGAAGAATATGGAGAGCAGGATGGAGTTGAAATTAGAAGACTATGGAAAGCAGGATGGAGTTGAAATTAGAAGACTATGGAAAGCAGGATGGAGTTGAAATTAGAAGACTATGGAGAGCAGGATGGAGTTGAAATTAGAAGACTATGGAGAGCAGGATGGAGTTAAAATTAGAAGACTATGGAGAGCAGGATGGAGTTAAAATTAGAAGACTATGGAGAGCAGGATGGAGTTAAAATTAGAAGACTAAGGATAGAAGGATAGAGTTAAAATTAGAAGACTATGGAGAGCAAGATGGAGTTAAAAATAGAAGACTATGGAGAGCAGGGTGGAGTTAAAATTAGAAGACTATGGAGAGCAGTACGGAGTTAAAATTAGAAGACTGGATAGAAGGATGGAGTTAAAATTGGATGACTATGGATAGCAGGATGGAGTTAAAATTAGAAGACTATGGATAGAAGGATAGAGTTAAAATTAGAAGACTATGGATAGAAGGATAGAGTTAAAATTAGAAGACTATGGAGAGCAGGATGGAGTTAAAATTAGAAGACTATGGAGAGCAGGATGGAGTTAAAATTAGAAGACTATGGAGAGCAGGATGGAGTTAAAATTAGAAGACTATGGAGAGGAATGATAGAGTTAAAATTAGAAGACCATGGAGAGCAAGATGGAGTTAAAATTAGAAGACTATGGAGAGCAGGATGGAGTTAAAATTAGAAGTCTATGGATAGCAGGATAAAGTTAAAATTAGAAGACTATGGATAGCAGGATAGAGTTAAAATTAGAAGACTATGGATAGAAGGATAGAGTTAAAATTAAAAGACTATGGAGAGCAAGATAGAGTTAAGATTAGAAGACTGGATAGAAGGATGGAGTTAAAATTGGATGACTATGGATAGCAGGATGGAGTTAAAATTAGAAGACTATGGATAGAAGGATAGAGTTAAAATTAGAAGACTATGGAGAGCAAGATGGAGTTAAAATTAGAAGACTATGGAGAGCAGGATGGAGTTAAAATTAGAAGACTATGGAGAGCAGGATGGAGTTAAAATTAGAAGACTATGGAGAGCAGGATGGAGTTAAACTTAGAAGACTATGGATAGCAAGATAGAGTTAAAATTAGAAGACTATGGATAGCAGGATAGAGTTAAAATTAGAAGACTATGGATAGAAGGATAGAGTTAAAATTAGAAGACTATGGAGAGCAAGATGGAGTTAAAATTAGATGACTATGGATAGAAGGATGGAGTTAAAATTAGATGACTATGGATAGAAGGATGGAGTTAAAATTAGAAGACTATGGAGATCAGGATGGAGTTAAAATTAGAAGACTATGGAGAGCAAGATGGAGTTAAAATTAGAAGACTATAGATAGCAGGAAAGAGTTAAAATTAGAAGACTATGGATAGCAGGAAGGAGTTAAAATTAGAAGACTATGGATAGCAGGAAGGAGTTAAAATTAGAAGACTATGGAGAGCAGGATGGAGTTAAAATTAGAAGACTATGGAGAGCAGGATGGAGTTAAAATTAGAAGACTATGGAGAGCAGGATGGAGTTAAAATTAGAAGACTATGGAGAGCAGGATGGAGTTGAAATTAGAAGACTAAGGAGAGCAGGATGGAGTTAAAATTAGAAGACTATGGATAGAAGGATAGAGTAAAAATTAGAAGACTATGGAGAGCAAGATGGAAGTAAAATTAGAAGACTATGGATAGAAGGATAGAGTTAAAATTAGAAGACTATGGAGAGCAGGATGGAGTTAAAATTAGAAGACTATGGAGAGCAGGATGGAGTTAAAATTAAAAGACTATGGAGAGCAGGATGGAGTTAAAATTAAAAGACTATGGAGAGCAGGATGGAGTTAAAATTAGAAGACTATGGAGAGCAGGATGGAGTTAAAATTAGATGACTATGGAGAGCAGGATGGAGTTAAAATTTGATGACTATGGAGAGCAGGATGGAGTTAAAATTTGAAGACTATGGAGAGGAAGGATAGAGTTAAAATTAGAAGACCATGGAGAGCAAAAAGGAGTTAAAATTAGAAGACTATGGAGAGCAGGATGGAGTTAAAATTAGAACACTATGGACAGCAGGATATAGTTAAAATCAGAAGACTATGGAGAGCAAGATGGAGTTAAGATTAGAAGACTGGATAGAAGGATGGAGTTAAAATTGGATGACTATGGATAGCAGGATGGAGTTAAAATTAAAAGACTATGGATAGAAGGATAGAGTTAAAATTAGAACACTATGGAGAGCAAGATGGAGTTAAAATTAGAAGACTATAGAGAGCAGGATGGAGTTAAAATTAGAAGACTATGGATAGCAGGATAGAGTTAAAATTAGAAGACTATGGATAGAAGGATAGAGTTAAAATTAGAAGACTATGGAGAACAGGATGGAGTTAAAATTAGATGACTATGGATAGAAGGATGGAGTTAAAATTAGAAGACTATGAAGAGCAGGATGGAGTTAAAATTAGAAGACTATGGAGAGCAAGATGGAGTTAAAATTAGAAGACTATGGAGAGCAAGATGGAGTTAAAATTAGAAGACTATGGAGAGCAAGATGGAGTTAAAATTAGAAGACTATGGAGATCAAGATGGAGTTAAAATTAGAAGACTATGGAGAGCAAGATGGAGTTAAAATTAGAAGACTATGGATAGAAGGATGGAGTTAAAATTAGATGACTATGGATAGAAGGATAGAGTTAAAATTAGAAGACTATGGATAGAAGGATGGAGTTAAAATTAGAAGACTATGGATAGAAGGATGAAGTTAAAATTAGAAGACTATGAAGAGCAGGATGGAGTTAAAATTAGAAAACTATGGAGAGAAAGATGGAGTTAAAATTAGAAGACTATGGAGAACAAGATGGAGTTAAAATTAGAAGACTATGGAGAACAAGATGGAGTTAAAATTAGAAGACTATGGATAGAAGGATAGAGTTAAAATTAGAAGACTATGGAGAGCAGGATGGAGTTAAAATTAGAAGACTATGGATAGAAGGATGGAGTTAAAATTAGAAGACTATGGATAGAAGGATAGAGTTAAAATTAGAAGACTATGGATAGAAGGATAGAGTTAAAATTAGAAGACTATGGATAGAAGGATAGAGTTAAAATTAGAAGACTATTTAGAGCAAGATGGAGTTAAAATTAGATGACTATGGATAGAAGGATGGAGTTAAAATTAGAAGACTATGAAGAGCAAGATGGAGTTAAAATTAGAAGACTATGGAGAGCAGGATGGAGTTAAAATTAGAAGACTATGGATAGAAGGATAGAGTTAAAATTAGAAGACTATGGAGAGCAGGATGGAGTTAAAATTAAAAGACTATGGAGAGCAGGATGGAGTTAAAATTAGAAGACTATGGAGAGCAGGATGGAGTTAAAATTAGAAGACTATGGAGAGCAGGATGGAGTTAAAATTAGAAGACTATGGAAAGCAGGATGGAGTTGAAATTAGAAGACTATGGAGAGCAGGATGGAGTTGAAATTAGAAGACTATGGAGAGCAGGATGGAGTTGAAATTAGAAGACTATGGAGAGCAGGATGGAGTTAAAATTAGAAGACTATGGATAGCAGGATGGAGTTAAAATTAGAAGACTAGGGATAGCAGGATGGAGTTAAAATTAGAAGACTGGATAGAAGGATGGAGTTAAAATTGGATGACTATGGAGAGCGGGATGGAGTTAAAATTAGAAGACTATGGAGAGCGGGATGGAGTTAAAATTAGAAGACTATGGAGAGCGGGATGGAGTTAAAATTAGAAGACTATGGAGAGCGGGATGGAGTTAAAATTAGAAGACTATGGAGAGCAGGATGGAGTTAAAATTAGAAGACTATGGAGAGCAGGATGGAGTTAAAATTAAAAGACCATGGAAATAAGGATGGAGTTAAAATTAGAAGACTATGGATAGCAGGATGGATTTAAAATTAGAAGACTATGGATAGCAGGATGGATTTAAAATTAGAAGACTATGGATAGCAGGATGGAGTTAAAATTAGAAGACTATGGATAGCAGGATGGAGTTAAAATTAGAAGACTATGGCTAGCAGGATGGAGTTAAAATTAGAAGACTATGGATAGCAGGAAAGAGTTAAAATTAGAAGACAATGGAGAGCAGGAAGGAGTTAAAATTAGAAGACTATGGAGAGCAGGATGGAGTAAAAATTAGAAGACTATGGAGAGCAGGATGGAGTTAAAATTAAAAGACTATGGAGAGCAGGATGGAGTTAAAATTAGAAGACTATGGAGAGCAGGATGGAGTTAAAATTAGAAGACTATGGAAAGCAGGATGGAGTTGAAATTAGAAGACTATGGAGAGCAGGATGGAGTTGAAATTAGAAGACTATGGAGAGCAGGATGGAGTTGAAATTAGAAGACTATGGAGAGCAGGATGGAGTTGAAATTAGAAGACTATGGAGAGCAGGATGGAGTTAAAATTAGAAGACTATGGAGAGCAGGATGGAGTTAAAATTAGAAGACTATGGATAGAAGGATAGTTTAAATTAGAAGACTATGGAGAGCAAGATGGAGTTAAAATTAGAAGACTATGGAGAGCAGGATGGAGTTAAAATTAGAAGACTATGGAGAGCAGGATGGAGTTAAAATTAGAAGACCATGGAGAGCAGTATGGAGTTAAAATTAGAAGACTGGATAGAAGGATGGAGTTAAAATTGGATGACTATGGATAGCAGGATGGAGTTAAAATTAGAAGACTATGGATAGAAGGATAGAGTTAAAATTAGAAGACTATGGATAGAAGGATAGAGTTAAAATTAGAAGACTATGGAGAGCAGGATGGAGTTAAAATTAGAAGACTATGGAGAGCAGGATGGAGTTAAAATTAGAAGACTATGGAGAGCAGGATGGAGTTAAAATTAGAAGACTATGGAGAGCAGGATGGAGTTAAAATTAGAAGACTATGGAGAGGAATGATAGGGTTAAAATTAGAAGACTATGGAGAGGAATGATAGGGTTAAAATTAGAAGACCATGGAGAGCAAGATGGAGTTAAAATTAGAAGACTATGGAGAGCAGGATGGAGTTAAAATTAGAAGACTATGGAGAGCAGGATAGAGTTAAAATTAGAAGACTATGGATAGCAGGATAGAGTTAAAATTAGAAGACTATGGATAGCAGGATAGAGTTAAAATTAGAAGACTATGGATAGCAGGATAGAGTTAAAATTAGAAGACTATGGATAGAAGGATAGAGTTAAAATTAGAAGACTATGGATAGAAGGATAGAGTTAAAATTAGAAGACTATGGAGAACAGGATGGAGTTAAAATTAGATGACTATGGATAGAAGGATGGAGTTAAAATTAGAAGACTATGAAGAGCAGGATGGAGTTAAAATTAGAAGACTATGGAGAGCAAGATGGAGTTAAAATTAGAAGACTATGGAGATCAAGATGGAGTTAAAATTAGAAGACTATGGAGAGCAAGATGGAGTTAAAATTAGAAGACTATGGATAGAAGGATGGAGTTAAAATTAGAAGACTATGGATAGAAGGATGGAGTTAAAATTAGAAGACTATGGATAGAAGGATGGAGTTAAAATTAGAAGACTATGAAGAGCAGGATGGAGTTAAAATTAGAAAACTATGGAGAGAAAGATGGAGTTAAAATTAGAAGACTATGGAGAGCAAGATGGAGTTAAAATTAGAAGACTATGGATAGAAGGATAGAGTTAAAAATGTTATTTTCCTTAGTAAAATAAATTTTTGAATATACTTACCCGATGATCATATAGCTGTCAGCTCTGCTGCCCGACAGAAAAAACCTACGGGCGGAATACGCCAGCGATCGCTATACAGGTGGGGGTGTACATCAACAGCGCCATCTGTCAAGTAGGTACTCAAGTACTCGATGTCAACAAGAACCAATTTTCTCCTCTGTCCACTGGGTCTCTATTGGGGAGGAAGGGTGGGTCCTTTAATTTATGATCATCGGGTAAGTATATTCAAAAATTTATTTTACTAAGGAAAATAACATTTTTCAATATTAAACTTACCCGATGATCATATAGCTGATTCACACCCAGGGGGGTGGGTAGAGACCAGCATTACATGTTGACATTATGAGCTAAGTATTCCGTATTTCATTTTAGCAGTTATTCAAAATAACAAGCATAAAATAAATAAGTACCTGGTAAGGAAGACGACTTGAACAATTACTCTGCCTTTTTAAGTACGTCTTCCTTACTGAGCCTCGCGATCCTCATAGGATGCTGAGCGACTCCTAGGAGCTGAAGTATGAAGGGTTGCAACCCATACTAAAGGTCCTCATCAAAACCTCTAATCTAGGCGCTTCTCAAGAAATGATTTTGACCACCCGCCAAATCAAGTAGGATGCGAAAGGCTTCTTAGCCTTCCGGACAACCCAAAAATATTTCAAGAGAAAGATTAAAAAGGTTCTGGAATTAGGGAATTGTAGTGGTGGAGCCCCCACCACTACTGCACTCGTTGCTACGAATGGTCCCAGAGTGTAGCAGTTCTCGTAAAGAGACTGGACATTCTTAAGATAAAAGACGCGAACACTGATTTGCTATTCCAATAGGATGCGTCGAATATACTTTGCAGAGATCTATTTTGTTTAAAGGCCACGGAAGTTGCGACAGCTCTAACTTCGTGTGTCCTTACCTTCAGCCAAGCTTGGTCTTCCTCATTCAGAAGGGAATGAGCTTCTCGTATTAACAGTCTGATAAAATAGGATAAAGAATTCTCTGACATAGGCAAAGATGAATTCTTAACTGAACACCATAAAGCTTCAGACGGGCCTCGTAAAGGTTTTTAAAACAGAACTTAAGAGCTCTTACAGGACATAATACTCTTTCTAGTTCATTTCCAACCATACGATAAGTTTGGAATATCGAACGATATTGGTCAAGGCCGAGAAGGCAGCTCGTGTTTGGCTAGAAAACCAAGTTGTAGAACATGTAGCCGTTTCGGATGAGAATCCGATGTTCTTGCTGAAGGCATGAATCTCACTGACTCTTTTAGCTGTGGTTAAGCATATCAGGAAAAGAGTCTTAAAGGTGAGATCTTTCAGGGAGGCTGATTGAAGCGGTTCGAACCTGTCTGACATAAGGAATCTTAGAACCACGTCTAAATTCCAACCAGGTGTAACCAAACGACGCTCCTTCGTGGTCTCAAAAGACTTAAGGAGGTCCTGTAGATCTTTATTGTTGGAAAGATCTAAGCCTCTGTGACGGAAGACTGATGCCAACATGCTACTGTAACCCTTGATAGTGGGAGCTGAAAGAGATCGTTCTTTCCTCAGATATAAGAGGAAGTCAGCTATTTGAGTTACAGAGGTACTGGTCGAGGATACGGATACTGACTTGCACCAGTTTCGGAAGATTTCCCACTTCGATTGGTAGACTCTAAGGGTGGAAGTTCTCCTTGCTCTAGCAATCGCTCTGGTTGCCTCCTTCGAAAAACCTCTAGTTCTCGAGAGTCTTTCGATAGTCTGAAGGCAGTCAGACGAAGAGCATGGAGGCCTTGGAGTACCTTCTTTACGCGTGGCAGACGTAGCAGGTCCACCCTTAGGGGAAGTGTTCTGGGAACGTCTACTAGCCATCGAAGTACCTCGGTGAGTTATTCTCTCGCGGGCCAGAGGGAAGCAACTAGCGTCAACTTTGTCCCTTCGTGAGAGGCGAACTTCTGCAGTACCTTGTTGACAATCTAGAACGGAGGGAATGCATATAGATCTAGATGTGACCAATCTAGTAGAAAGGCATCTATATGAACTACTGCTGGGTCCGGGATAGGTGAGCAAAGTATTGGGAGCCTCTTGGTCATCGAGGTTGCGAAGAGATCTATGGTTGGCTGGCCCCAGGTGGCCCAAAGTCTCTTGCATACATCCTTGTGGAGGGTCCAATATGTTGGAATTATTTGTCCCTTCCTACTGAGACAATCTGCTATGACATTCAAGTTGCCTTGGATGAACCTCGTTACTAGTGAAAAGTCTAGACCTGTTGAACAGGAGAGGAGGTCTCTTGCGAACTCGTACCATGTCAGAGAGTAGGTCCCTCCTTGCTTGGAGATGTACGTCAAAGCAGGGTGTTGTCCGTGTTCACCTCCACCACTTTGCCTTGAAGGAGAGACCTGAAGCTTTTCCAGGTCAGACGTACTGCCAGTAGCTTCTTGCAGTTGAAATGCATTGTCCTTTGACTCGAGTTCCATAATCCCGAGCATTTCCTACCGCCTAATGTCGCACCCCAGCCTACGTCCGATGCGTCCGAGAAGAGAACGTGGTTGGGAGTCTGAACAGTCAGGGGAAGACCCTTTCAAAGGTTGATAAAGTCCTTTCACCAAGTCAGACCAGACTTTATCTTTCCGGAAACCGGGATCGAGACCGCTTCTAGCGTCTTGTCCTTTTCCAGTGAAAAGCTAGATGATACAGAAGAGGACGGAGGTGTAGTCTTCAAAGTGACACAAATTGAACCACGGATGACAGTGTCCTAACCAGACTCATCCACAGCCTGACAGGGCAGTGTTCCTTCTTCAGCATCTTCTGGATGGATAACAGGGCTGGGGGTTGATCGTCTTGTTCAGCAATGTCCTCATCAGAGGGTTCCTCATCCGAAACTGATGAGGAAACGGCAACGGAGTGGGCAACGTCTGACTCGCTGAATCCGGTCGCACTGGTGGATGCGTGACGGAGCCGGACACAAGATCATGGTACTGCTGCACAGTCTGTGAACTGTCAACCATGGGGACGCGAGGAAGTACAGCGTCAACCCGAAACTGTCTAGACTGTCTGGGTTGCGCAGTCAACCCCCTACCGGGTTGTTGAGGTTGCCGCACTGCGTCACAACAAGTCACCTCTGCTGGTTGTTGAACGTCTTCCTAGTGACACCCTGAACGTCCACAACCACCTCCGAGAGTCGCTTAACGTCAACGTGCGACTGGCAACCCACACTGGGTCGCACCGGTGGAGGAACCACCTCAACTGGCGGACGTGAGTAGGATACCTCAGCGTCAACAGGGCGTACAACCAACCGGTAGGAAGGTTGTTGGCTAGGAGGTTCTTCTCCGTAAAAAATCCTCTATCAAGGACACAAGCTTGGACTGCATGTCTTGCAACAAAGCCCATTAGGGTCTATGGGAGCAGGTGTGGCAACAGACGGGGTTAGCGACCGAAGCGGAACCATTTACCATCCCTGGAAGCCTTGTTATGCTTTAATTAAAGTCCATAGGAGGCTAAGCAGCTTAAGGCTCCTCTCCAAATGACAGAGTCCTCAAAGGAATATCAGAAGGAGGGAGAACAGCACTTTCTCATCTACAGGAACCATGTCCGAGAAAAGCTAGGTTATCTCAGTGAGGGTCTCACTGGTGCATAAGCAGCAGACCAGAAGGCAACGTTAAGTAACTGCTTGACAGTCTGTGAACTGTCAAAAACTGAACTGTCAACCACAACAGGTGCGTGAGGACATACAGCACTGGTGCATTAGTAGCAGACCAGAAGGCAACGTCATGTAACTGCTTGGCAGTCTGTGAGCTGGCAACAACTAGTCTGCTGCGGGCAAGTGGCGGTAACCACAGTGGGTTGCGGAGGCTGACACACCGTGTCAAAACACGGCAGCTTGTGGTAGCTCACGCACGGCAACGGAGTGCTCCGTGTGTCTGTGGGAGTCAGCATGCGTCTGGCAGGGTCGACTGCGCATGGGTGGAGGAGCTCTCACAACAAGAGTGTGGGAGCAGGCAGCCATGCTGGGCGCACAACCGTGGCAGGTTGTAGGCAAACGGGTGCATCGTCAACCTTCTCCGCAGTCGGAGTGTGGGAGCAGGCAACAACCAAAGCGGAGTGGTGGTGCGTGGTGGGGACTGCCGTGGGTTGCGGAAACTAACGCATCTCGTCAAAACACGGCAGCTTGACTCCACCTTCCCACTGCTGATGCGGTAGCTCACGCATGTTAACGGAGGGTGCCGCACGTCGGCTAACATTAACATGCGTCTGGCAGGGTCGATTGCGCATCGGAGGTGGAGCTCTCCGCAGCCGGAGTGTGGGAGCAGGCAGCCTCAGCGTGAGCTGGGCGCACAACCGTGGCAGGTTGTAGGCTAACGAGAGCAGTGTCAACCTTCTCCGCACGAAACTCCTGCATAACCGCAGCTAACTGAGTCTGCATAGACTGCAGTAAAGACCACTTAGGGTCTACAAAAAACGGCAACAGACGGAGCTACTGTCCGTTGTGACTGAGGGTCTAAAACAGCTGGTGCGGCAACAGACGGAGTTACTGCCTGTTGCGGTACCACCTTGCCTCTCTTGGGAGGAGTGCAGTCGTCGGATGACTGCAGCGAGTCCGAACTGACCCAGTGGCTACACCTAGGCCGTTGGACTTGCGCGGAAGGGACCGACTTGCACTTAAAAAGCTGCAAGATGTGGTCCATGGTTTCTTACGAGAAACCTCTTCCGCAGACGAGGAATAAATGGGCTCTCTCGTCTTTGTGTGGGTGGGGCGATCTCACGTCGGCTAACGTGGGTAGATACGCCCGAAACCACGGAGGGAAAAACGTCTGTTCGTCGATCAAGGCCTGTGGAACCCATAAGTCGTTCGACATTAATTCTCCCCTGGGCTTGGGAGCTTGTAAGAGGTCCCGGACTAGGTGAACAACTGGCACGAACAGACGAACCCTCGGACGCAACACTGTAACAATTTGCGCATATCACTTTATCACTTTTGATTTTCTGTTTGCACTTATTTCACTGAAATCGAAACTTTAACTGATTTCTACCTGAAACACGCAATCCTATCCTTCATTAAAAGGTAGTAATTGCGAAAACAGTTTTACAATGCAACAGAAAAACATAAAAAAAAAAAGATAAAGAATTCAGTGGCTGGAAAAGAGACTTAACACTAGATCAAATAAACTACGTTTACAATCTCTCACCGCATAAAGCCTGGGAACAAGAATAAAACCCTAGAAACGTTTTACCTTCTTCCCCTACAGCGACTAGGGAGAAGAGTAAAAAACGAGAACAAGGTTACCCGCTTGAACGAAACGTTTATTCTCCTCTCTCTCCCTCCGTCTCTATCTCTCTCTCTCTTCTCTCTTGATTTAGCACCTGAGAGAAGAGCCCAATTATATATCGTTAAAACATGTTATTAGCTAAAGGAAAAAACTGAAAGGTTTCCCAAATAAAAAGTTCCTTTATTTAGAATTTAAACCATTTAAGCTAAGAAAGAATGAACGAAACGCTAGAATCGGTTTACTCTTACTGCAAAGTGAAACCGTGATACACTTTCTCTCTATCGTAACGATAGAGCGCATGTTGAACGTTCTGAACGTCAACAACTGCGGAGACTAAAAAACTAAACGTTAGTTCATCTTTGAAAACAGTACGAGACTATCAAAGAAATTCTTTCATAAAACATTAAAATTAAAAAAGTATTAAATTCTTAAAAGGTTAAATACGATATAACGGGCTCAATGTTAATTAACTTCGGTTCCAAGTAAGGACCGCCTACTATTAGGAAAGGTCGCATATAAACAAACATAAAAATTAATTTTTTATAAGTTTATAATAAATGGAAAGTTAATCGAAGAGGCCTATAAAGGCGGAGAGATATAAAATAAATAGATCTATAACTTGTAAAGCAAAATTACCAAAAACCTAAACACACTTCCGTCTAAGGGAAGGGTCGGCCATTTAAAAGTGAAAGAGAGTCCATACTCTCTTCGTCACCATAATTAAATCTATCCAAAACGAGTTCAAGTTTTGAAATGAAGATAAAACCCCTGCATAGCGAAAGCTCAAAACTGGAATAGTGTACTTCACCAAATCGTTGTGAAAACAAATCCAGTTAGGGACGGTGTATTTAGTAGGTCTTGCCATTGGCACGACAGAGAGAAAATTGGTTCTTGTTGACATCGAGTACTTGAGTACCTACTTGACAGATGGCGCTGTTGATGTACACCCCCACCTGTATAGCGATCGCTGGAGTATTCCGCCCGTAGGTTTTTTCTGTCGGGCAGCAGAGCTGACAGCTATATGATCATCGGGTAAGTTTAATATTGAAAATTAGAAGACTATGGAGAGCAAGATGGAGTTAAAATTAGAAGACTATGGATAGAAGGATGGAGTTAAAATTAGAAGACTATGGATAGAAGGATAGAGTTAAAATTAGAAGACTATGGATAGAAGGATAGAGTTAAAATTAGAAGACTATGGATAGGAGGATGGAGTTAAAATAAGAAGACTATGAAGAGCAAGATGGAGTTAAAATTAGAAGACTATGGAGAGCAAGATGGAGTTAAAATTAGAAGACTATGAAGAGCAAGATGGAGTTAAAATTAGAAGACTATGGATAGAAGGATGGAGTTAAAATTAGAAGACTATGGATAGAAGGATGGAGTTAAAATTAGAAGACTATGAAGAGAAGGATGGAGTTAAAATTAGAAGACTATGGAAAGCAGGATGGAGTTAATAGATGACTATGGATAGAAGGATGGAGTTCAAATTAGAAGACTATGGAGAGCAAGATGGAGTTAAAATTAGAAGACTATGGATAGAAGGATGGAGTTAAAATTAGAAGACTATGAAGAGCAGGATGGAGTTAAAATTAGAAGACTATGGATAGAAGGATAGAGTTAAAATTAGAAGACTATGGAGAGGAAGGATAGAGTTAAAATTAGAAGACCATGGAGAGCAATATAGAGTTAAAATTAGAAGACCATGGAGAGCAATATAGAGTTAAAATTAGAAGACTATGGAGAGCAGGATGGAGTTAAAATTAGAAGACTATGGAGAGCAGGATGGAGTTAAAATTAGAAGACTATGGATAGCTGGATAGAGTTAAAATTAGAAGACTATGGATAGAAGGATAGAGTTAAAATTAGAAGACTATGGAGAGCAAGATGGAGTTAAGATTAGAAGACTGGATAGCAGGATGGAGTTAGAATTAGAAGACTATGGATAGAAGGATAGAGTTAAAATTAGAAGACTATGGATAGAAGGATAGAGTTAAAATTAGAAGACTATGGAGAGCAGGATGGAGTTAAAATTAGAAGACTATGGAGAGCAGGATGGAGTTAAAATTAGAAGACTATGGAGAGCAGGATGGAGTTAAAATTAGAAGACTATGGAGAGCAGGATGGAGTTAAAATTAGAAGACTATGGATAGCAGGATAGAGTTAAAATTAGAAGACTATGGATAGCAGGATAGAGTTAAAATTAGAAGACTATGGATAGAAGGATAGAGTTAAAATTAGAAGACTATGGATACAAGGATAGAGTTAAAATTAGAAGACTATGGAGAGCGGGATGGAGTTAAAATTAGAAGACTATGGATAGAAGGATAGAGTTAAAATTAGAAGACTATGGAGAGCAAGATGGAGTTAAAATTAGAAGACTATGGATAGAAGGATGGAGTTAAAATTAGAAGACTATGGATAGAAGGATGGAGTCAAAATTAGAAGACTATGGATAGAAGGATAGAGTTAAAATTAGAAGACTATGGATAGAAGGATAGAGTTAAAATTAGAAGACTATGGATAGAAGGATGGAGTTAAAATTAAAAGACTATGGATAGAAGGATAGATTTAAAATTAGAAGACTATGGATAGAAGGATAGAGTTAGAATTAGAAGACTATGGAGAGCAAGATGGAGTTAAAATTAGATGACTATGGATAGAAGGATGGAGTTAAAATTAGAAGACTATGAAGAGCAAGATGGAGTTAAAATTAGAACACTATGGATAGAAGGATGGAGTTAAAATTAGAAGACTATGAAGAACAGGATGGAGTTAAAATTAGAAGACCATGGAAAGCAGGATGGAGTTAATAGATGACTATGGATAGAAGGATGGATTTAAAATTAGAAGACTATGAAGAGCAGGATGGAGTTAAAATTAGAAAACTATGGATAGAAGGATAGAGTTAAAATTAGAAGACTATGGAGAGGAAGGATAGAGTTAAAATTAGAAGACCATGGAGAGCAAGATGGAGTTAAAATTAGAAGACTATGGATGGAAGGATGGAGTTAAAATTAAAAGACTATGAAGAGCAGGATGGAGTTAAAATTAGAAGACTATGAAGAGCAGGATGGAGTTAAAATTAGAAGACTATGAAGAGCAGGAGGGAGTTAAAATTAGAAGACTATGGAGAGCAAGATGGAGGTAAAATTAGAAGACTATGGAGAGCAGGATAGTGTTAAAATTAGAAGACTATGGATAGAAGGATAGAGTTAAAATTAGAAGACTATGGAGAGCAAGATGGAGTTAAGATTAGAAGACTGGATAGCAGGATGGAGTTAAGATTAGAAGACTATGGATAGAAGGATAGAGTTAAAATTAGAAGACTATGGATAGAAGGATAGAGTTAAAATTAGAAGACTATGGAGAGCAGGATGGAGTTAAAATTAGAAGACTATGGAGAGCAGGATGGAGTTAAAATTAGAAGACTATGGAGAGCAGGATGGAGTTAAAATTAGAAGACTATGGAGAGCAGGATGGAGTTAAAATTAGAAGACTATGGAGAGCAGGATGGAGTTAAAATTAGATGACTATGGAGAGCAGGATGGAGTTAAAATTAGATGACTATGGATAGAAGGATGGAGTTAAAATTAAAAGACTATGAAGAGCAGGATGGAGTTAAAATTAGAAGACTATGAAGAGCAGGATGGAGTTAAAATTAGAAGACTATGAAGAGCAGGAGGGAGTTAAAATTAGAAGACTATGGAGAGCAAGATGGAGGTAAAATTAGAAGACTATGGAGAGCAGGATAGTGTTAAAATTAGAAGACTATGGATAGAAGGATAGAGTTAAAATTAGAAGACTATGGAGAGCAAGATGGAGTTAAGATTAGAAGACTGGATAGCAGGATGGAGTTAGAATTAGAAGACTATGGATAGAAGGATAGAGTTAAAATTAGAAGACTATGGATAGAAGGATAGAGTTAAAATTAGAAGACTATGGAGAGCAGGATGGAGTTAAAATTAGAAGACTATGGAGAGCAGGATGGAGTTAAAATTAGAAGACTATGGAGAGCAGGATGGAGTTAAAATTAGAAGACTATGGAGAGCAGGATGGAGTTAAAATTAGAAGACTATGGATAGCAGGATAGAGTTAAAATTAGATGACTATGGATAGAAGGATGGAGTTAAAATTAGTTGACTATGGATAGAAGGATGGAGTTAAAATTAGAAGACTATGGATAGAAGGATGGAGTTAAAATTAGAAGACTATGGATAGAAGGATAGAGTTAAAATTAGAAGACTATGGATAGAAGGATAGAGTTAAAATTAGAAGACTATGGAGAGCGGGATGGAGTTAAAATTAGAAGACTATGGATAGAAGGATAGAGTTAAAATTAGAAGACTATGGAGAGCAAGATGGAGTTAAAATTAGAAGACTATGGATAGAAGGATAGAGTTAAAATTAGAAGACTATGGATAGAAGGATAGAGTTAAAATTAGAAGACTATGGATAGAAGGATAGAGTTAAAATTAGAAGACTATGGAGAGCAAGATGGAGTTAAAATTAAATGACTATGGATAGAAGGATGGAGTTAAAATTAGAAGACTATGGAGAGCAAGATGGAGTTAAAATTAGAAGACTATGGATAGAAGGATGGAGTTAAAATTAGAAGACTATGAAGAGCAGGATGGAGTTAAAATTAGAAGACTATGAAGAGCAGGATGGTGTTAAAATTAGAAGACTATGAAGAGCAGGATGGAGTTGAAATTAGAAGACTATGGAAAGCAGGATAAGAGTTGAAATTAGAAGACTATGGAAAGCAGGATAGAGTTGAAATTAGAAGACTATGGAAAGCAGGATGGAGTTGAAATTAGAAGACTATGGAAAGCAGGATGGAGTTGAAATTAGAAGACTATGGAGAGCAGGATGGAGTTAAAATTAGAAGACTATGGAGAGCAGGATGGAGTTAAAATTAGAAGACTATGGAGAGCAGGATGGAGTTAAAATTAGAAGACTATGGAGAGCAGGATGGAGTTAAAATTAGAAGACTATGGATGGAAGGATGGAGTTAAAATTAAAAGACTATGAAGAGCAGGATGGAGTTAAAACTAGAAGACTATGAAGAGCAGGATGGAGTTAAAATTAGAAGACTATGAAGAGCAGGAGGGAGTTAAAATTAGAAGACTATGGAGAGCAAGATGGAGGTAAAATTAGAAGACTATGGAGAGCAAGATGGAGGTAAAATTAGAAGACTATGGAGAGCAGGATAGTGTTAAAATAAGAAGACTATGGATAGAAGGATAAAGTTAAAATTAGAAGACTATGGAGAGCAAGATGAAGTTAAAATTAGAAGACTATGGAGAGCAGGATGGAGTTAAAATTAGAAGACTATGGAGAGCAAGATGGAGTTAAAATTAGAAGACTATGGAGAGCAAGATGGAGTTAAAATTAGAAGACTATGGAGAGCAAGATGGAGTTAAAATTAGAAGACTATGGAGAGCAAGATGGAGTTAAAATTAGAAGACTATGGAGAGCAAGATGGAGTTAAAATTAGAAGACTATGGATAGAAGGATGGAGTTAAAATTAGAAGACTATGGATAGAAGGATGGAGTTAAAATTAGAAGACTATGGATAGAAGGATGGAGTTAAAATTAGAAGACTATGGATAGAAGGATGGAGTTAAAATTAGAAGACCATGGAGATCAGGATGGAGTTAAAATTAGAAGACTATGGAGAGCAGGATGGAGTTAAAATTAGAAGACTATGGAGAGCAGGATGGAGTTAAAATTAGAAGACCGTGGAGAGCAGGATGGAGTTAAAATTAGAAGACTATGGATAGAAGGATGGAGATAAAATAAGAAGACTTTGAAGAGCAGGATGGAGTTAAAATTAGAAGACTATGGATAGAAGGATAGAGTTAAAATTAGAAGACTATGGAGAGCAAGATGGAGTTAAAATTAGAAGACTATGAAGAGCAGGATGGAGTTAAAATTAGAAGACTATGAAGAGCAGGATGGGGTTAAAATTAGAAGACTATGGAGAGCAGGATGGAGTTAAAATTAGAAGACTATGGAGAGCAGGATAGAGTTAAAATTAGAAGACTATGGAGAGCAGGATAGAGTTAAAATTAGAAGACTATGGATAGAAGGATGGAGTTAAAATTAGAAGACTATGGAGAGCAGGATGGAGTTAAAATTAGAAGACTATGGAGAGCAAGATGGAGTTAAAATTAGAAGACTATTGAGAGCAAGATGGAGTTAAAATTAGAAGACTATGGATAGAAGGATGGAGTTAAAATTAGAAGACTATGGATAGAAGGATAGAGTTAAAATTAGAAGACTATGGAGAGGAAGATGGAGTTAAAATTAGAAGACTACGGATAGAAGAATAGAGGTAAAATTAGAAGACTATGGAGAGCAAGATGGAGTTAAAATTAGAAGACTATGGATAGAAGGATGGAGTTAAAATTAGAAGACTATGGATAGAAGGATAGAGTTAAAATTAGAAGACTATGGATAGAAGGATAGAGTTAAAATTGGAAGACTATGGAGAGCAAGATGGAGTTAAAATTAGATGACTATAGATAGAAGGATGGAGTTAAAATTAGAAAACTATGAAGAGCAGGATGGAGTTAAAATTAGAAGACTATGGAGAGCAAGATGGAGTTAAAATTAGAAGACTATGGATAGAAGGATGGAGTTAAAATTAGAAGACTATGAAGAGCAGGATGGAGTTAAAATTAGAAGACTATGGAAAGCAGGATTGAGTTAAAATTAGAAGACTATGGAGAGCAAGATGGAGTTAAAAATAGATGACTATGGATAGCAGGATGAACTTAAAATTAGAAGACTATGAAGAGCAGGATGGAGTTAAAATTAGAAGACTATGAATAGAAGGATGGAGTTAAAATTAGAAGACTATGGAGATCAGGATGGAGTTAAAATTAGAAGACTATGGATAGAAGGATGGAGTCAAAGTTAGAAGACCATGGATAGAAGGATGGAGTTAAAATTAGAAGACTATGAAGAGCAGGATGGAGTTAAAATTAGAAGACTATGAAGAGCAGGATGGAGTTAAAATTAGAAGACTATGGAGAGCAGGATAGAGTTAAAATTAGAAGACTATGGATAGAAGGATGGAGTTAAAATTAGAATACTATGGATAGAAGGATGGAGTTAAAATTAGAAGACTATGGATAGAAGGATGGAGTTAAAATTAGAAGACTATGGAGATCAGGATGGAGTTAAAATTAGAAGACTATGGAGATCAGGGTGGAGTTAAAATTAGAAGACTATGGAGAGCAAGATGGAGTTAAAAATAGATGACTATGGATAGCAGGATGGACTTAAAATTAGAAGACTATGAAGAGCAGGATGGAGTTAAAATTAGAAGACTATGAATAGAAGGATGGAGTTAAAATTAGAAGACTATGGAGATCAGGATGGAGTTAAAATTAGAAGACTAGGGATAGAAGGATGGAGTCAAAGTTAGAAGACCATGGATAGAAGGATGGAGTTAAAATTAGAAGACTATGAAGAGCAGGATGGAGTTAAAATTAGAAGACTATGAAGAGCAGGATGGAGTTAAAATTAGAAGACTATGGAGAGCAGGATAGAGTTAAAATTAGAAGACTATGGATAGAAGGATGGAGTTAAAATTAGAATACTATGGATAGAAGGATGGAGTTAAAATTAGAAGACTATGGATAGAAGGATGGAGTTAAAATTAGAAGACTATGGATAGAAGGATGGAGTTAAAATTAGAAGACTATGGATAGAAGGATGGAGTTAAAATTAGAAGACTATGGAGATCAGGATGGAGTTAAAATTAGAAGACTATGGAGATCAGGGTGGAGTTAAAATTAGAAGACTATGGATAGAAGGATGGAGTTAAAATTAGAAGACTATGAAGAGAAGGATGGAGTTAAAATTAGAAGACTATGGAAAGCAGGATGGAGTTAATAGATGACTATGGATAGAAGGATGGAGTTCAAATTAGAAGACTATGGAGAGCAAGATGGAGTTAAAATTAGAAGACTATGGATAGAAGGATGGAGTTAAAATTAGAAGACTATGAAGAGCAGGATGGAGTTAAAATTAGAAGACTGTGGATAGAAGGATAGAGTTAAAATTAGAAGACTATGGAGAGGAAGGATAGAGTTAAAATTAGAAGACCATGGAGAGCAATATAGAGTTAAAATTAGAAGACTATGGAGAGCAGGATGGAGTTAAAATTAGAAGACTATGGATAGCTGGATAGAGTTAAAATTAGAAGACTATGGATAGAAGGATAGAGTTAAAATTAGAAGACTATGGAGAGCAAGATGGAGTTAAGATTAGAAGACTGGATAGCAGGATGGAGTTAGAATTAGAAGACTATGGATAGAAGGATAGAGTTAAAATTAGAAGACTATGGATAGAAGGATAGAGTTAAAATTAGAAGACTATGGAGAGCAGGATGGAGTTAAAATTAGAAGACTATGGAGAGCAGGATGGAGTTAAAATTAGAAGACTATGGAGAGCAGGATGGAGTTAAAATTAGAAGACTATGGAGAGCAGGATGGAGTTAAAATTAGAAGACTATGGATAGCAGGATAGAGTTAAAATTAGAAGACTATGGATAGAAGGATAGAGTTAACATTAGAAGACTATGGATAGAAGGATAGAGTTAAAATTAGAAGACTATGGAGAGCGGGATGGAGTTAAAATTAGAAGACTATGGATAGAAGGATAGAGTTAGAATTAGAAGACTATGGAGAGCAAGATGGAGTTAAAATTAGAAGACTATGGATAGAAGGATGGAGTTAAAATTAGAAGACTATGGATAGAAGGATGGAGTCAAAATTAGAAGACTATGGATAGAAGGATAGAGTTAAAATTAGAAGACTATGGATAGAAGGATAGAGTTAAAATTAGAAGACTATGGATAGAAGGATGGAGTTAAAATTAGAAGACTATGGATAGAAGGATAGATTTAAAATTAGAAGACTATGGATAGAAGGATAGTTAGAATTGGAAGACTATGGAGAGCAAGATGGAGTTAAAATTATATGACTATGGATAGAAGGATGGAGTTAAAATTAGAAGACTATGAAGAGCAAGATGGAGTTAAAATTAGAAGACTATGGATAGAAGGATGGAGTTAAAATTAGAAGACTATGAAGAACAGGATGGAGTTAAAATTAGAAGACCATGGAAAGCAGGATGGAGTTAATAGATGACTATGGATAGAAAGATGGAGTTAAAATTAGAAGACTATGAAGAGCAGGATGGAGTTAAAATTAGAAGACTATGGATAGAAGGATAGAGTTAAAATTAGAAGACTATGGAGAGGAAGGATAGAGTTAAAATTAGAAGACTATGGAGAGGAAGGATAGAGTTAAAATTAGAAGACCATGGAGAGCAAGATAGAGTTAAAATTAGAAGACTATGGAGAGCAGGATGGAGTTAAAATTGGAAGACTATGGATAGCAAGATAGAGTTAAAATTGGAAGACTATGGATAGCAAGATAGAGTTAAAATTAGAAGACTATGGATAGAAGGCAAGAGTTAAAATTAGAAGACTATGGAGAGCAAGATGGAGTTAAGATTAGAAGACTGGATAGCAGGATGGAGTTAGAATTAGAAGACTATGGATAGAAGGATAGAGTTAAAATTAGAAGACTATGGATAGAAGGATAGAGTTAAAATTAGAAGAATATGGAGAGTAGGATGGAGTTAAAATTAGAAGACTATGGAGAGCAGGATGGAGTTAAAATTAGAAGACTATGGAAAGCAGGATGGAGTTAAAATTAGAAGACTATGGAGAGCAGGATGGAGTTAAAATTAGAAGACTATGGAGAGCAGGATGGAGTTAAAATTAGAAGACTATGGATAGCAGGATAGAGTTAAAATTAGATGACTATGGATAGAAGGATGGAGTTAAAATTAGATGACTATGGATAGAAGGATGGAGTTAAAATTAGATGACTATGGATAGAAGGATGGAGTTAAAATTAGAAGACTATGGATAGAAGGATGGAGTTAAAATTAGAAGACTATGGATAGAAGGATAGAGTTAAAATTAGAAGACTATGGATAGAAGGATAGAGTTAAAATTAGAAGACTATGGAGAGCGGGATGGAGTTAAAATTAGAAGACTATGGATAGAAGGATAGAGTTAAAATTAGAAGACTATGGAGAGCAAGATGGAGTTAAAATTAGAAGACTATGGATAGAAGGATAGAGTTAAAATTAGAAGACTATGGATAGAAGGATAGAGTTAAAATCAGAAGACTATGGATAGAAGGATAAGAGTTAAAATTAGAAGACTATGGAGAGCAAGATGGAGTTAAAATTAAAGACTATGGATAGAAGGATGGAGTTAAAATTAGAAGACTATGGAGAGCAAGATGGAGTTAAAATTAGAAGACTATGGATAGAAGGATGGAGTTAAAATTAGAAGACTATGAAGAGCAGGATGGAGTTAAAATTAGAAGACTATGAAGAGCAGGATGGTGTTAAAATTAGAAGACTATGGAAAGCAGGATGGAGTTGAAATTAGAAGACTATGGAAAGCAGGATGGAGTTGAAATTAGAAGACTATGGAAAGCAGGATGGAGTTGAAATTAGAAGACTATGGATAGAAGGATGGAGTTAAAATTAAAGACTATGAAGAGCAGGATGGAGTTAAAATTAGAAGACTATGAAGAGCAGGATGGAGTTAAAATTAGAAGACTATGAAGAGCAGGATGGAGTTAAAATTAGAAGACTATGGAAGAGCAGGATGGAGTTAAAATTAGAAGACTATGGAGAGCAAGATGGAGTTAAAATTAGAAGACTATGGAGAGCAGGATGGAGTTAAAATTAGAAGACTATGGATAGAAGGATGGAGTTAAAATTAGAAGACTATGGAGAGCAAGATGGAGTTAAAATTAGAAGACTATGGATAGAAGGATGGAGTTGAAATTAGAAGACTATGGAGATCAGGATGGAGTTAAAATTAGAAGACTATGGAGAGCAAGATGGAGTTAAAATTAAAAGACTATGGATAGAAGGATGGAGTTAAAATTAGAAGACTATGGAGAGCAAGATGGAGTTAAAATTAGAAGACTATGGATAGAAGGATGGAGTTAAAATTAGAAGACTATGGATAGAAGGATGGAGTTAAAATTAGAAGACTATGGATAGAAGGATGGAGTTAAAATTAGAAGACTATGGATAGAAGGATGGAGTTGAAATTAGAAGACCATGGAGATCAGGATGGAGTTAAAATTAGAAGACTATGGAGAGCAGGATGGAGTTAAAATTAGAAGACTGTTGAGAGCAGGATGGAGTTAAAATTAGAAGACTATGGATAGAAGGATGGAGTAAAATAAGAAGACTTTGAAGAGCAGGATGGAGTTAAAATTAGAAGACTATGGATAGAAGGATAGAGTTAAAATTAGAAGACTATGGAGAACAAGATGGAGTTAAAATTAGAAGACTATGAAGAGCAGGATGGAGTTAAAATTAGAAGACTATGAAGAGCAGGATGGGGTTAAAATTAGAAGACTATGGAGAGCAGGATGGAGTTAAAATTAGAAGACTATGGAGAGCAGGATAGAGTTAAAATTAGAAGACTATGGAGAGCAGGATTGAGTTAAAATTAGAAGACTATGGAGAGCAGGATGGAGTTAAAATTAGAAGACTATGGAGAGCAAGATGGAGTTAAAATTAGAAGACTATGGATAGAAGGATGGAGTTAAAATTAGAAGACTATGGATAGAAGGATAGAGTTAAAATTAGAAGACTATGGAGAGCAAGATGGAGTTAAAATTAGAAGACTATGGATATAAGGATAGAGGTTAAAATTATTAGACTATGGAGAGCAAGATGGAGTTAAAATTAGAAGACTATGGATAGAAGGATGGAGTTAAAATTAGAAGACTATGGATAGAAGGATAGAGTTAAAATTAGAAGACTATGGATAGAAGGATGAGTTAAAATTAGAAGACTATGGAGAGCAAGATGGAGTTAAAATTAGAAGACTATAGATAGAAGGATGGAGTTAAAATTAGAAGACTATGAAGAGCAGGATGGAGTTAAAATTAGAAGACTATGGAGAGCAAGGATGAGTTAAAATTAGAAGACTATGGATAGAAGGATGGAGTTAAAATTAGAAGACTATGAAGAGCAGGATGGAGTTAAAATTAGAAGACTATGGAAAGCAGGATTGAGTTAAAATTAGAAGACTATGGAGAGCAAGATGGAGTTAAAATAGATGACTATGGATAGAAGGATGGAGTTAAAATTAGAAGACTATGGAGAGCAAGGATGGAGTTAAAATTAAAAGACTATGGATAGAAGGATGGAGTTAAAATTAGAAGACTATGGATAGAAGGATGGAGTTAAAATTAGAAGACTATGGATAGAAGGATGGAGTTAAAATTAGAAGACTATGGAAGAAGGATGGAGTTAAAATTAGAAGACTATGGATAGAAGGATGGAGTTAAAATTAGAAGACTATGAAGAGCAGGATGGAGTTAAAATTAGAAGACTATGGAAAGCAGGATTGAGTTAAAATTAGAAGACTATGGAGAGCAAGGATGGAGTTAAAATAGAAGACTATGGATAGTAGGATGGAGTTAAAATTAGAAGACTATGAAGAGCAGGATGGAGTTAAAATTAGAAGACTATGAATAGAAGGATGGAGTTAAAATAGAAGACTATGGAGATCAGGATGGAGTTAAAATTAGAAGACTATGGATAGAAGGATGGAGTTAAAATTAGAAGACTATGGATAGAAGGATGGAGTTAAAATTAGAAGACTATGAAGAGCAGGATGGAGTTAAAATTAGAAGACTATGAAGAGCAGGATGGAGTTAAAATTAGAAGACTATGAAGAGCAGGATGGAGTTAAAATTAGAAGACTATGGAGAGCAGGATAGAGTTAAAATTAGAAGACTATGGATAGAAGGATGGAGTTAAAATTAGAATACTATGGATAGAAGGATGGAGTTAAAATTAGAAGACTATGGATAGAAGGATGGAGTTAAAATTAGAAGACTATGGAGATCAGGATGGAGTTAAAATTAGAAGACTATGGAGATCAGGGTGGAGTTAAAATTAGAAGACTATGGAGAGCAAGATGGAGTTAAAAATAGATGACTATGGATAGCAGGATGGACTTAAAATTAGAAGACTATGAAGAGCAGGATGGAGTTAAAATTAGAAGACTATGAATAGAAGGATGGAGTTAAAATTAGAAGACTATGGAGATCAGGATGGAGTTAAAATTAGAAGACTATGGATAGAAGGATGGAGTCAAAGTTAGAAGACCATGGATAGAAGGATGGAGTTAAAATTAGAAGACTATGAAGAGCAGGATGGAGTTAAAATTAGAAGACTATGAAGAGCAGTATGGAGTTAAAATTAGAAGACTATGGAGAGCAGGATAAAGTTAAAATTAGAAGACTATGGATAGAAGGATGGAGTTAAAATTAGAATACTATGGATAGAAGGATGGAGTTAAAATTAGAAGACTATGGATAGAAGGATGGAGTTAAAATTAGAAGACTATGGAGATCAGGATGGAGTTAAAATTAGAAGACTATGGAGATCAGGATGGAGTTAAAATTAGAAGACTATGGAGATCAGGGTGGAGTTAAAATTAGAAGACTATGGATAGAAGGATGGAGTTAAAATTAGAAGACTATGGAAGAGAAGGATGGAGTTAAAATTAGAAGACTATGGAAAGCAGGATGGAGTTAAAATTAGAAGACTATGGATAGAAGGATGGAGTTAATAGATGACTATGGATAGAAGGATGGAGTTCAAATTAGAAGACTATGGAGAGCAAGATGGAGTTAAAATTAGAAGACTATGGATAGAAGGATGGAGTTAAAATTAGAAGACTATGAAGAGCAGGATGGAGTTAAAATTAGAAGACTGTGGATAGAAGGATAGAGTTAAAATTAGAAGACTATGGAGAGGAAGGATAGAGTTAAAATTAGAAGACCATGGAGAGCAATATAGAGTTAAAATTAGAAGACTATGGAGAGCAGGATGGATTAAAATTAGAAGACTATGGATAGCTGGATAGAGTTAAAATTAGAAGACTATGGATAGAAGGATAGAGTTAAAATTAGAAGACTATGGAGAGCAAGATGGAGTTAAGATTAGAAGACTGGATAGCAGGATGGAGTTAGAATTAGAAGACTATGGATAGAAGGATAGAGTTAAAATTAGAAGACTATGGATAGAAGGATAGAGTTAAAATTAGAAGACTATGGAGAGCAGGATAGAGTTAAAATTAGAAGACTATGGATAGAAGGATAGAGTTAAAATTAGAAGACTATGGATAGAAGGATAGAGTTAAAATTAGAAGACTATGGAGAGCGGGATGGAGTTAAAATTAGAAGACTATGGATAGAAGGATAGAGTTAAAATTAGAAGACTATGGAGAGCAAGGATGGAGTTAAAATTAGAAGACTATGGATAGAAGGATGGAGTTAAAATTAGAAGACTATGGATAGAAGGATGGAGTTAAAATTAGAAGACTATGGATAGAAGGATAGAGTTAAAATTAGAAGACTATGGATAGAAGGATAGAGTTAAAATTAGAAGACTATGGATAGAAGGATGGAGTTAAAATTAGAAGACTATGGATAGAAGGATAGATTTAAAATTAGAAGACTATGGATAGAAGGATAGAGTTAAATTAGAAGACTTGGAGAGCAAGATGGAGTTAAAATTAGAAGACTATGGATAGAAGGATGGAGTTAAAATTAGAAGACTATGAAGAGCAAGATGGAGTTAAAATTAGAAGACTATGGATAGAAGGATGGAGTTAAAATTAGAAGACTATGAAGAACAGGATGGAGTTAAAATTAGAAGACTATGGAAAGCAGGATGGAGTTAAAATTAGAAGACTATGGATAGAAGGATGGAGTTAAAATTAGAAGACTATGGAAGAGCAGGATGGAGTTAAAATTAGAAGACTATGGATAGAAGGATAGAGTTAAAATTAGAAGACTATGGAGAGGAAGGATAGAGTTAAAATTAGAAGACTATGGAGAGCAAGATAGAGTTAAAATTAGAAGACTATGGAGAGCAGGATGGAGTTAAAATTAGAAGACTATGGATAGCAAGATAGAGTTAAAATTAGAAGACTATGGATAGAAGGATAGAGTTAAAATTAGAAGACTATGGAGAGCAAGGATGGAGTTAAGAATTAGAAGACTGGATAGCAGGATGGAGTTAAATTAGAAGACTATGGATAGAAGGATAGAGTTAAAATTAGAAGACTATGGATAGAAGGATAGAGTTAAAATTAGAAGACTATGGAGAGCAGGATGGAGTTAAAATTAGAAGACTATGGATAGAAGGATGGAGTTAAAATTAGAAGACTATGGAGAGCAGGATGGAGTTAAAATTAGAAGACTATGGATAGCAGGATAGAGTTAAAATTAGAAGACTATGGATAGAAGGATGGAGTTAAAATTAGAAGACTATGGATAGAAGGATGGAGTTAAAATTAGAAGACTATGGATAGAAGGATGGAGTTAAAATTAGAAGACTATGGATAGAAGGATAGAGTTAAAATTAGAAGACTATGGATAGAAGGATAGAGTTAAAATTAGAAGACTATGGAGAGCGGGATGGAGTTAAAATTAGAAGACTATGGATAGAAGGATAGAGTTAAAATTAGAAGACTATGGAGAGCAAGATGGAGTTAAAATTAGAAGACTATGGATAGAAGGATAGAGTTAAAATTAGAAGACTATGGATAGAAGGATAGAGTTAAAATTAGAAGACTATGGATAGAAGGATAGAGTTAAAATTAGAAGACTATGGAGAGCAAGATGGAGTTAAAATTAGAATGACTATGGATAGAAGGATGGAGTTAAAATTAGAAGACTATGGAGAGCAAGGATGGCGTTAAAATTAGAAGACTATGGATAGAAGGATGGAGTTAAAATTAGAAGACTATGAAGAGCAGGATGGAGTTAAAATTAGAAGACTATGAAGAGCAGGATGGTGTTAAAATTAGAAGACTATGGAAAGCAGGATGGAGTTGAAATTAGAAGACTATGGAAAGCAGGATGGAGTTGAAATTAGAAGACTATGGAAGCAGGATGGAGTTGAAATTAGAAGACTATGGAAGCAGGATGGAGTTAAATTAGAAGACTATGGAGAGCAGGATGGAGTTAAAATTAGAAGACTATGGAGAGCAGGATGGAGTTAAAATTAGAAGACTATGGATAGAAGGATGGAGTTAAAATTAGAAGACTATGAAGAGCAGGATGGAGTTAAAATTAGAAGACTATGAAAAGCAGGATGGAGTTAAAATTAGAAGACTATGGAAGAGCAGGATGGAGTTAAAATTAGAAGACTATGGAGAGCAAGATGGAGTTAAAATTAGAAGACTATGGAGAGCAGGATGGAGTTAAAATTAGAAGACTATGGAGAGCAAGGATGGAGTTAAAATTAGAAGACTATGGAGAGCAAGATGGAGTTAAAATTAGAAGACTATGGAGAGCAAGATGGAGTTAAAATTAGAAGACTATGGAGAGCAAGATGGAGTTAAAATTAGAAGACTATGGAGAGCAAGATGGAATTAAAATTAGAAGACTATGGAGAGCAAGATGGAGTTAAAATTAGAAGACTATGGAGAGCAAGATGGAGTTAAAATTAGAAGACTATGGATAGAAGGATGGAGTTAAAATTAGAAGACTATGGATAGAAGGATGGAGTTAAAATTAGAAGACTATGGATAGAAGGATGGAGTTAAAATTAGAAGACTATGGATAGAAGGATGGAGTTAAAATTAGAAGACCATGGAGATCAGGATGGAGTTAAAATTAGAAGACTATGGAGAGCAGGATGGAGTTAAAATTAGAAGACTATGGAGAGCAGGATGGAGTTAAAATTAGAAGACTATGGATAGAAGGATGGAGTTAAAATAGAAGACTATGAAGAGCAGGATGGAGTTAAAATTAGAAGACTATGGATAGAAGGATAGAGTTAAAATTAGAAGACTATGGAGAACAAGGATGGAGTTAAAATGAGAAGACTATGAAGAGCAGGATGGAGTTAAAATTAGAAGACTATGAAGAGCAGGATGGGGTTAAAATTAGAAGACTATGGAGAGCAGGATGGAGTTAAAATTAGAAGACTATGAAGAGCAGGATGGGGTTAAAATTAGAAGACTATGGAGAGCAGGATGGAGTTAAAATTAGAAGACTATGGAGAGCAGGATAGAGTTAAAATTAGAAGACTATGGAGAGCAGGATGGAGTTAAAATTAGAAGACTATGGGATAGAAGGATGGAGTTAAAATTAGAAGACTATGGAGAGCAGGATGGAGTTAAAATTAGAAGACTATGGAGAGCAAGATGGAGTTAAAATTAGAAGACTATGGATAGAAGGATGGAGTTAAAATTAGAAGACTATGGATAGAAGGATAGAGTCAAAATTAGAAAACTATGGAGAGCAAGATGGAGTTAAAATTAGAAGACTACGGATATAAGATAGAGGTAAAATTAGAAGACTATGGAGAGCAAGATGGAGTTAAAATTAGATGACTATGGATAGAAGGATGGAGTTAAAATTAGAAGACTATGGAAGAGCAGGATGGAGTTAAAATTAGAAGACTATGGAAAGCAGGATTGAGTTAAAATTAGAAGACTATGGAGAGCAAGATGGAGTTAAAAATTAGAAGACTATGGATAGAAGGATGGAGTTAAAATTAGAAGACTATGGAGAGCAAGATGGAGTTAAAATTAGAAGACTATGGATAGAAGGATGGAGTTAAAATGAGAAGACTATGGAGAGCAAGATGGAGTTAAAATTAGAAGACTATGGATAGAAGGATGGAGTTAAAATTAGAAGACTATGAAGAGCAGGATGGAGTTAAAATTAGAAGACTATGGATAGAAGGATGGAGTTAAAATTAGAAGACTATGAAGAGCAGGATGGAGTTAAAATTAGAAGACTATGGAAAGCAGGATGAGTTAAAATTAGAAGACTATGGAGAGCAGGATGGAGTTAAAAATTAGAAGACTATGGATAGAAGGATAGAGTTAAAATTGAAGACTATGGAGAGCAAGGATGGAGTTAAAATTAGAAGACTATAGATAGAAGGATGGAGTTAAAATTAGAAGACTATGAAGAGCAGGATGGAGTTAAAATTAGAAGACTATGGATAGAAGGATGGAGTTAAAATTAGAAGACTATGAAGAGCAGGATGGAGTTAAAATTAGAAGACTATGGAAAGCAGGATGGAGTTAAAATTAGAAGACTATGGAGAGCAAGATGGAGTTAAAAATTAGATGACTATGGATAGAAGGATGGAGTTAAAATTAGAAGACTATGGAGAGCAAGATGGAGTTAAAATTAGAAGACTATGGATAGAAGGATGGAGTTAAAATGAGAAGACTATGGATAGAAGGATGGAGTTAAAATTAGAAGACAATGGATAGAAGGATGGAGTTAAAATTAGAAGACTATGGATAGAAGGATGGAGTTAAAATTAGAAGACTATGAAGAGCAGGATGGAGTTAAAATTAGAAGACTATGGAAAGCAGGATTGAGTTAAAATTAGAAGACTATGGAGAGCAAGATGGAGTTAAAAATAGATGACTATGGATAGCAGGATGGACTTAAAATTAGAAGACTATGAAGAGCAGGATGGAGTTAAAATTAGAAGACTATGAATAGAAGGATGGAGTTAAAATTAGAAGACTATGGAGATCAGGATGGAGTTAAAATTAGAAGACTATGGATAGAAGGATGGAGTCAAAGTTAGAAGACCATGGATAGAAGGATGGAGTTAAAATTAGAAGACTATGAAGAGCAGGATGGAGTTAAAATTAGAAGACTATGAAGAGCAGGATGGAGTTAAAATTAGAAGACTATGGAGAGCATGATAGAGTTAAAATTAGAAGACTATGGATAGAAGGATGGAGTTAAAATTAGAATACTATGGATAGAAGGATGGAGTTAAAATTAGAAGACTATGGATAGAAGGATGGAGTTAAAATTAGAAGACTATGGAGATCAGGATGGAGTTAAAATTAGAAGACTATGGAGATCAGGGTGGAGTTAAAATTAGAAGACTATGGAGATCAGGGTGGAGTTAAAATTAGAAGACTATGGAGATCAGGATGGAGTTAAAATTAGAAGACTATGGAGAGCAGGATGGAGTTAAAATTAGAAGACTATGGATAGAATGATGGAGTTAAAATTAGAAGACTATGGAGATCAGGATGGAGTTAAAATTAGAAGACTATGGAGATCAGGATGGAGTTAAAATTAGAAGACTATGGATAGAAGGATGGAGTTAAAATTAGAAGACTATGGAGATCAGGATGGAGTTAAAATTAGAAGACGATGAAGAGCAAGATGGAGTTAAAATTAGAAGACTATGGATAGAAGGATGGAGTTAAAATTAGAAGACTATGGATAGAAGGATGGAGTTAAAATTAGAAGATTAGGGATAGCAAGATGAGAGAAAGGAAGCGGGAGTGGAGGTAAAGTAGACGGATATAAAGCCAGTGCCGCTAGGGACGGAATGGAACGATACAAAGATCCTCTTGTCATCTTGAAGTGTAAAGCGTGAAGATAATCATGGACTTATCGATAAAAAGACATCATTCAATGAATTACAGGTACCTTATATATAAAATAACTGGGTAAATTTAAAATTAATACCAGACAACATTTTCTTAGTGGATTGGTTTCCAAAACTTATTGGCTGATGGTTGAAGCTTACCTGATAATGTTGACTAGTATTCTTGGCTGGCATGTAAGAAGTCACGTTCTCATCAATTTTTCATAGGTCAAATGAGTGTGGCCAATTCAAAAACTTGAAATTACCTGTAAAATATATCAATAGTAATTTGCTCGATATGCTTTGAACGCTGCTTAAGAATATTTCTTTATTCCTTGAAGTCAACGTTATGAAACTCAAAGTAATGCCCCAATTATTTTAATCTTTATAAGGTATTTATAGAATTTTTTCTTGTAACTTTACTTGAATACATGCATGAATGGTAGGCTATAGAATACCAGATTATATTCGTATGTACTTTAAAAAATGTATGTGGAAAAAGCAATGAAAATGATGCTTGATAAAAAGGTACATGTAAAAATAATGAAAATAACAGTGATACAATGTCAGTCATCATATATCATCGGCTTTCCTCTCAGGTGACGGAAACTTTTACAGAGATAATGGATTTCTTGTTTGAAAAACTTTAGATGTGGGCTGTAACTTCCTAACTAAATTACTGTTGTGATAATTAAAACACATTTTTATATATGGTTTCCTTAGTTCGATACAACCCTCGTTTATAGTAACCATACTATTCTCTATTCACATTGGGCAGTACTATCTAAATACAAACAAATAAAGCTTTAATACTTTCCCATTTCGTTAGCCTAAAATAAAATAAAAATAAATAAAAAAATCGGCTCGCATAACTCACAAGATCAATGCACACTTACTAGCCCCGATAGTTAGTTGCCTAATGCATACTTTCGTAAATCTTTTAAACATATCACCAGATCCACATTAACTGGTCTTTTCTTTTACCAGCTTCGAAAGGATCAAGAAAATCACTAAGACCATTTACCTTGGGGGGGGGGAGGCTATGAATTCAACTAATCAACCACTTACATTGAATTATCTCGCTTTTAACAATACTTTGAAGAGCTCAATAAATAAATTCTATACTTCAATCATATCCTTTCATAGGATTTTCTATATATCCCTTGATAGTGTTTTAATTGCATGGAACACTAGTTGTTGTCTGGAACACTAGTTGGAAAAGCAGGATGCTATAGCCCAGGGACCCCTACAGGGAAAATAGCCCAGTGAGGAAAGGAAACAAGGAAAAATAAAATATTTTAAGAAGAGTAACTACATTGAAATAAATATTTCCTATATAAACTATAAAAATCTATAACAAAACAAGAGAAATTAGATAAAATAGTGTGCCCGAGTGTACCCTCAAGCAAGAGAGCGCTACCAAAAGACAGTGGAAAATCATGGTACAGAGGCAATGGCACTACCCAAGACTAGAGAACAGTGGTTTGATTTTGGAGTGTCCTTCTAGAAGAGATGTGTACGACAGTTAAAGCGTCTCTTCAACCCTTACCAAGGGGAAAGTAGCCGTTAAACTTATTACAGTGCAGTAGTTAACCCCTTGGGTGAAGAAGAATTGTTTGGTAATCTCAGTGTTGTCAGGTGTATGAGGACAAGAGGAGAATCTGTAAAGAATAGCCAAGATTATTCGGTGTATGTGTAGGCAAAGGGAAAGTGAACCGTAACCAGAGATAAGGATCCAATGTAGTACTGTCTGGCCAGTCAAAGGACCCCGTAATTCTATAGCGGTAGTATCTCAACCTGCAAATTTAAGCTAAGAATCTTCAGAAAGAAAATAGCTTTCACGGAACTTCAATTTATAAATTTATTACTGTACTACCAAGACTTTTAAAACAATTTAGGCATGTTAAAAAAGGATTTATAACTTACTCAACACTGCAGAAGATTAAACAGGTTTACTCTTTCACCAAATTATCTGGTCATTGTTGCCATTTCATGAAATTGCTTCTGTATACTAAGTATTAATTGCGTTCTTGAGATTTCTTATGGATGTTGACTAGAGTAGACAAGGTTTTCCTTATCAAATTACGCCCTTAAAATAAATTAAGGATAAAACACTTAAGCATTTCTATTCCATGTAATATAAAATATTATTAGATTGATGTTAAGCATCGAAGCTATTTCAAGTTAATGATTTTCCACCTTAAATTGCTATATAATTTACTAATATAAACGATCTTCTATAGTAACCATTAAAATTTTTCATTGAAGTCCACAAATGACCAATGTTAAAACAAAAGTCTTCGACACTGCTTCGAAGTGGACTGGGGAGATTCAAACAAGATTTCACTACTTGAATTTTCCCGAGAAAAATAATTTAAAATAATACAAAAATAAAAGTCGGATACACCATTTTAGACGCGGTTAAAGATTAGACTTACGGGTTTATTAAGCCTCTATAATTTTTACAATACTTGAAACCTATGTACTTATCCCCTTTCCATTATTGCTCAGGCTGAATGTTAGCAAATTCCTATATGAACTATTTCCATCAAGTGAATATTATACCAGGAGCAGAAACTCGAGAGCATGGAAGTTATAGAAGCTCTTGATATTAAGGCAGCTCTAGTAAAAAGCTTATCACAAGCCTTAGAAATTATCTGCAACCAATTTTAGGCATTTAACTGGAATTTTCTCCAGATTAAATAATTCTGTGGTTTTCGAATACCATTTCGTATGCATTATAGAACCTAGTAAGTGCTAGAATTTGTGTAAAATTTTCCTGTAAACAAAATCATACCAATGCATATTATTAAAAGTATATGCATAGCACCAACCTTAGAATATGGAACAGAACTCTTTAATGGCATTCAAGTCTCAAAATCAGTTTTAATGTTCCAACTATGCTTTATGATATTTTGTATCATACGACCAATTTTGTGGACAGATGCCATTCGCCGTCGAGGTTAGTCAAGAGGGAAAATTCTCGCAGTTGCATTTATGAATAAAGTGTTAATTGTGGAACAAATTATGAGGTGACGTTTGGAAAGGAAGGTTAAGAAAACTCTGCTAGGGGTCGCAAGTAAGCTGAAAAAAAGATTAGACTATAGTTCATATTCAGGTTACATTAAAAGAAGGTGTAAACTCTAGTTGTAATACATTTCCATTCACTAACAGATAACCATTCACAATATTACCTATATGACAATTACGATTGTGATTTAGAAAATTATCCATGCGCTAGATAATTTTCAAATTACTGAAAAATACAAGGGCTGCAATTTAAGCATAGATTTATCAGCATGTATAGCTATGATCCTTCAAGGAAGACCCTTGAACAAAATATTTACTTTGATCTAATTGTCGAGTCCTCAGAAATTAATACCTCTATGATAACCTACGATGTCTAAAATTTAAAATGTTTTCGGAAAAACTATCACTTTACCTTAACTCGAGAGTCAATAGGATTTAACACCCCAGTAAAACAGATTCGGTAAAAATTCAGATCGTGAACATACATGTAGTCCTACTTATACAAAGGCTTCTAGGCATTTTTCAAGAAGAAAGGAATTAGGGTTTACCTATTAAGAGACCCCTCTAGTCTAACCAGTCACTAACATTTCACATTACTAGATTCTCAGAACCGAAGCGAAGCTTTAGTACCTTTGCACTACTACTATGGGAAACTTATCAAGTGGTGCTAATTTGTTTGCAACATTCTTTCAGTATTTTCCATTTAAAAGTTATTTCTTCAATAAAAATTCTCAATATTAAAGCAATGTATTTAAGTCTGGGGGTCGATTACCCTGCCATTCCCCAATACCTGTATTTATTTTCTTTTATTATAAAAATACATTTACATTATATTCATTTACATTATTTGTGTAATTATTCTATTTACAAAAACATAACAAAAATATAACAAAATATAGATATGAATTCGTGTTTACAAATATAAATAAGTCAACATAAATCCAAATACATAGTCTAGAAATTTTTTTTTTATCCTATTCGGCACAACAGCTACAGTACATAAAGTTACAATTCTCCCCTTCAGAGACCTTAACGGAAAAAAAAAAAAAAAAAAAAAACCGGGCCTGACTGCTACCGCAGCCTCTAATGTTTTATAGTACACATGGAGTTTTCTACGTACAAAAATTATTTCGTTTTATCTCCAATATGTTTTAAAACTAAAATTAAAATTAGCTTTACTCTGATCTCTATTTACAAAGTTGGCTGCCTCAAACCCTTTGCGCAATAATAATTACGGTTGGTTTGGATCAATGGTTTTAGTCTAAATAGCCCGGTAAAGCATGTGAGGAAGAGGCCATTCAGCGCTCAAGTGCATCCTGGGTAAAATCCTAATTAAATCGAGGTAAAAGTTAGGAGATTGGGCATCAAGAAGAAATAAAGAAACAAGAACTGAGGTAAACTATATATAATAATTTGGTTGACCATTTTGGAGGCTTAAATACCTGTACATGGAAACAATATAAAATTCTTAAAAGTAATTTTTATTTCTCCTAGCAATACCAAGCAGTCATTTAGCAGGAAAGTTATTTCAGTGTGAGCTAGGGACTAGTTAACTTTGTCTAACGAGTGGTTAGACTACTGGTAGAGCATGGCTGGGGGGGGGGACTCCTCTCCCTTCATCAGTATGAAAGTTGCAGTTTAAACCTTTTGGTCCAGGACAGAGATGTGGTTGCAGATGGAAGTTAGGTTTGTAAAGATAGGAAAAATAACATTTAACTTTTAAAATTTGTGATTAGCCCCTAAACGACATGCAAACCCTCACGCTTTAATAGGGAGACTAACTGCTTTCTGCTTAGTGGGTTGAAGTCTCCCTAGAACTGTATTGGAAGGAACTTTTTCTTCCTTGGAAGTGTCCAACCACCTGGTCACATATGGGAGCAAAGCTGATGAGGAGACTGATAGGACCTGGCCTGTACAGTACGTGGGGCATGTACTTTTGTCCAATAAAGAAACCCTTTGGCCAAAGAGGAAATCAGTTTGGAATAAAAATCAACAAGCTGGTGTAAATTCCACCATCCACCCACTTGTTAGGGAAGATGGAGGAAATACTTCTTCTGTGATAAAGAATGGAGGTTCGAAGTGTAACTTATCAGTATCAGGTCCGATCCTGTAAGTAACGCTTCGACCACTTTGTCCCCAAAGGGAGAGAGAGAAGAATGGAGAAGAGCCAGTTATTCTACCAGTCATTCTACCATTCATTCCAGACTTAAATCTACAATTTACCATTGACGAGATGCTTCTTGGGGGCTGGACTTTTGACACAACTACTTAAGCACCAAGTACAAAGGTGTCAAGGGACTTGTGGGTATACTCCCATAGGTAAATGTTTGGCTCTTCCAGATTCCAGCACCTGACCCACAGACAGGTTTCCCCTAAAACCTATGGTGGGAACTACACCCGACTTCATGAGCCCTGGTCCTAGCTGGCACCTCAACCCTATCAGAGGTCGAGACGTACGCTATAAGAATAGTCTCGTGAAGCCAGAAAGAGATGGTGTTCTTTGACACCTCTTTGTCTTGTCTTGCTAGTGCTAAAGAAAAGTCGCCAACACTCGGGTCTGAGTTTCAAGAGTCATTTTTAGAAAGCACTTCAGAGCCCTCATGGGACACAAAAGCATCTTCTCGTGATGGCCACCAGAAACTTTTCGTAGAGATGGCATGGAGAATGCCTCTAACACTAAGTGCTAACAGGTCTCTCTAACCCTAACCAAGTGCGAACAGGTCTGAGTTTTGGCCCAAAATTCTTGCATTAAATGAAAACGCACCTTCCACCCTTCAGTGTGGGCGACTAAAAGAGAGACTGTATAACTCTCTTATTCTCTTCGCAGATGCTAAAGCTAGCAAGGAGACAGTCAGATCTGTCCAATGATCTCCTCAAAGGCTCAAATGGGGTACGAGTAAGAGGTATGAGGATGATTGTTATGTCCCACTTCGGGAGCCTGAGGTCCCCGGGGTGAGCAAGAGTCCTCAAAGGGCTTCGTTAGTTTAGACAACTCCAACGATGAGAAGTTTATGCCGTTCAGTCTGTAGACCATGCCCAAGGCTGAACGGTAACCTTTGAGAGGTTTGAAAAAGGCGTCCCATTCAGCAAAGGCAGAATAGGAAATCTGGGCTAGAGTTTCTCCAACTGGACAAGTACTGCTTTCTAAAACACTAATTACAGAAGATGGCCCATTTCTCCAGGTAGATAACTGCAGGGAACTGCTGCAAGTATCCAGACATCTGTGCAGTGCCTCGCGAAAAGCCTTTCACTCGTAGATGTTGGATAGCCTCCACCCTTGAAGATCAGAGACTTCAGGGATTGGCGATACCTCTGAAGGTGTGGCAGATGGAGGAGCATGGTACGCAAGAATGTAGGGATCAATGCATTTCTCTTACTGAGAGTGTACCTGGCTGACAACTATGGTGTGAAAGATTGCTCAAATCTGCTTTTCCAGCTCATAGAAAAACGAGACCATACCCCTTGCTTATTGACATAGACCCCACAATGGTGTTGTCACTCATCAACACTTAGTGCGCCTCCTTAAGAATTTTTTTAATGCTTGCAGTGCAAGAAATACTGCTTGCATTTCAAAGCCATTAACATGAAGGTGCATTCCTTTACTTGAGCAGATCCCAGATGACCAGGTCATTTAGGTGTACAGCCCTCCCCCTTCGATGCATCCGAGAGCAGTTGGATGTCCAGAAGTGAAGAGACACCAATGAACTTCCCAAGGGAGGTTTTCCTCATTCAGCCTCGAGGCTACATTGGCCTGAGCCTTCTGTCCCACTGGAACAGGACAGGATAGGGCGACGCTGTTGGCTGACCAATGATCTCAGGTGGTGGCGCCAGTAAGGAACGAACTGGTCTAGGGAGGAAAAGTGGCCGAGAAGACACTGCCTGCACTGAGCTGGTACTTTTGCCTTGAACGGGCACGATTGCACAACCTCATTGAGCCTGCCAATTCAATCATCTGACAGAAAAGCTACTAGCAGCAGTGTCTATTAGCATGGCCAGGTACTTCAACCTTTGTTTGGGAATGAGATTGAACTTCCCCCAGTATACCACTATCTTAATTGTAGCAAAATGTGAGAATCCAATCTTTATCCTGTAGCAACTGCCTTCCTAAGGAGGCCAGGATCAGCTGTACACAGTCTGAAGCTCAGAGGGGGAAGTGAAAGTACTCTAGAGAGTATGTACCCTTCTTGTCCACTAAAAGCATGGTCTTCCTTTCTGATGGAAACCAGAAAGCATGAATTCTCCCTCTGATGGAAAACAGTACTGATTGCACTGTTTCCATCCTGAAATTAGTTTGTAGAACAAATTTGTTCAGAGGAGAGAGGTCGATGACCATTCTCTAACCCTGAGTCTACTTCTCCACCAGGGAATAGCAGACTATCTTATATGAATTCAAGTGCGTTCTTCTCCAACATCACTTCCACAAGGCCAAGGGTTCTGGCGATGTTGGATATCCAGATGGTAACTCATTGGTAAGTCAGATGGAAGGGTGGGGAGGCCATCTATCCTGAAAGGGTAATCAGTAACTCTACTGAAGTTACCCACTGGCGAGACAAGTATTGCCTTATTCTTGGCAGCGGGAGAGGGCCAAATAAACAAGATCCGACCAAGGCCACCAAGAAGGAAGGCCTCAGGCCTTGAGGAGCACTGAAGTGCTGATCAATGACTGATGTTCTCCCTCAAGGAGACACCCAAGTTGCCTCCCCCAGCCCATTGCACTCACAGATGAGAGGAATGATTTTCACAAAAAACACACTCTTTGGATTATCTGCCTCCATTTGCACAGTCCAGTGTCCAAGTGGCAACCCAACTCCCAGCATCCTCATCCTTACGCTCTGCCAGTGTCAAGGGTGTGGTAGGATGCTCTAGAGATTCCACTTCCCCCACCACAAATACACCTGTTACACTCCAAGGACAGAACCAAGAATGTAACCGTGGACAGCTGATGACTCAGGGAAGCCATCACCAATGGGAGGAGAATCCACGGCCACAGCCCCATGTCCCACGGTACGGAAAAGGTTCATTGGCCTAAAACTCTTTGTCTTCCACTGCACTCAAGTATGCAATGAATGCCTCGAGTGGTGCCATCCTCTCATCCTGCTTAAACTAATTCTTGCTTGAAGAGGGAGGACCAGGAGGCCACCGTTCTGGAAGGAAGGATGATGGAGGGTATCGAGGCTCCTCCATCATCTGGGGAATATTAAGTTTATGGGGAAACCACACCTCTGTCCTGGCTGGCTACCAGGTACTGTCTACCCTCCCCACCCTCGATAGGTCAAATTTGTTGAAAGCACACTATTTACTGTCGGAAAAGCTGCTTTTCCTACTAGAAATATTGTCCCGTGTTCTATAATTTTACCAAAGCGAAAAATATAGAAATAGAGATGCAGTGGAAAGGGACCATGTGGACAGCTCATCCGGTAGGTAATCATCAGCACCATACTCCTGTCGCAATGCCTCGACAGCAGTCGACACGATCCGGGAAATATGCTTGAATACCTTATGTCCTAAGTGATCGTATAGACGGTAAACTAACCATAAAAATATCTTTAGCAATTCAAAAGGCAAAGCTGCTTAAATCTCTCACACCAATTGAAAAGAGATTTCTAACCATATTCCATAAAAAGCTCAGTAACACTAGAAAGTGAAGGATCATTCGCCCATACCTGCTGCACAAGTAAAAACAGTTCAGACTACTTCCTTTCAATATCCTCTTTCCATTACACAATTTTACTCATGTCTAGTTTTAAATCACGCTTGAGGCCTTGAATTGAATATAAAATTTAGGCCTTAAGCCAATCACTTGAGGCCTTGATACTAACGCCTCAAGCACTTTTGTCCAAACGGATTAAGCCATATGATTGAAATTTTCGTAAGTCAGCATGCAACAGCAAGAATTCTAGATATGGAAAGGTTTGTAAAGGGCACCCTCAAATACGTAACTATATAACCGTTAATACATTGAGACAGTATTAACGTCAAATTCAGAATCCTCGATTGGGAAACAAAAGTAATTTGTCATGATTACTAAGGTTCCTTTAACGTTGAAAGATGAATTAAATTCTCCATTTGTAACTATAAATCGAATTACTATACCAGCGAGATTAATATACAGTACAGTGTGACCTGACATTTTTATACAGCCATGTCAAAATGTATTAATCAAGACCTATTGCATCCAACCAGATGTATATACCCAATTAAATATTTGGTAGTTTATTACATTACCCGTAGAAAATATCTCCAAGTAATTGTACATAACGGACATTACGAAAAGGGTTGTTGAAAAAATAGAAGTCTACTTCCAGACCGAAATTAGAATTAGAGAAAGCTTCTCACAGTGACCTATCTTGCTTTGTTTAAATTGTCATTTTAACATGAGCATTAAAACTAACGGTAATTCTATACAATAGCTCCGCCAGCAAGTTATCAAATTTAAGTACTTTCACTAAAAAGAGGGAAGTCCAAGGTTTCGTTTCATATAGAAATCTATGTCGCTAGGTCTAAGGGGTTTAAAAATCAAAATTAAATTTGACCCACCTGAAAAAAAAGGAACAAGTCTCTTGACTTCATAACTCAATCAAATTCTTCTCCAAAATGAGCTCTCGTTTGTACGTTAAAAACAGATTATATCATTACATCATCGACTGTATTCTACATAGCAAGACGTCATCCAAACGTCATAGATTTTTACCTATGATGATTATCCACCTTTAACTTTGGACTAGCATTTTAACAAAACTAGAATCACGTGACTTTAATACCCAATCAGGTGACAGTTTTACTTGGAAATTGAACACTTTTTGACACATTTCACAATTTCTACCGCTAATTTTTCAGTCTTTTGAGAGCCATGGAGGTATATGACCCTTCAACTTCTGGTGCCGTTTCTCATTTACGATCTACTTTGACATCAATTTCTGTGGATTTTCTCCCAAATTTTTGTCTCAATTGATATTTAAATTACAAAGACTTTGTTTTGGCATTATTGTGGGAACATCGAAAGAATAATAAAGTAATGCCAAGATTACGGTGTTATTAAAAGTGAAAGTTACACTTTTTCCCACCTGTGGTTTTAAGTGCCGACTTTATATTAACAATTAACCTTTTAGGTGTGACAGAAGGCATGTTGTATTGAAAAACAAGTGCAAAAAAGGTTTAGTTTTTACATATTCATTTTTAAGGGAACTTGGTTTGAAAAGTCATTATGATATAGAATCTAATTTGTTACTTGTATATAATTATCTATATTGGTGTTAAATTTGTTGAAAATGGATTAACAATTTCTCACAAAATTATAAATGATTGGGGCTGATTCAGTCATGTTGGTTATTGTGCATTGGGTATTGAGTCGGAAAGGTGCAGCTCACCTTTACCCTCCAACCTAAGTAAATACACAAAGTTTTAGGTTGTCTTATATTTATTATGGCTGTATAAAGGGTGGGGTGGGGGGGGGGGGGGTCGCATGGGAGGGGAAGCAAACACCCCCCCCCCCCCCCCAAGGTAAGGATATGGCTACAAGGTTAGGTTGGGTTAGGTAATTTGTTTAGGTTAGCTGGTGGCCTTGTTTGTTAATTCGTATGTTAAAACGGATTCTTTAATTCATTCGAATCCCACCCAAAAACCCCGGTTTCCCACTAGGGGTACCACCAAGATTGGAAAGGTTGAATGGGGTAAATATACTGTTCCTCTTAAAAAAGAAAAAGACTGCTTTAGATAGTCAGTAATTCATCAGGAAAAAAAAAATAAAAATTATCAGTGTCGGAGATATTGTATAGAATTAACCAAATAACTTGACAATAAGCTTATCAAGTCCATATCGGAATATACAAGATAATTATGAAACTCCCCATATTTGACTACAATACATTCCTTGTTCATCGCATGGCTCAGATCATTAAGAAGACATTAGTTTTCATTCAATTCATAATGACCTCGCTTTCCCATACCGTTCCTAATGCCTGTCTATACCATAGTCTTTACCTTTATTTCACCTTACCAGAAGGATAAAAACTCTTCCATAGTTATCAAATTTACTATAAAGGAAACTGAAAAGTGTATTTTTTCAAGTAAAAAAGCACCATAGGGTATGTAAAACTTACTTATTGAGGTATCGAATAGACAGTACCAAACGATAGTGATTAATCAAATTTGTATCGCACATATGAAAGTGACCATAGACAATTACAGGCAGATCTTAAAAAATATCTGGCCTTAAGGTTTCTAGACTACACGACCAAAATTCCGCTGTAGGCCTAACCTCGGAAACAAAGTGGCTAAGAACACTTGTCATTTCTAATGACAGATTTTAAATACAGAGCTGTATATAAGAACGTCTGGCTCTCTTCCACAGAGCGAATACCGAAGTTTGATTAAATAAAAACTTAACGAGTGATTTCATCAATACCTATAAACTAATAATACACTGAAATACGCGCATACTGAACAGAAATATTAGTAAAAATAACCTTCAGCCTAAATAAAAACTTACACTGGACAGGTAATAATTTTAGTAAATAATACGTTGCTTAACAGCAAGGTCTACAATATATAGACCTTGTTTAACATGAATTCTACCTACATGCATACTAACCTTGTAATGACGCAGAGACTAAAATTGAATCGCTTGGAGCTATATTTCACGAAACAATTTTACAAATAACTTAATTCCAATAAACTTTAATCACTGTGTTTCCACAACTTTCTTCTTAACAAGCCGATCTGAGAATTACACGACTCCGGGTTGGCTGAAAAGAAATAGAAAAACAAGGATACTTAGAAAAATACAACGTAGTACAGTTTTTACGTCATAACAAGTAACACTGACATCTGTTGGCGGGCTAATGCCAAGAACATGAAAGTAAATAAAAGTACGCAAATACGAAAAAAAACCTTATGAAAGATATAAGCAATTAAAAAAAAAAAAGTCAACATTTTCTAAACAATTTTTATTTCAACATATACTTCAACACATCTGTACGAAAATAGAAATGTATTTTTTTTTCATAGTTCAATGGAACGATAGTGACTAAAAATTCAATTCCCCTGTGCACTAACGCATCTACCTAAATACTCTCTCTCTCTCTCTCTCTCTCTCTCTCTCTCTCTCTCTCTCTCTCTCTCTCTCTCTCTCTCTCTCTCTCTCTCTGTTTAGGTTTTGTGTTCACTAACAAGTGAATTTCATATTCTAATTTACGCTTATAATAAACACTGTCAAAAATACATTATTATTCAAGTGCTAATCCCGAATATAATATCACCAATATGTTAGTTGCAAGCATATTTACTTTAACTTTGATTCCTGTATGGTAAGCCATCATTTATAAAAAACCTGCTTTGATATCGTTATTTACATGCTTGCATAAAATTACTTTTACACACACACATGTATATATATATATATATATATATATATATATATATATATATATATATATATATAAGCTTAAAGAAGATAATAGTACAGAAAATTAATTTTAAAAATCCAGGATTTATATGGCCGAGCGCTGGGACTCGGACGACACTCATCTGGTCCAAATTTTTGCGAAAATCTTCGGCACACATCATTAAATATAACTGAGGATTTCGATTCGAGTTATCAAAGCTTAAATATCAACACATTTAACGATTATTAATATTAAAATACATTTTTAGCAAGTGCAATTTTTTTTTCTTTTTTTTTTGCATACGTATCCATGATCAGTATTTCCAGCTACTCTTTTTACATCCAGATCTAAAAATTTGCCATATCTTGAATACACCCTTCATCCAGAATATTTTTTTTTTCTTTCCATTAGACAGGTGATAAAATCGACGAAATCCAAAGTACATTATATAATTTCTTGATCACCAGCACAATTTCCACAGTTCCTGTTATAATTTTGATTTTGAACTTTCCTTTTTTCTTTATGGAACCAATTCTCAGATAGTAAAAGTAAGTTAACATAGGGTATCTATCACGTACATCATTTGTACCCCAATGTAACATAACTTTATCACCGGTATCATGAATGGCTTTTGTAATTCCAAAATCACATCTCATTTCAGAATGTTGTGGTCAGTCTTGCTTGTTGAAGGTTTTTTTTTTATCTCATTTACTTTTAGAATTGTTCTTTGATGACATTATTTCCTCCAACGATTGCCTTAACCACATCGTCATCTACACTATGAATATTGCAGATCATAATTATTAGTTTCAGTTTCCCGACATCTATGGTTATTACACCTTTAACCATATAGCCAACACACCATGTAGATACGGGTCTAGTTGAGGATGGTTTCAAGTTGTTGGAGCCACTATGCACCTCGACTGAGGGTTCTAGAGCTTTCAATTATGCGGCCCCAAAATTGTATAACAAGCTTCCAATTGACATCAGAAGGACGTACGATATAAAGGCTTTCGAGAAAAGGTTGAATACTATTTTCGAAGTGCAACCATATTGGCCAATGTAGAAACATGGGGAAGAATAAAGGAGAGAGAGGAATGGAGGAACTGGAATGTAAACAATACAATATATTGAAAGAAATGCTAGAACAACCGTAGATTACACTAAACTGGGATCTGAGAGCTGAAACAGGCATATAGCCTGTAGAAAACAAGATTGAATGTAAACAGTTTATACTATATCATAACATTGTATCTACGAAAAGAAATGGATTAGTAAAAGAGATTGTAGAAATTAGAATAAAGAACCCTTATAAAGAATGCTAGGCGTGGGTGTTCGATGAGAATATGTAACCAGGATGAAATAAATGTGGAGGAAGTGAAAACATTCAAAATGAAATAAAGGATAAATTTGGCTAGAGAATAGAGAAAATAGTCATTAAATAAGAGATGAAGTTGAGATTCAAGATAGGTAAGGACATAATGGAAGACAGGCTATTATAACTATGGAAACTAGGATTACCATGCTATAACTGAATAGACATCTTAAGAGAACAAATGAAGATGCCTTGAGTTGTTTGTTATATGGCGTAGAAGGTTAATCTGTGATACCCTCTTGCAATTATCCCTTTGTGCACGCTCTTCAGGATTACGCACAATTTTCACACCTTTTCATTCAAACCTTCCTGGCATGTACCATCAACTACATATTACAAGGAATGCAGTCACAATAACGATATCAATGCCACTGGGGACTTGCCTCTTCGAGTCATCTCTATAAACCATGAAATTGTCTAACTATTACTTCAGTTTAAGCTCTCCCGAGTTTATTCTAAGCATCATTCCAAGTAATCAAATCCCACCACATTATCACATTAATGTTTGGTTTAATTCGCTCGTTAACTAACTTTGCACTGTTTCACAAAGTTTTTATAAACTCAACAACATCGTGTCCATTTGCCCAGAGCGCGGTACTATAATCTCACTTAAATTTTAGATAGAAGGTTTTACCCTTCCGATTTCATTTAGATACACGAGGGATTCGGTAATCAGTCCAAGTGACACCAGTTTCAAAAGTGGGCCAACTGCACCATTCAGAAACTATAGGGATCAACATGGGAAACTATGAAATTAGCTCCGTAATTAATACAGTTAATAAAATAAAATAGTAACCCTGTTTCATAAAGAAGAGGCCAAAGATACTAAAAAAATAATGACAAAGCTATATAAATACATATAAAATTATAATAACATTTCTTTAACAAGTAATAGCTAAAAGATGGATATTTTCCCCCCAGGAACATACCTCATTGCGACGCAGTCTAACAAGCTGAAGAGGATTTTGTAGTTGTTATAACAGGGCTATGACCAAAAAATAAATAAACAGTAACTCACGAACGTAATCAGGTATTATGATCCCAATATTTAAGTTATTCTTTAATCCAAACTCTATTATGAGAAATGCAACTTTCAAAACCGGTGTAAAGATGTAGAGTAAGTTAAATATGGAAGAGTATTGAAAAAGATGATCTCTGATTGGGGTTTTGCCAATAACATTCATGGTGTAGATAAGGGTAATGGACAAAAGTAGCATGACGTGCAATACTGAAATATTATTGTGGTTTTAGGACGCAAACTCCCTGGGAGAAATTATCCTTTATTTGCAATGTGAACCAGCTTGCTCGATATATATGATTTTCAGTAGCCTACACAAGAAGTCGGGAATTTTTTTTTCCATATATAACAACAAATGCAGCCGTTTCTAGTCCACTAGCGGCATGACATGCCCTTAATCATGTGTGGGGTTTGGCCAGTACGGATTGGTGATGGTGAGAGATTTTCCTCTGATCGCTCACAGCAAACCAGTCTAGTGTGGGTGGCTCTGACTAGGACAACTTTGCTGATCATGGAGATAGGCAAACCACGTTAAGGTTTCCCCACTTAGAAAGGGATATATATATATATATATATATATATATATATATATATATATATATATATATATATAGGTTTCCCCACTTAGAAAGGTATATATATATATATATATATATATATATATATATATGTATGTATATATATATGTATATATATATATGTATATATATATATATATGTATATATATATATATGTATATATATATACATATATATATATATATATATATATATATATATATATATAGCCTATGTGTGTCAGTGTGTGTGTATCCAGTATTCATGTACCCCGACTACATTACAATTCAAGCCTATGTATAGGCAAAACTCCCAATATTGCACTGTACTATAGTACTAAGTATTCAGAGTGTTTCGTATCTTCATTTTCAGGTATACAAACTTTTCCATCATATGGAGTAATGTATGGAGTTTACTCTTGATTTCCTTACTACAAGTTACTAAAATTTTAGAATAAAAGTTGGACTTTCTAGAATACACTAAGTACCCTTATAAACAAGCAATACAAAATCTAATCGGAGTAAACCAAATATAATATATTCAGCTTCAGAAATAAACAATATTAAAAATGACTGATACGACAAGGCATAAGCCATACAATGTATATTTTACACTGTTAAAGAGTTTTCGAGAAATAACAGTTACACGAGTCATCATCATTGTCTGGGCTACAGAACTTTTCCGTCCAAAACTAGAGTTAACTGAATCCTTATTACGAGAAACAGTAGTTAAGGTGTCTCTGGACCGCACTAACATAAAACCTTGCGAACTGGTCACTCAATAACCTACGGAAGTCTCAAATATCTCGGGTTTTAAGTCATTTGTGTTTCTAGAGATGACTTATTTATGTTTTCTGGCACTGTTCTACATATTCTTGGTGATGTCATGTTCCGCTCACCCTCTATATACAGGTGAGTTTACTTTTCATAAGAGGCTTGTTCGGTAAGTAAAAGCTTTTGCTTCTGGAACTTCCTGTAATTCTAATAAAAATTCTAATACTATTCTCCATTAAACCCTGTATTTTAAGATAATTTTCCAGTCTTTCGCTCTACTGTACAAGTTTTTTTCGTGTTTAGTTGACCATTGAATAATGAAGCTCTTTTCATGAATAAATAGATATAAGCGTAAATGTTGAAAGATATTCATGTAATCTATGACTGTGGGCTTAATCAACTTCCCAATAACAAGGTCCAGACAAATCCAAATATTATAACTTATTGTTGGTGGCTAGACCAAATTAGTTGTCACGAGTGTCCGTTACAGCTTCAGATTTTATTAACTTCTTTTCGTCGTCTTTCTTACAATTAATTCTCAGTTATATATCTTTTTTTCAAAGAGGCTCACAGTGTATTTATCTAAATAAAATGTAGTGTTCCAAGCTCCTCCCCTTTTATTGTATCTAGATGTTTTTGTTCCTTAACCTGGTTCCACGAAGCGTGTAAAGCTGCAGGAATATCCTCGCCTATTTGTTACTGACGTTCACTAACACTTTTTTTTTTTATTTCAAAACGAAAATATGCCCGTATTTAACAATATATTGTCTTCATATCATTATTGTAACTCCCGACCTATTTTCTACCCTTACAGATACGAGACCCTCCACGCCGATAAGGACTTCGACTTCACCCGAACTGAGTGTGACCTCTAAAGCCGCTAAAATACCATCGTTAGTCCCATTTGTAGCATTTTCTTTCGCTAATATCGCTCTTTTCAAGATCAAAGTAATAGCATTTTTAGTGAATCAACCTTGGTTTCAAAAGAAATTCTCCTTAGGGAACTTTGGAGAAAACTTCTTGCTTTCCACAGTCACTTCTCTTCAAAAACTATTCAAGACTAGTGAAAACTTGACTCAGCCAATCATCGTTTGGTGGAAAAACTACAGGACGCAGTTTGGACGTATACGATCACCTCTTTCACATTAAATTATAAAGAAAGCATTTTTAATAACAACTGCTGGATAAGCTTCAGTGTGATTTAGTCACTAAAAACTCAATTTATAAAAATTTAGCACGTAAACTTACCTCCAGCAAAGGTAATTTATAACATTGATATAATTCAACGTTAAACCAATGATTACATTCAAAGTGATCAAATTACTAACTAACCATGTTTGGTGCTTATATTTGTATTGATTTATCTGGCGATTTTCGACAATGTAAAGGAATAATCCACACCTTCATGATAACGTGTTTATATTGAAGAATGTGCCCATTTTATGATCTCTGAATTTTATTGTGTACATTGGCTTTTAATGTGATAATGTAAAATATCTGATAATTAAATCTTTAAGTAAACAAAATTCTTTTAAATCCTGATGTTGAATGAAGATATTGATTGCAAAATGTAGTTTAAATGCATACTTATATATTACTATTGATGCTTTGGGAAAAGAATAAATGCATTGAGTTTTAAGTGTTAAAACTTAATGAGTGAGACTAATCATCCACTTGACAAGTGCATTGCAGTTCTGTAGAAAAGATGGATACAAAATTAATAGATAGAAAAGTATTAGCATTATAACATTTAACATAACGAAATGCTCCTTTTAGCACCATTTCTAAGGTATATAACTGCTATATATTACCAGAGAAAAAAATTGCATAGGAATGCCAGGTTGAACCCAGCTCGCTCACCTATATAAGGTGTCGGTATAATACTGGGGCGTGATAATTCACAACCAGAAGTCTCGCACCATTTAGATATCTCCTCTTCAAAACCCCCGCCACAGCGAGGTGCCGATCAACACTACTACCACTAACCTAATCCACGCCAGTGACGTCACTCCTCATAGCACACAAGGATTTGGGGCCCATGCTGGGAGGGAAGTCAAGGGATTTTGACGAAGGAAAAATCTATTTCTGGGCGAGAGACCTGTGCCGCCCAGTGAGCACAGGTCTCTCGCCCAGAAATAGATTTTTCCTTCGTCAAAATGCCAGTGAAATTGTACAAGAGAAATGGTCCCAAAACTTGGAACAATACCTGAGGAAGTAAAATGAAATCCAAATTAACAGGTAAGAGGATAGCAAGACATAGTTGATTAAGACTCACTATGTTCAGGAGGAATCACATTCCCTGCTGCCACTGTAGCAAATATAAGTCTTCCAGAGATTTTAAATAGTGGCGTTTAAATACTGTTGGAGACTTCCAGCCTGTATATTTAGTAAGTCCAGCGAAGTTCATATGGTGAAAGTAATTAACTGAGGTAGCTACAGCTCGTATATCATGGACGTGAGGGAATGATGTGGGAATGATTCTAGGTAGCCCGTTAATGAAATATAGAATCTGCTGTCTGATTCCTTTCAGGATGATGGTTCTTCCCCCATTGTAAGGATATGCATGCAATCTTACGATAGCGACAAATTTATTTTTAATGTATTTTTTTTTCTATGTAAATAGATTGAGTTCAAATGATTTCTGTTTTTGCAACAATCAAAGCATGAAAATTGTGACAATTAAAGGAAAGACTTTGTCCTGAAACTGAAAAGTACTTGGAGAACTGAATGCTGCAAAATCTTATCCAGCAATCACTTAGGTTTTTTTTTTTTTTTTTTTTTTTTTTTTTTTTTTTTTGTACTTTATACAAGGCGAGTTCTGAAAGGCATAAAATATCATATTCACCAACGAAAATATTCTAAAACTGACCATGCCTAGGGAGCTTTTCGTATTCAATAGGAAAATTGATACTCGTGATGCAGTGTAATGATTCTGTAATAATAACAAGATTAACATAAATGGCCTAATAAATTTCCCAAGGGAAAACAGAACAATAGTCAGTGTCCCATGTTATTCCTTAATTGTTTTAAAATATTCAAAATAAGTAATTAAGATATCCATGAAGTACGAAATGTTAACTTTAGTAAAACACAACAACAACAACAAATGCAGCCGTTTCTAGTCCACTGCAGGGCAAAACTCAAACATATCAATTCATGTCTGGGGTTAGGCCCGCTTTCATCACCACGCTAGCAAGAGTGGAATGATGATGGTGGGAGATTTTCTTTTGATCGCTCACAGCAAATCAGCTTAGTATGGGTGGCCCTGACTAGTACAGCAGTTTGCTCATCATGACGATATGCAGATTCTTTCAATAAATCAAATAATTGAAAGATAAAAATTTTTTGCAACACTGGGCAAACGTAAGACTTTTCCTTGAAAAAATAAATTCCACCTTGTTATACACAACCTAACAAGATATGAAAGGTCAAATTTTCGTTCAATTTCTAATGTCCTACCAGCCTCCCTATGTACGTTAAATAGGTTTGATTCATGAAGTATATAACCCCCTAACTTCATTGGTTTTTTTCGACACCACGTTTTCTTTATCCCCGCCTCAGCGTTCCAAAATTATTCAATTATCAATAAGATTTGCTAAATCTATATTACAACATCGCAAAAGTGTTAAATATGTAAAACTAGTACGCACTTTGTCATAAAAGAGATTGCTAAATACCACAAACTGAAGAGATAAGAATTATTATTATTATTATTATTATTATTATTATTATTATTATTATTATTATTACTTGCTAAGCTACAACCCTAGATGGAAAAGCAGGATGTTATAAGCCCAGGGGCGCCAACAGGGAAAATAGCCCAGTGAAAAAAGGAAACAAGGAAAAATAAAATATCTGAACAGAAACAACATTAAAATAAACATTTCCGAAATAAACTATAAAGACTTTAACAAAACAAGAGTAAAAGAAATAAGATAGAATAGTGTGCCCGAGTGTACCCTCAAGCAAGAGAACTCTAACCCAAGACAGTGGAAGACCATGGTACAGAAGCTATGGCACTACCCAAGATTAGAGATTAATGGTTTGATTTTGGAGTGTCCTTCTCCAAGAAGAGCAGCCCTTACCAAGAGGAAAGTGGCCACTGAACAATTACAGTGCAGTAATTAACCACTTTCGTGAGGAAGAATTATTTGATAATCACATTGTTGTAAATTGTATGAGAACAGAGGAGAATCAGTATAGAATAGGCCAGACTATTCGATGTATGTGTAGGCAACGGGGAATGAACCGTAACCAGAAGAAGGATCCAATGTAGTACTGTCTGGCCAGTCAAAGGGCCCCATAACTCTCTAGCGGTAGTATCTCAACGGGTGGCTGGAGCCCTGGCCAACCTACTACCTTTAATTAAGAATATGTGGCTACATCACTGCAATTTCGTCCGAAGAAATACAGAAAATAACAACTCTCAAGACTAATTATTTTCGTGTAATATAGAAAAAGTAGAACAAAATATACCCCCTCCCCCTCCGCCACACGCCACTATTTACAATCTTTCAAATATTTCTGGTTCACGAATTTCCTATATCAAAATTGCCCCCACTAACGACAAGGCTAATCTGTTTTCGATAACTACCTTTTCCATCGTTTGTTCATCGGGACAGGGGTTGTTATTTTTCTTTTTAAAGTTTTCCAAGAACAAAATACTTTAGTTCGAAACAAGTGACAACGTTAGAACCTATGTGGAAATGTTACCGCCCCATCTATAGCATTAGCTTTCTGGTCGCAACCTTGGATTGACAGCACAGGTATAAACGTACTGCCCAGTGCTATTAATATTACAGGCGTTCAACATTGTTTCTGGATCTTCTACACTTAGATATCGGTAAGTTTTTAATTATCATCGTACCGAATATTTTTATTAGTTTTGTTACCAACTTATCACGATAGCACATATCGTCTTACGGGATTTCGGTTACTATCAAAAATATATTTTGGTTAGATACACAGTATGACATATATATTGATGAATATCCGACTTTTTATTATTTACGTGCACATTTCGCTGTCACTGAGTGTCCAATGATAGGGTGAGGCTGAATTACGAGATGGATATTGAGAGGAAGAGAAAATCTAGACTGCCGAGGTCAGTTACGATTGAGAAAAATTTATTCTTATTAGATTATATTACTCGGTATCTCTTAATTAATGCAAATACTGTTGTTCTTTTTATGAATTTGAATACATGCGCAATCACCATTACAGAATTTTTTTTAATAGTTTGGGCATAATGGTAGTCTTATGTCTCATGAAGGATTAGCTCTGGAATAAACATCCTTAATGTCAACATATACATGCACTTTTATCTTTTTCGGCGGTAAGTTACGTGAGTTCCATTCTACCTTGGCATGTAGACTAACCATAACGTCTGTGTCATGGGATTTGATAACTTAATACGAACTGGTTTGATGTGGCAAAAAAAGAAAAAAAAATATTTATATGCTCCTTCAGATTCAAGTAATGAGCTTATATAAATTACACCAGTTTGTTTTCGTGATCAAAGGGTTTTAAAGAATCAAAATGTCCCTAAAAATCAAAGTTGATATTAATTACGCCAAATTTGTGTTCGTTACAAAAAGAACAGTCTTGAAGTGTTTACTCCAAATATTGCTGTGTGGTCGTCTTAAAAGTTTCACGACTTTCTCGGAAAGAATAAGGATTCCATGACTAAACTAAAACTCTTCCAGTGTCACCCATAATAATACCTACAATAACATTTTCAGAGTACATGAAAAAAATATTTCCTTATACTGCAACGTTTACATTAAATCAAAATCAATTGATAGATTTCCTTTTGCCTGGTTCCCTTTTGTTTTTTTTTATTAAAACTTTATAATAATCTTCGGGATTATTGTAATAACACTTTAAAAGTTCATTTTTGACGGGGCTGATTTTCATGTGGTTGGAAAGGCTTTCTCAATAAAGTAACTGTATTTTCACAGAGATATGGGCATATTTTAGTTTGGACAAATATTTTATTAATTATTGTGAATTTTAAAGTCTTTATCAAATAGTTGTCTAAAACAAGAGAAAGGCTCTGCAGCAACGCAAAGGAGAATTACGGGCGCCAGATGATAAAAATAAACAGTGTAGAAGTATTAACTCTGGAATAAGCTTTCGAGAACTTTTCGTATACCTGTAATGCTTTTTTCTTAACTAAGATATAAAATTATCACCGTTGGGCGGGAAGTTTAAAGGTCAATTACGTTTTTAAAATTTAGTATTGTGAGTGGTATGACTGGTCAAAGATTCGTTTAATCCGCACAGAACCAACCCTTGCCGATAAAATTTCTTGGTGACATTTGAGTTTAAAGGCCCATAACTTTTTTTTTTTTAATTGAGAATTGTGAGTGGTATGACTGGTCAAAAATTCTTTTCATCCGTACTGAACCAACCTTTGCCGATAAAATTTCTTGGTGACATTTAAGTTTAAACGTCCATGACGTTTTTAAAATTGAGAATTATGAGTGGTATGACTAGCCAAAGATTGTTTCCATCCGTAAAGCACCAACCCTCGCCGATAAAATTTCTTGGAGACATTTAAAAGTTTAAAGGTCCATGACATGTTTAAAACTGAGTGGCAAAATTATGAGTGCTATGACTGGCCAAAGATTCTTTACATCCGTACAGAACCCAACCTTCGCTAATAAAAAGTCTTGGTGACATTTATCCCCACCCCAGCGTTACTAAATTATCAGATTATCAATAATATTTGCAAAATCTATATTACAACATCGCAAAAGTGTAGAATATGTATAACCAGTATGCACTTTGTCATTAAAGAGATTGCCAAATACGACAAACTGAAGAGATAAGAATTAAGAACATGTGACTACATCACTGCAGTTTCGTCCGAGGAAATACATAAAATAAGCATTTTTCAGGACTAATTACTATGGTGTAATATAGAAAAGATAAAGTAGAACAAAATATACCCCCACCCCCTCACACGTCCTGATTTACAATCTTTACAATATTTCTGGTTCACGAATTTTCTATATCAAAATTACCGTCACTAACGACAAGTCTAGACTGTTTTCGATTACATTTTCGACCACTTGTTCATCAGGACAGGGGGTGTTATTTTTTCAATTATTTTCCGAGAGTAAAATACTTTAGTTCGAAACAAGTGACCACGTTAAAACCTATGTGGAAATTTTACCGCCCCATCTATAGCATTAGCTTTCTGGTCACAACCTTTGATTTGACAGCATACGTATAAACATACAAATCGGTGCTATTAATATTACAGGCGTTCAATATTGTTTCTGGACCTTCTACACTTTGATATCGGTAAGTTTTTAATTATCATCGTACCAAATATTTTCATTAGTTTTGTTACCAACTTATCACGATATCACATATTATATTAGGGGACTTCGGTTACTATAAAAAAATATATTTGGTTAGACAAACATTATGCCTTATCTATTGATGAATATTAATTTTTTATTGTTTACGTACGCATTTCGCTATCACTGAGTTTTCAATGATAGGGTGAGGCAGAATTACTAAATAGATATTGAGAGGGAGAGAAAATCTGGACTGCCGAGGTTAGTTACGATTGAGAAAACCTTATTCTTGTTAGATTATATTACTCATTATCTCTTAATTAATGCAAATACTATTGTTCTTTTTATAGATTTGAATACATGCCCACTCACCATTACAGATTTTTTTAAGTTTGGGCATAATAGTAGTCTTTCTCGTGAAGAAGGATTAGCTCTAGAATAAACATGAGTTAGCGGTATTCCCGGAAAATCAATCGGCCTACAGAGCTAATCATTATACAGAAACTACCTTATGCTCAATAATGAATGATATGGTAGGTCTTCTTGATGAGGGAAAGTGTGGAATTTTGATTATGTTAGATCTTAGTGCTGCTTTTGACACTGTTGTGCACGAGTACTTACTTGACGACTTAGTCTATTGGAGTGACTGAGGAAGCACTGAAATTTTTGCGAAGTTACTTAGTGAACAGGAAGACTATTGTAGAAGTTTCTGGAAACCGATCCAATGAGAGAATTCTTATGAAGGGTGTACCACAGGGTAGTGTTCTGGGCGCTATCTTGTTTAACATATATACTATCGAGCTATCACACATCTTGAAAAAACAAAAAGTGGGCTTTAAACTATATGCAGATGATACTCAGTTTTACCTCTCAATTTCAACAACACAAGATACAGAGAAGAAAATTGATGAGATAATGACTGAAATAAAAACATGGATGCAGAGGAAAAAGCTCAAATTAAATGATGATAAAACAGAATGTATGTTTTTTGGCACAAAGGTGGCTTTGAAGAATTACCAGTTAATTCAAAGTATAAAAATTGGTGATGGTGACGTTGGGATTATGCCTGTTGTGAAAAATTTGGGTGTACTGATGGATTGTAATTTGTCAATGAGGGACCAAATTGTGAACACAGTGAAAGTGTGTAACTATCACCTGAGAAACATAGCGTTTATTAGAAAATATTTAACAGAGGGAAGTACAAAAATTTTAGTGATGAGTCATGTAATATCAAGGCTTGATTATTGCAATTCTCTGTACTACAAATTGCCCAATACACTACTAAGAAAGCTTCAAAATGTGCAAAACCGGGCGGCTAGACTGATAAAAGGCATTAAACTAAGGGAGAGAATAACTCCTGCATTGATCGATCTGCATTGATCGATCTACATTGGTTACCTGTTAAGGCTAGAATTGAATTTAAAATTTGCTTGTTGACTCGCAAAGCACTTACAAGTGATAAGCCTAATTATCTTCGTGATTGCTTGGTCCCCTACCCTGAAGCTACCAGCGCCGCTGTAAGAGTTAGACATGCTGATGACCCACATAGACTATTCGAAATTAGTGCGAATCATGCAATAGGAGGAAGAACGTTCAGTTATGCTGCACCGAGACACTCTAGCGACCTTCCAGTCGATGTCAAGAATAGCAATAATGTGGCAGCTTTCAAGAAAAACCTGAAGACTTATCTTTTTAGAAAGTGTTATAATAGTGACCTGAAAACTATTAAGCCTGAATACAAATGCTAGCGAAATAACTGATAACGATACAGAGCAAAATATTAACTGGAAAGAAATTATTTTTTCACACACCAAGCCCCGCCTGAACAGACCTTTAGTGTCTGGTGGAGGGCGAGAAATAAACCCGTAAAAGTAAAAAGTAAAAGTAAACATTCTTAAACATATACATGCATTTTTATCTTCTCGGCGGTAAGTTATGCGAGTTCCATTCTACCTTGGCATGTAGACTAACCATAACGTCTGTGTCATGGGATTTGATATCCAAGACGAACTGGTTTGATGTGGCAAAAAAAAAAAAAAAAAAAAAAAAATAAAAAAATAAATAAAATTCATATGCTCCTACAGATTCAAGTAATGAGTTTATGTAAATTACACTAATTTATGTTTCCGTGACAAAAGGGTCTTAAAGAATCAAAATGTCCCCACAGATTCAAGTTTATATTAATTACGCCAAATTTGTGTTCGTGATAAAGAGAAGTCTTGAATTGTTTACTCCAAATATTGCTGTGTAGTAGTCTTAAAAGTTTCATGACTTTCTCGGAAAGAATAAGGATTCCATGACTAAACTCAAACTCTTCCAGCGTCACCCATAATAATTCCTACAATAACATTTTCAGAGTACATGAACAAAATACTTCCTTATACTGCAATGATTACATCAAATCAAAATTGATTAACAGATTTCCTTTTGCCTGGTTCCTTTTTTTCATTAAAACTTTATAATAATCTTCGGGATTATTGTAATAACATATTAAAGATTCATTTTTGACAGGACTGATTTTCTTGTGGTTGGATAGGCTTTTTCGATAAAGTAACTGTACTTTCATAGAGATATGGACATATTTTAGTTTGGACAAATATTTTATTAATTATTGTGACTTTAAAGTCTTTATCATATAATTGTCAAAAACAAGAGAAAGGCCCTGCAGCAACACGAAGAAATACGGCGCCAGATGATAAAAATTAACTCTGGAATAAGCTTTCGCCCACTTTTCGTATACCTGTAATGTTGTTTTCTTAACTAAGATATAAATAAAATTATCACCGTTGGGCGTGAAGTTTAAAGGTCCATGACGTTTTTAAAATCGCGAATTATGAATGGTATGACTGGCCAAAGATTTTTTCAGCCGTACAGAACCAACCCTTGCCGATAAAATTTCTTAGTAACGTTTAGAAGTTTAAAGGTCCATGACGTTTTTAAAATCGCGAATTGTGAATGGTATGACTGGCCAAAGATGTTTTCATCCGTACAGAACCAACCCTTGCCGATAAAATTTCTTAGTAACGTTTAGAAGTTTAAAGGTCCATGACGTTTTTAAAATCGCGAATTGTGAATGGTATGACTGGCCAAAGATGTTTTCATCCGTACAGAACCAACCCTTGCCGATAAAATTTCTTAGTAACGTTTAGAAGTTTAAAGGTCCATGACGTTTTTAAAATCGCGAATTGTGAATGGTATGACTGGCCAAAGATGTTTTCATCCGTACAGAACCAACCCTTGCCGATAAAATTTCTTAGTAACGTTTAGAAGTTTAAAGGTCCATGACGTTTTTAAAATCGCGAATTGTGAATGGTATGACTGGCCAAAGATGTTTTCATCCGTACAGAACCAACCCTTGCCGATAAAATTTCTTAGTAACGTTTAGAAGTTTAAAGGTCCATGACGTTTTTAAAATCGCGAATTGTGAATGGTATGACTGGCCAAAGATGTTTTCATCCGTACAGAACCAACCCTTGCCGATAAAATTTCTTAGTAACGTTTAGAAGTTTAAAGGTCCATGACGTTTTTAAAATCGCGAATTGTGAATGGTATGACTGGCCAAAGATGTTTTCATCCGTACAGAACCAACCCTTGCCGATAAAATTTCTTGGTAACGTTTAGAAGTTTAAAGGTCCATGACGTTTTTAAAATCGCGAATTGTGAATGGTATGACTGGCCAAAGATGTTTTCATCCGTACAGAACCAACCCTTGCCGATAAAATTTCTTAGTAACGTTTAGAAGTTTAAAGGTCCATGACGTTTTTAAAATCGCGAATTGTGAATGGTATGACTGGCCAAAGATATTTTCATCCGTACAGAACCAACCCTTGCCGATAAAATTTCTTAGTGACATTTAGAAGTTTAAAGGTCCATGACGTTTTTAAAATCAAGAATTATGAATGGTATGACTGGCCAAAGATTTTTTTTACATCCGTACAGAACCAACCCTTGCCGATAAAATTTCTCGGTGACATTTAGAAGTTCGTAGGTCCATGACTTTTTTTTTTTTTTTTTTTTTTTTTTTGAGTGGCAAAATCATGAATAGTACAACTGGCCAAAGATTCTTTTCTGTGAAATTTCTTGGTGACATTTAGGCAAATACTCTTGATACAAAATCTTGTTCTAAAATGTTTGCGGTAAGTTAAAGATAAACTTTTCTTTACCTTTATGTGGTTCACATCCTGTTGCTGTAGCACAAGTTTCTTCCTGGCTAAGCTTTTGTTTTCCCTCACAGACATCTTCTAGATCTGCAAGAAGAATTTTCGGGATTATTATTTTTTTTTTTTTTTTTTTTTTTGCAATTACTCAACTTTATAAAATATTCGCTCAAACCACACTTATTGCTCATTTCTTTTAAAGACTTTCACATTAAACACATTGCTAATTTTTATAATAAAATTGTGTACCCAATATTACTTTCCACTGACAAAAGTTTTATTTTTACCTTTTAAACTTTATTGCCAGGAAAGATCTCCCTATCTACTCTCCTCAGGAATTTTGCCACGCAACTTTATTACGATTATAAAATGGGTGAAATATTTTAGATGCTTGAGATCTACTAAAGTCAGGAGGGAGGAAGTGAGGCTGAAGTTGGAGCAGCCTGGGGGAAGTGGAGGGAGGTAGTGGACGTGGTATGTAATAAGAAAATTACAATAAAAGACAAGACCTATAACATGATGATAAGACCAGTGTTAATGTATGGATCTGAAAAGTGGGCTCTCGGACGAATAGATGAAGCAAAGTTTGAGAACAGAGTTGAGAATGTTGAGGTGGATTATGGGAATATTATTGCTTAAGACTGAAAAATTATGAAATAAGAAGACTTAGTAAATATTACAGAGGTGATAAGGGTGTCATGACTGAGACCGTTAGACAGCGTAGGCACGTGTTGAAGATGGATAATGGGGGTGGAGTGAGGAGGGCTTAGGAGGACCCTGTTTGGTGGGGGGGGGGGGAGGGGATAGAGAGGGAAACAGAAATAGGTGGCGAGATAAGGATTATCATAAGAGGTTTGGTAGAAGGATGCCTTTGATAGAAGACATTGGAGAGGACGGGTCATACAATTGACCCCTTAAGGTAGGGATAGCTGTGGGAAAGAAGACTTTATTATAATTACTAGCTATTTTCAACTTTTAAAACTTTACTCCTTTTTTTTCCAGCGATGTCTTCAAGCTTCTTGGCCTTAATTTACGCGCTCTTGATTTTGTCCCCCTGTGCTGCTCTACCCATATATAATAGTGAGTTGACACCTTGTATTTTTCAGTTTGCAAATGTAAGAAAACAAATTTAATGTTGGTGTTGTTTTATGACTAGAAAACTGTTTGCATTTATGATCACTTATTTTTTTCTTAAATACCAATTCTGACTTTTCATTTTAAATCTATCTATTCAGCAGCTTAATCAATGTGTTTTCTTGTGTTTTAGTCTACTTTTTTTAGTAAATTGGCTAAAGATAACTCCTTCACAATTTTCACTTTATTCTAGTTTTTTTTTTCACTTTATTCTAGATTTTTTATTTTGTAAAATTTTCATTTATCAATAGACATTTAAAAAGTTATAAGTTATTTAAGTACAGTACATTAAAATTTTATGCAATGATTAAAATAATCAAAATTGTTTGGCATATTAAAATAGGGTGTAATAAATTAGTTAACGATAGATTCAGTCAGATAAAAATTGCCTTGATTCCTTTCTCATTTGATAAAAAAAATACCATTACTTTAATAAGGGCCAGGGTGTGTGTACATGTACATCTGATTTTTAACATTTATCGACTTTCATAGGAAGGCGTACACGGATAACAGGTGGCTATGATGTCTCTCCACCCTTCAAAGTTTTGAAATCGCGACAAAAGCCTGGATGGTTGGCGATCCTACCTTTTAAAATTTTCTTTATAGCCAACCTGGCAGTTTTAAAAATAGAATACTTGTATTACTTATTGAAGGAACCTTGGTTCCCAGAGAAAGTTGGTCTTCTGGATGACCTAACAATTGATAGACTACCATTCGAGGAAAACGTTTTAACAAGGTTGTAAATTATTGATGGATGAGATTCCCTAGAATATCTTAATTGGTAAAACTATTCATCTTTGACTTTTACATACTTGGCTGTAAGATATATTTTTAGCGTGTCTACAAAGTTGGTTTTTAATTATTTAATTTTTTTTATTTAATCTGTTAAAAATATGCTTTCCGTAATTCATCTTGAACAAAATGTATTGTTCAAGAGTTCTATAGGCTTAGAGTAATTGGACTTTGAACAGTAATTAAAGAAATTTTAAATTTTAAGTTTGTTTTAATTGCATAATACTACAAAAAATGTGCTATAATGTACTCCTAATACGATTTGGATTTTCATGGTCTGGATATTTACTAATTCACCAGTGCATTTGTTGGGTTATCAAAATATTGACTGCCACAATGCAGAACTATGTTCTTATCGGATACATATATCCAAGTAATAAATTGTGGAACTGATCTTTATACATATTAATCTTAATCATTTGATGGAAAATAGTATATAATTAAAGGTACAAACTATGCTGAAAAGGAATAAAAGAGGTGAAAAATTGTATTGTAGGGGCAAAAGTTTCTAACAAAAGTACAATGGAGCTTCAAATAATAAAGTAATCTCTGAAAAGAGAGGCATCCACTAATCACTCAAATTGTTCTATCTTGTGGATGGATTGGATCTATAGGACTTTGGCTATATAACCAGGCTAGTGCCTTTTAAGACCATAAGGCACACAAGTGTAACTGCGAAAACCATACCGTAACACTAGGAAATAAAAGTAAAGATATCGAACAGCAAAATGGAAGGAAATGGAAACTGGGATACCGCAGAAGGATCAATAACAAGTCAGCCTAGGGACCGAAGGAGCATTGCAAAGACCGGTAAAGTACTGTCTACAGTGCACAGATTTTAGATGAACTGACGTAACCATTTTCCTACATCTTGTGGATGAATAAATGATAGGTTGAGATGAGATGGTGGATAAAATTTTAGTTTTAAAGCCCTAGATAATGAATGAATGAATAAATATATACTACCAAGGCCAGGTAGCTGGATTTAGAGTAGCTTTATGTTAATTTCTTTTAACCTTACAACAAATGGAGTTATAATTCAATTGGTTATATTCCTAAATGGCCTAATTACTTTTGTATTTCTACATAGGCTCAAACGATTACCACCTTTAACAAAAATGAGAGGGTGGTCCTTTTAGAGCTGCTACTTCTGCTCTCCCATCAGCAGGAAATGCCAGTAGATATCGCGTTTCATATTCCCTTAACTATCAAATAGTTGAAAATGGTCCCTTGGGTAAAATAGTTAATTCTGATTATCTATGGTAGATGGCAATGCGTGAACAGCTAAAGTAGAGGTGGTTAATTTTTTCACTTCTAGTTGTCAGGGTTTTAACAATGACTTGACCAAAAATAATTCTCGCCGGCGACTAACAAATGGCATGTATACTTGCCAAAAAACATTCAATTAGCTAACACGTCTTGGAGATAATAAAGGCTGAAAGAAATTCTAATACATCATTCATTTTAGTAAGGAAGACGCCTAATAGTTTCGCAATACATCATAGTAAGGCTTTTAATACACTAGGAAGCAGTCACATCAATGTCTCAAGCTCAATAGCCAATAAGGTAGTATTTATCGCAGAACTAAGTCTTTCCTGAAGAGAAACATGAAAAAAGTCGGCAATAGTACAGTTGACTGAATTTGCCTCTATTATTACACCATCTACACAACCTTCTCTAACCAAGCTGATAAAACTCTCAATATTTTCTGGGACTCTGACTCTGACAGTAAAGTCATGTGTATAGCCCTAGCCTTTTTAAGCCCTTGTTTAAGTCTCCATGCGAAAAGGAAAAACATATATGCAATGATATGAAGCCTCTGTAGACCTGAAACTTTGTATGATTATAGTCTAAAATGAAGGGCCATCAAGCAAAAAAAAAATTATCATTAATCAAGCTTTTAACTCTAAAATTGATTCCTAACCATTTTTTGAAATGCAGATTTTGTCAACCAGCCTGTGGAACATGTTATCAATATGCCTACTAAGGAAAACAAGCTTGTGCAACATATCAATACAAAGGAAAGAGAAATCTTTTGCAACATGTCATCAATACTAAGGAAAGAAAGCTTGTGCAACATGCTACAATACTAAGGGAAGAAAGCTTGTGTAACGTTATCATTACTAAGGAAACAAAGCTTGCGCAAAATGTTATAAAAATAAGGAAAGAAAGCTTGTGCAACATGTTATCAATACCAAGGAAAGAAAGCTTGTGCAACATGCTAAAATACTAAGGAAAGAAAGCTTGTGTGACATGTTATCAAAAATAAGGAAAGAAAGCTTGTGTAACGTTACCATTACTAAGGAAACAAAGCTTGTGCAACATGTTATCAAAAATAAGGAAAGAAATCTTTTGCAACATGTCATCAATACTAAGGAAAGAAAGCTTGTGCAACATGCTACAATACTAAGGGAAGAAAGCTTGTGTAACGTTATCATTACTAAGGAAACAAAGCTTGCGCAAGATGTTATAAAAAATAAGGAAAGAAAGCTTGTGCAACATTTTATCAATACCAAGGAAAGAAAGCTTGTGCAACATGCTAAAATACTAAGGAAAGAAAGCTTGTGTAACGTTATCATTACTAAGGAAACAAAGCTTGTGTAACGTTATCATTACTAAGGAAACAAAGCTTGTGCAACATGCTACAATACTAAGGAAAGAAAGCTTGTGTAACATGTCATCAATACTAAGGAATGAAAGCTTGTGTAACTTTATCATTACTAAGGAAACAAAGCTTGTGCAAAATGTTATAAAAAATAAGGAAAGAAAGCTTGTGCAACATGTTATCAGTACCAAGGAAAGAAAGCTTGTGCGGCATGCTAAAATACTAAGGAAAGAAAGCTTGTGTAATATGTTATCAATACTAAGGAAAGAGAGCTTGTGCAAATGTTATAAAAAATGAGGAAAAAAAAAGCTTGTGTAACTTGTTAGAGCTTGTGTAACATCTAAAATTAAGGAAAGAAAGCAAGTACAACATGTTATCAAAAATAAGGAAAGAAAGCTTTAGCAATATTTTATCATTACTAAGGAAAGAAAGGATTATGTAACAAATCAAAAATAAGGAAAGAAAGCTTGTACAACATGTTATGAAAAATAAGTTAAGAAAGCTTGTGCAACATGTTATGAAAAATAAGTTAAGAAAGCTTGTGCAACATTTTATCAATACTAAGGAATAAAAGCTTGTGTAACATGTTATCAATATTAAGGAAAGAAAGCTTGTGTAACATATCAAAAATAAGGAAAGAAAGCTTGTGCAACATGTTATGAAAAATAAGGAAAGAAAGCTTGTGTAACATTATCAAAAATAAGGAAAGAAAGCTTGTGTAACATGTTATAAAAAATAAGGAAAAAAAAGCTTGTGTAACATGTTAGAGCTTGTGTAACATTATCTAAAATAAGGAAAGAAAGCAAGTGCAACATGTTATCAAAAATAAGGAAAGAAAGCTTGTGCAACATGTTATCAATACTAAGGAAAGAAAGCTTGTGTAACATTATCAAAAATAAGAAAAGAAAGCTTGCACAACATGTTATAAAAAATAAGGAAAAAAAAAAGCTTGTGTAACATTATCAAAAATAAGGAAAGAAAGCTTGTGCAACATTTTATAAAAAATAAGGAAAATAAAGCTTGTGTAACATGTTAGAGCTTGTGTAACATAATCTAAAATAAGGAAAGAAAGCAAGTGCAACATGTTATAAAAAATAAGGAAAGAAAGCTTGTGCAACATGTTATCAATACTAAGGAAAGAAAGCTTGTGTAACATTATCAAAAATAAGGAAAGAAAGCTTGCGCAACATGTTATAAAAAATAAGGGACAAAAAAGCTTGTGTAACATGTTCCAAAATAAGGAAAGAAAGCTTGTGCAACATGTTATCAAAAATAAGGAAAGAAAGCTTTTGCAATATTTTATCATTACTAAGGAAAGAAAGGATTATGTAACATATCAAATATAAGGAAAGAAAGCTTGTGCAACATGTTATGAAAAATAAGTTTAGAAAGCTTGTGCAACATGTTATGAAAAATAAGTTAAGAAAGCTTGTGCAACATTTTATCAATACTAAGGAATGAAAGCTTGTGTAACATGTTATCAATATTAAGGAAAGAAAGCTTGTGTAGCATATCAAAAGTAAGGAAAGAAAGCTTGTGCATTATGTTATCAATACTAAGGAAAGAAAGCTTGTGTAACATTAAAAATAAGGAAAGAAAGCTTGTGCAACATGTTATCAAAAATAAGGAAAGAAAGCTTGTGTAACATGTTATCAAAAATAAGGAAAAAGCTTGTGCAACATGTTATCAAAAATAAGGAAAAAGCTTGGGTAACATGTTATCAAAAATAAGGAAAAAGCTTGGGTAACATGTTATCAAAAATAAGGAAAGAAAGCTTGTGCAACATGTTATCAAAAATAAGGAAAGAAAGCTTGTGTAACATGTTATCAATACTAAGGGAAGAAATCTTGTGTAACATGTTATCAATACTAAGGAAAGAAAGCTTGTGTAACATATTATCAATAGTAAGGAAAGAAAGCTTGTGCAACATGTTATCAATACTAAGGAAAGAAAGCTTGTGTAACATGTTATCAATACTAAGGAAAGAAAGCTTGTATAAATTGTTATCAATATTAAGGAAAGAAAGCTTGTGCAATATGTTATCAATACTAAGGAAATAAAGCTTGTGTAATATATTATCAATACTAAAAAAAGAAAGCTTGTGCATCATGTTATCAATACTAAGAAAAGAAAGCTTGTGCAACATTTTCTCAATACTAAGAAAAGAAAGCTTGTGCAACATTTTCTCAATACTAAGGAAAGAAAGCTTGTGTAACATATCATCAACGCTAAGGAAAGAAAGCTTGTGTCACATATTATTAATTCTAAGTGAACCTTGTGTAGCATGTTAGCAATACTGAGAAAAGAAAGCCTGTGCCAAGTTACCAATACTACCGGATGAAAGGGCTATACGATTAAGGTAACCATTAGAAAATATCAGGCTGCAACAATTTCTTCTAAATTTTTGTGGCTACCAAATATGACAAACTTATAATAGAGTTTGTATTTTTCCTAACATACAAACCCGAATTCTTTACTATAGGAGATATTCTAGCGCGAGCTGGAAAATACGGCAGAAAACCTTAACAAGGTCGTTAACGACCGGGCCGGTAGTTATCCACCTGTTAGGGGTGGGGGACTGCCGGTCGGTAGCTACCTATAGTCTTTGGTAGCTACTGAATACCTTCAATCGGATTCTAGCTAGGACTATTTTTAGTGGGCGGTGACGGAGGGAAGATTTGTGTAAAGAATTCGGGTTTGTATGTTAGGAAAAATACAAACTCGGTTATAAGTTTGTCATTTGTTCCTACACTAAATACAAACCCTCATTCTTTACTATAGGAGACTTAGTGTTGAGGTCAGGGTGGACGAGGAGTTCCCTATTTCTAGAGAAGATAGTCCTCAGACTAGACTCTCTTGATGAAAAAATCTCCCATTAACTTTTCTTTGTAGATCCCATAATCTTAGCACGACTGAAAGTTTGTAATTACGTGGAAACAAATGTTTCAGGATGAAGAGGGTCGGGCACATACGACTTGGACCTTAACATACTTAGGATTCCCCTGACCTTGAAAAGGGGAACCCTTGTGACTACGAGTATAACTTATACCCTGTGAGAGGAGTCAGATGAGTTTCATACCTTATTTCCATTGGCGAGTCCAGCTGAAACTGGTTACAGACTAGGATACCCAGATGGGAGGAAGAAGGAAGGTGCAGAAGATAGATGGATGTCCTTCTAAAACCTAGTGTAACACAGAATCCTCAACCAATGGCTACTGTCCCCTGAAAGGGAGTAAGGTAGCTACAGCACTTGTTGACCTGCCACAATAGGCCCTATAGAAAAGGTGTTTAGAGACCTATGTGTCACATCGGATAAATAGTGAGAGGTGAATGTAGATTGGCGTTTCCAGACTCCAGCTCTTAAGACTTGGGAGACTGAAAAATTCTTCTTAAACGCCAGTGGGCTTTGGGTTGAGCTGCCTCTGGGTCTCCGTGAATGGCTCTCGCAATTACTTTCTTGAGCCAGAAAGAGATGGTGTTGCGAGAAATTCTCTTCTTTACCTTGTTGGTACTGAGGAAGAGATGATGGAGGCGTGGTCTGAAAGGTCTGGTGCGCTTCAGGTATTTCCTTAGCCCCCTGACTGGGCACAGTAGCAATTGGTCAGTATCCTGTGTTACCCTATTGAGGCTGGAAAATGGAAATTCTCTAAACCTCTCATCGGCCAATGAAGGATTCTGAGTTTTGGCCACAAAGCCTGGCACGAAGTTGAGCAAGACTTCCCCCCATCCTCTAGAATGGGTGACTTCGTAGGATAGACCATGAAGTTCACCAACCTTTTTTTCTGAGGCCAGAGCTACTAAGAAGACGGTCTTAAGGGTTAGGAAGTAGTCAGAGGTCCTATTTAAGGGCTCATAGGGTGGTCCCTTCAAGGAATGTAAGACCAGGGACATGTCCCAAGGTGGTGGTCTAATCTCAACTGGGGGGCAAGATCTCTCAAAACCTCGAATCAACAAGGTGATATCTTCTGCGGTGGAAAGGTCAACCCCTCTCAGTCTATAGATGAGGCTTAAGGCTGAACGATAGCCTTTAATTGCCGAGACTGAGAGGAGTTTCTCCTCCCTGAGGTACACCAGGAAGTCTGCCACTAATGGAAGAGAAGGATCGAGTGGAGACACGCCTCGCCCTCTACTCCAAGCTACAAACACTCTCCATCTTGCTTGGTAAAGGTTTGTGGAATATTGGCGCAGGTGCCTGGACATGTGGTCAGCCACCTTCTCTGAAAAGCCTCTGCTTCTGAGGAGAGACTGGACAGCCTCCAAGCGTGAAGCTTCAGGAAGTGGATTCTCCAGTGGGGGATACCACTGTGTGGCTGTGTCAACAGAAGGAGTTCTGGAGGCAGAAACCTTGGAACTTGAACAAGCAAGGAAAGAAGGTCTGCGTACCACTCTCTGCTTGGCCATGCCGGAGCTATTAAAGTTAGCTTGCAGTTCCAGGAGGTCCTGAGTTTGTTGATCACCCTTCTGAGCAGGCAAAAGGGTGGAAAGGCATATGCGTCCAGGTTGTCCCAGGAATGTTGCAGGGCGTCCTGGATCGCTGCCTGATGGTTTGGAACTGGGGACCCGTAGCTGGGAAGTTTCGCATTCAGAGAAGTGGCAAACAGGTCTATTGTGGGGAAACCCCACAAAGCTATTACTGTCTTTTCTACTCGAGGATCCAAAGACCATTCGCCACTCAACACATGGTGATGTCTGCTCAGTTGATCCGCCACGATGTTTCTCCAGCCCGGAATAAACCTGGCCGAGAGAGAAATGTTGTGACCTTCCGCCCACTGGCAAATCTGGACCGCTAGCAGACAGAGGTCTCTTGCCAGAGTACCCCCTTGTTTGTTGATGTACGAGACGGCTGTGGAGTTGTCGCTCATCAGCACCACTTCTCGTCCTTGTAGATCTTTTACAAAGAATTTTAGGCCTTTCCAGGCTGCTAATAATTCCAGGTGATTTATGTGGAGAGTTTGCTCTATCGGAGACCAAACTCCTGATGCTAATTTTGGGCCTAGGTGGGAACCCCAGCCCCGTAGCGATGCGTCCGGAAAATCTTCTGGTCGTTCTAATTCCTCGTGAGGGAGGGCGATAGAAGCCCGAATGTCTGGAGGTAACGGTGACGTAGAATACTCCATAGCCGTTATTCCACGGGAAGGCTGAGTGCTGGCTAATAGCGCCGCGCGTGCCTGATCTTGCATGGAAGTCGATGGTCTAGGCGTAGGCAACCGAATTAACGGTACTATCTCAGTAAGAGGTTGCATTGATCGGCGATCTGGCCTTTTACCTCTGTTTTCAACTGAGGAGAAGAAGGGTTGAACCCACTGGCAAATCTGTACCGCTAGCAGACAGAGGTCTCTTGCCAGAGTACCCCCTTGTTTGTTGATGTACGAGACGGCTGTGGAGTTGTCGCTCATCAGCACCACTTCTCGTCCTTGTAGATCTTTTACAAAGAATTTTAGGCCTTTCCAGGGTGCTAATAATTCCAGGTGATTTATGTGGAGAGTTTGCTCTATCGGAGACCAAACTCCTGATGCTAATTTCGGGCCTAGGTGGGAACCCCAGCCCCTTAGCGATGCGTCCGAAAAATCTTCTGGTCGTGCTAATTCCTCGTGAGGGAGGGCGATAGAAGCCCGAATGTCTGGAGATAACGGTGACGTAGAATACTCCATAGCCGTTATTCCACGGGAAGGCTGAGCGCTGGCTAATAGCGCCGCGCGTGCCTGATCTTGCATGGAAGTCGATGGTCTAGGCGTAGGCAACTGAATTAACGGTACTATCTCAGTGAGAGGTTGCATTGATCGGCGATCTGGCCTTTTTCCTCTGTTTTCAACCGAGGAGAAGAAGGGTTGAACCCTTGCGTCTTCTTCCGAGGTTCTCGTGAGGCTCATATTCAGTAACTCGTTAGGAAGTACGGGAACCGGAGCTGTTCTGTCTGAAACGCGAGGGCGAGGTGAATGACCCCGCGCGGATATATCCGGAGACTTGCACGATCGTGAGGTTGAAGGACGGGAGTGCTTTCTCTCTGTTGATACGAAGCAACGGCGAGAAGAAGTGCTCTTTCTCGCTTCCCTAGAGCGATCTGAGCTCCTCAAGTTAATACCGCTCGTACGTGATCTGGAATAGAAGCAGTAATAGAGTTATTCCCGATGGTGGAAGATATTGTCCCACTGGGAGGGGCAACGTGATCCACCTGACCAGGGGGAATGGGGCTTAAGTCAATGGTGCCGCTCTTCCTTGACTTCCCCCGGAGGAAGGAGGCAAGAAGAGTCTGAAGGGAGAGATCGAGAGGCCGAAGAAGAGGCCCGAGACTCCTTAACTTTCGACGGCGAACCTGGAGGTAACGAATCCTTCTTGGATTTCTTCTTCTTCCTCTTCACAAACTTATCCCACTGAGAGGGTGACCATTCTCTACATACTTGGCAGGGGGAGCCTTCAGAACACCTATGACCTCTGCACGAAGGGCATAGGGAATGAGGATCCACCTCCGGTGGTGACATGAATGTGCCACAAGATTTTGGGGGAATCCCGGGACACTTCCTCATAATAGAGGACATCACATCTAATAAAGAAAAGAAAAAGTTAATCAAAAACACACTAAAGAAAGGCTAGTCTGCCAGTCAAACAAAAGCAGGAGCAGCGGTGCTACCACTGCGACGGCTAGAATTCGATTGAAGGTATTCAGTGGCTACCGACCGGCAGTCCCCCACCCCTAACAGGTGGATAACTACCGGCCCGGTCGTTAACGACCTTGTTAAGGTTTTCTGCCGTATTTTCCAGCTCATGCTAAAATATCTCCTATAGTAAAGAATGAGGGTTTGTATTTAGTGTAGGAACAAAAAAAAAAACCAGTAAATAGTGTATCAGATACTTCCATATTCACAATAAATCAAATGCAAACAAACTATAATTATGAATACACAACACCCTTAACTTACCACATGCTCCAGGGGTCTAGTCTTTTAAGTAACAAAGATTCTATAATAGTACCAACACTTGAACATTCAAGGCATCCTGCAGCTAATAGTAATTCCATATAATCATAAGCCTAAACTGAACTGTTCTTTACAATTATCCCCCAATTTTGGATATCTTTTGTCTCTAAGCATAATTTCTGAAAAGGTAGCCTATAAAATCACACCAAAATTCTGAAACTGAAAAGTAAAACATTTTGTGTTGCTCTGTTAAGCAGAGGTTTTCCTGTAAAAGCATCAAGCCGGGTACCTATCTGTTTGAGTAGTGTTAAGAACTGTAAATTGTTGGAAATACTAGCCACATAAAAGACAAACTCATCCCCTTGAATAGACCCATACATTACCAAAATTTGAATGGTCAGTAGATTAAAGTACCATCCAAAGATCCATTACAGCACAGAAGACCAGAGTAGTTTCACTGGAGTTCCCGACTGGTAATATAGGAGACTGGGTACTTCTATTATTGCAATCTGTTCTGTGTAAAGATTTTTTAAGCTGTAGAATGTCATTGAGCAAAGACCATTATGATGATAAATAAAATCAGTGAGTGTACAACTAGTATCAAAGTTGTCGTTGTTGAAATCATCAAAATCTATGAAGTCGCTGAAGTTGTCATCTTCTAAGTCTCCAATGTTGTCGTCCTCGTTAGTCTTTGTTCATTTAATTACTGTATTTAGCACAGGGACACTATATGAGCAATGCTAGTGAGCTATCAAAAATGTATGTATGAGGAAACTTACTTTTCCATTTATGCTGTTGTGCATCATTTGTGATTGTTCTTACGCAACATGCAAACCCTCATCCTTTAATTAGGGATATCGTTTCAGCGTGAGCTGGGATAAATCGTTGAAATTGGGTTAACCAACTGGGGCTCTGCTAGTGAGCTATCAAAAGTGAATGTATGAAGAAACTTACTTTTTCCCTTTATGCTGTTGTGCATCATTTGTGATTGTTCTTATGCAACATGCAAACCCTCATCCTTCAATTAGGGATATCGTTTCAGTGTGAGCTGGAATAGGGAGCAGGGCTAGGGGCCTCTCCCCTTTCTAGTAGGAGAAACCTCATTTTCGTTTCGGCCGCTCTTCCGTATGGATGAGCAGACAGTTCCTGGAATTTAAACAGTCTAATTTCTGTCTCTTCTTTCAGGAAGTGAATGGTCATATGTAATGGAGTGGAAGCCTGAAGTTTGTGTTGGCATAAACCGGTTGCTGATCCTCACTCCCTCTGTCTCTCTTGTAGAGGGCATGATTGTTCGCAATCATCCCCGTGTGCCGAGTGTACAATGTGGCTTCTGGTGCAGTGGCTGACGTACCCCTTGAAGGGGAGGAAATGTGCAAATCATTCATCAGGGTCCGAATGGGAAATACTTAAGAAGACACAGTGGAAGTTTTTTGCCACTTCTGTTTCCTCAATGGGTGCTGCTGCTGCTGTTGTGCCTGTGCATACACCTCTAGATTGGTCCCCAGGAAGTATACTGCAGGACTTAGATCTACATCAGTTGAGTATTCAGATTCTGCAGGAGTGGGAAACCCCTGGTGTTTGTCGCTTTCCTTTAGAGGCTGGAGACTCCTTGACTTTAATCGTGTAGACTGCTGATAAGGAGTTTGACCTTAGGAAGACCTCCATGGCTTTTTTAAGGAGTTGGTTGCTAGAACTACCTCTCCCCCAGTTCACTCTATGCATTCTGTCTCGAGTGTCCTCGGTGACACTAGCAGTGAAGGGTGTGGTCGTTCCCCATGTGTCAGGGAGGTCGGTTGTTCCCTTAATGGTTAAGGGAAAGTCTGGTAAAGTAACCCTCTACCTGACTGGTAATGTGCTGGGTTCTGGTGCCTTGGCCCCAACAGCCCTGAAAGGTAAGGAAGGGCAAAGGGAAAGGTAATGGTAAAGGAAAAGGGAAGGGTAAAAGGAGAGGTAAGGGTGAAGGTAAGAAGTGTTCTGTAGCCCCTATCCCTGGTGTTACAACGATCCATAACCAGTGTCTGCATTCCTCACCCCTTCCTTTGTGCCTGTTGCCCCAACCCTTGTGCCAGTGGGGTCAAGGGCCTGTTCCTCCTCCATCAATGTCAGTGATTGTACCTTCAGCCCAGCTCATTGTAGGGTCTTGTGAATAAGTCTTCCCCTCCCCCTGCAACAGCGTGTTCAAGTGTTGTGGCTCCTGTTGGAGCAACCTGTATGCTTTCTCCCTTAGGGGGAGCATCGTGTCAATGGACGCTTAGACTTTGACTGCTACGCTTGCAGAGCCAGAGGCGAAAGCTAGAAAGGGGTAGAAGCAAGTCAGATGAAGAAGAGGAAGGGGACACAGAAGTCCAAGCAGGCCAGTCATAGTCACAGGAAAAGGGCTTACTATGACACCATCTCCCTCTCGAGAAAAGTGTACAATACCCGAGTGGTTCCCAGGCACATGAGGGCAGAGGCCAGGACCCAGGTTTTCCCGGTAGCCAGTCCAAACACGGATATATGGCCTCAAATACTTTCTATTCCAAAGTTGATGGAGGAGCTTCAGCAACCTCCATCTTCGTTACTTCCAGGATACTAGGCACCTGCTCCTCCTATCGTTATGTGGTCTTCCAATTCAATATAGAGGATAGTATTATTCGAGACTGCTCTCAAGCTCATTGTAGCTCTGGTTGGTTAAGCGTGTGAGCCACTGTGAGGTGGAGAGCCTGGTTCCCTGTGCCTCAGAGCACAGGGCTATGGTTCCCCCTCCACCTCGACTCGCAGGAAGAGAAGTACCTGACACTACTTTGCCTGTCAGATCTCATACCTGGAGGTCTCTTCCCATAGTTGTTGGCCTGCCCAGGCCTTCGTCTGCTCTCAATTACGTGCATGGTTTTGTCTTTAGGAGAGAATGATTTCTACAGAGCATGCTTCCTCACCCATGGCCTTGGCTATGAATAAGGGTGCTTGGGGGCAGGATGCTTTGAAGCCTGCTGAGGCAGACTACCCTGATTCGAGGTCCTTGCTTTCATTCGTGAGTGCAATGGCCTTAGGAGGCTACCTTGGCACCTCCTACAGGAAGGACTTCTGTCATGGATGGGCACTTTGGTGTCCCTCTAGGTTCGGAGCCCTCTTTGGAGTTGGTCTGATTGGAGAACGAGAAGTCTGCACCTCTTTAGGTTGACCCATCCATGTGTGTTCTGAAGGTGGCTCTAGTTAGAGACTCGAGGCAAAAGGCCCATCCTTCTTGGCCTCTACAGTAGTCGGTGTCTATGGAAGCTTTGGACTTGACCACTATCCACACTGTTTAGTGGCTTGATCAGTAGTCAGTTACATACTTCATAAAGTCAACAAGGTTATCAATCCTGCAGCCTTTAGAGAACTACAAAAGGCTTGCGTTGTCGGGTGGGAAGGGATTCACCTCCCTTACCAACCAGTCGGCAAACCTTTGGGATAACGGGGTCTTGTAGAGGTGAGATGCTTTGGATTCTTGCCTCTCAAGACAACTTACCATGGAGGGGCGTTGACATTGAGGAACTCATCAGTGCAGGGAGCCACTCCTCTCCAGCTGGAGGATTGTGTGCAAGCGGTCATCGGTTCATGGAAGACTGCTTTGCAGGACTCTCTGATCCACCATGCGGTCTCTTTCAAAGGCTCCAGACCTTTGAAGGGGGCAGCGGCCAAATCTGCAGGGTAGGGACCAAGGAAGGGACCTGCACCCACTCCAAGACCCCAGCTGCAGCTCCTTGGACCTTCCAATTCCATTTAGAGGTGTGGCGGTAGGAAGAAGATAGGGAGAGGAAAATGCTGATACCAGTGTTCCCCATATCCCACTGCCAAGAGTAAAGGGTTGCTTGTCTAGCCATTGGGCGACTTGGCAGAGACCCCGAGGCCAAGTCTTGGGTGGTGAGTGTCCTTCAGGAAGGTTACTTACTTCTGAACCACTGGCCTCCCTATTCCTAGTTCTGATAGAGTTCCTGTTGGAGCATCCACCATCCATAAAAGCACTGCCTCTGCGGACAGAGGTGGAAGGGATGCTGGAGAAAAACGTGCTTGAAGTTGTTCGAGATGGGTCTCTTGGCTTCTATAGTCGACTATTCCTGGTGAGGAAGGTGACTGGGAGCTGGAGGCCAGTCACTGACCACCTTCTCCTGAACAGATTTGTTCATTAAGTGAAGTTCAGGATGGAGGTAGTATGGTCTGTGTTGATTTCAATCTAAGAGGGAGACTTCCTGCTTTTGATAGATCTGAAGGATGCATACTTTCATACTTTCAAGTACCTATTCATCAGGCATCTCGAAAGTACCTCTTCTTCTCCCTCTAAAAGTATGGTATACCAGTTCATGACTCTGTGCCTCGGACTGTGTACGACTCCCCAGGTGTTCCCTCGGATATTCACGTTGGTAGCTGCTTGGATCAACTTGCGAGGCACACGTTTTCTGAAGTATCTCAACGATTAGTTGATCTTGGTCTTTTCGAAGAGGCAGTTGCTTCAGGATCAAGATTGGATTCATGCATTTTGCCACGATCTGGAGATTGTGGTAAACTGGGAGAAATCGAATCTCATACTTAAGTAGAGGTTGAAGTACCTGGGCATGCTGATAGACATGACTGCAGCGAGAGTCTTTTCAACAGAAGATTGCATTAGCAAGCTCAGGGAAGTTGTGAGACCTTTTCTTTCCAATACAGAAATCCCAACTTGACGCCGCTGGCAATGTCTTTTTGGTCATCTTTCCTCGTTAAAGAAGCTCATTCCCAACAGGTGCTTCCATCAGAGATTTCTTCAATGATGTCTGAAGGATCATTGGTCTCAGCCGGCAGGGATCCCCTGTTCATTCCTGTTCCAATGGAACAAGAAGCTTGGGGCGATTATGCTTGGTGGCTTCACAAAGAAAACCTCACCAAGGGAGTCGCACTAGACTCACTACCTCCAGACATGCTTCTATTCTCAGATGCATTGAAGGAGTGGTGGGGAGCATACCTGAGCGACCTGGTCATCTTGGGGTATGGACCAAAAAGGAAAGGCATCTACACATCAACATCCTCTAGCTGCAAGCTAGAGGACGTTGATGTGTAGATGCCTATTGATGGTTAAAATTTTTTGTGATGCTGCATTCATCAGGAAGAGGTTAATGATGTTATGGCTTTTTGGTAATGTTGGACTGAGCATACCCTAAAACAGTTGTGATAATTCATTGTAAACATACAGGGTGATGGTATGTTTATGGGAAATTGAATTTTGGCAATAATTTCCCCATCTGCCCGCAGTGAGTTCAGACAGCCAAGACCAGGCCCTTGACCCAGTAAAAGATTTTGGGTTGGAGGATGATCTAGGGCCTCAAAGAGAACTTTGATCTCTTCTGAGTGACATCATTTGAGTTCTTCCCATCATTGGCTCACTTGCTAGTAGCACTTGACTCCTGATATCTGTGCCCCCTTGTATTTATATACATATGGGCAGGCTACCATCCCTCCTGGGTTCGGCCTGCTTGAGTCCTTAGTGAGTGTTGAAATTATCACCAAGATAGTTAAGAGCTCATTCTACTCCCTCTATGGATTGGATTTATAACCAAACATTGGAACCTGTGATGCCATTCAGTGCCCAAGTGTAGCTAGGGGTCAAAGGAATGATGCAAAGATACTTAATTAATGCATACAGTGTACTGCAAGAGGTGCACTGATGGTAATAGCTTCCTAGTCTCTCCTTCTGTGGTCGTTCTTCATAGGGACCTGCCAGTTCTAAGAGCTCCCTATGTTCCTTCTGTTTTCTCTGTATTCTAACCTGAAGATTTTGTGGTGCCTTGACCCTTGAGCATTCAGGCCAAGGAAAAACTCCAGTGATGGTTGCCGCTTCAGGCTCGTATCTTCTGGTTTCAGTGATAAGGGAGGAGTCTATAGCACAGAGTTCTGCTATGGGTACCAAGTAGGGAGATGCAGGTAGTAACCCCTGGCAACTTGATATGGGATAAACCAACTGGCCTCACATAAATTTTTGTTGTAGAAGTGTGAACATTCTTTTTGTAAAGGTGGAATTTGAGGTGCATTAAGGAACCATTCCCTTAGGTGTTTCCTCAGCTCACACCCAAAGAGGTGATAATGATAACATACACGACTTTTTGACAGTCTGGCAGAAGCAGTCTCACATGATGGGGAAGGGGGGGTGGTTGTTTCTGCTCATCACAGCCCTTTTGAGGGGACTGTTGTTGGGATGATAGTGCCAGGCTAGAAGACACCCTTCTTGGTTAAAATGATCAAGATGGGCATGAAATTATTGATAGATTTTTTGCTGGAAGGGGATTCCACCTTCCTCCAAAACTGCAACCATTTTTTTGTAAAGGTCTACCTTAAAAAGATTTCAATGTTTCATGAAACTGCAAGTTTTGTGAGGCCTTTCTCACCAAAATCTGGATGCCTATGTTAGCATAGCATGAAGAATCATGGTGATGATTTACCATTGATTCCAGAGATAATCAGGATGGCAGAATTCAATGCTTGCCAGACACCTTATGTAGTGTCGTTATAGTCTTTCTGGAAGTTGGAGCTATAAGAGGATCTGAAAGTGCCTGCTGTGCTCTGGCAGTCACAGCATATATATGAGGCTATCCAGACCTTTGCCGTAAAGCTGTTCGAGGGAATTTCTCCTCAGTAACCCTCTTGTTGTGCACCTTTTTCCTTAATCCTTGGTGTATAGAGCCTGGGCGAATGCTTTGCAGCTAATACTTCTCTTACAGAGAAGCGGAGGAAAATGAGATTTTACAAAATGCAGCACTATAATTGCTACAAGCAGAAGCGCTAAAGGCAGCCAGTGAAGCAACCGGTAACACAAAAGGCTGGCTATCACTTTTCCTCAAAGTGATTTATGGCAAGCAACCACCATTTTCTAAGAGAGAAGCCCCAAGTAATTCAGATTACTTCGAGCAAGAAAGGCATGAAGCAGACTAAAGGCAGTCAGGGTTCTGGCCCTGTTTACAAAGGCAAATGACTTCAACAATGAATGCCTTCAGGCCAAGGATTACTTCCATCATTTTCCTGAATGACAGACCTTCTCCTGCTGGGGTCATAGTAGTCTCAAATGGTTTGGGCTGGTCGGGGAAATCTAAACTGCCTCCGCAAATAAATAATTTTTGAAGGCTAAAACCCTGGAGCTCAACTCATTTCTTAGCAAAATATTGGAGAAGAGAGTCATACATAAATACAGATTTCTTGAATTCCAAGGCAGATTTTACAATTTTAATCTTGTCAATGTTAGCTGGGAGAAGGGTGATCCTCAACCTCTTTTATCTCAATAAACATATTGGAGGTGATGGAGTTCAAAATGGTGACCATAGCCAAAGTCCACCAATCTCTACACCAAGAGCCATTGAACTGTACTAAAGATCTCAAAGATGCTTACTGGCATGCCTTGATTGCTCATCACTTTCAGCCTTACCCAAGGTTTTCAAAACTTGACTTCACTGATGGTGGAAGTTTGGACATGCTCTGCATACAGGAATTGGATCATGTGAGTTACTCATCAATTATCAGTAAATGAATTTCAGTTTTTTGGTCTTCATTTACTAAAGAATTATGCATGATTATTAATTAAAATCCAACAGCAACAGGGTATATTAGCATATGGTGAACAATTCTTTAATAGTAACTGTGATGACAAAAAAATTAAGTACAGAGTGATAAACAAAGCAATGTTAACAACGGTCAGTCTCTGCAAAGAAAAATTGCTAATACCAAAGACTAGCTGTAAGGTTATGTCTGAAATTTGTCCCAGGAATAGTAGATATAAAGTCATAATAATAGCCTAGTGTAAGTAAACTAAAACACATAAGCATAAAACATAAATATCCTTAAATGAATAAACATGTGACAAAACTAAAGGCATACAAAAATTTCAGGAGCATTATTTAGTAACCATATGCAAAAATGAACAAGCAAAACCATCACCACCATTGATAAATATATGAAGAAAAAAAAGAGACCAGATGGACACCTAGTTGTTCCAAGTAAACACTATTTGCAGGTCTGCCAACAAGTATACACTTATGACAAGTGATAAGACTGATGAACAAAACAAAGGTTAGACAAAGTAAATCAACAGGATTTTAAAACCAAAATCTGTTATTCCCATACTTACTTTTGAATAGTTAAGTGATATTATTTATAAAGGGTCAATTTCACAACTTAAAAATAAAAAAATAAATTTCTTTCTCACTGACATGTACAGCCTCCGTGAGACTGTTATATCACCACCACCCACCCACCCTATAGGTAGTAGGTTGGTCAAGGTATCAGCCACCCGTTGAGATTCTACCGCTAGATAGGGATTCGGTACTTTGACTGGCCAGATAGTACTACATTGGATCCTTCTCCAGTTACTGCTCATTTTTCCTTTGCCTACACATACATAGAATATTCTGGCCTATTCTTTACACATTCACCTCTTTCCTCACACAACTGACAACAATTAGATAACCAAATAAATTGTTCTTCACTGAAGAGGTTAACTTCTGCACTGTAATCAGTCAATGACTACTTTCCACTTGGTAAGGGTAGAAGAGAGACTTTAGCTATGGCAAGGAGCTCTTCTAGGACACTTGAAAATGAAACCATTGTTCTCTAGTCTTGTGTAGTGCTGTAGCCTCTGTACCATGGCCTTCCACCATCATAGGTTAGAGTTCTTTTGCTTGAGGGTGCACTCAAGCACACTATTCTATTTCCTTTCCTCACTGGGCTATTTTCCCTGTTGGAGAACTTGGGCTTATAGTACAGTATCCGGCATTTCTAGCTATAGTACGAGGAGAAAAACATGTCTCAGAAAAAACATCAAGACCATCATTCAGATTAATTTAGTTGTGCCATACCTATACACATATCTTTCGCTCTCTTGTATTTTTCTTAATAGCCTTTGTGGTTTGTCATAATGTATGTTTGTTTTAACATTACAGAGGTATGTCTTCCGCTAGTCATTTACTCAGATAATGTCTTGAATGGAAGACAAATAGGACATATTAGGCTAGAATTATGTTCACTCGTGTTTTCCATGCCAGGGCACTAATTCCTTAATTATTCATTGCACTTAATGGAGCAAGATTGTAGCTATTATTTGCATACTGTACTAGACATAAAGAGAATGGCCAGTTTTAACACCTACAATCAGACTCATGTGTGGATCAAGGGTCTGCTCTTCCTTTAGGTATGTCTGAAAATTATCTCTACAGTAGACTATCCTACCATAGAGCAATGGGGTTCTATTGAAACAAATGCAGGTTTATGTGCTTAGCTAAAAATTGTAAAGTAATTAATAAAATAAAAAATATTTACCAAGTTTATTGATAATTTGAGTGTACAGGTACATAAAATATTACAGTAGTTGAAAATATAATTAAATAACTTATATATCTACCTTTTTATTTATACAGCACCTACTTTTTAATTATCAAGGCATCAGTTAACAAAAAATTTCCAGAATCAATTATGCAAAATGTAATAAAATAAGCTTAGCAATAGAATAAAAAAATTTATGACTGAAACAAGGCCAAATCCATTACAATATCCACAGTACATATGTACTGAAATAAGGAATGTTACAAATACTAGGTAAATTAAAAAGTAAATGCTGTAAACTTAAATATCCTTAAATAGTTACATAAATGTGGGGCATCCTAAAAAATCTTATAATTACTTTGCAGCCAAAAGGCTACATTACAATTACAAGTCAGAATCTCCTTTCACACCAAAAGCTGTGTCGTCATGTTGACAAATGTTCAACATTCGAGTGCCTTGAATATAAACATCAAAATGCTTTGTGATTTTTGGCAACCATTATTTCTTATAAAATAAAGAAACAAATGAGTGGTGCTTCACCTAATAGAAGATTTTGATCATTGTAATCAAGCAGCTTTTGATGCATTGACAGGAGTGCGAGCCCAATGTCCAGAACAAAGGCAATTTGAAGCCCAATGTTGATCCCAAACAGCATCAACATCACCCCACCAACTAGCTCGTACACTGCAGCATCTGAAATGATGATTAAAAAGTTATCAACATCAGCTTCAGCTGTTATAATCAAAACTCTTACAAAGTTAACTATTAGCTTAAAGTATTACTTAGGCGATACAAAAGTCTCATTACACTACAAACCTGCTACCATAGAAAATCATTTGTTATGTGAAATGAGATCTCCTTCAGCTATAAAAAAATGAAGATGATCTGCTGGTTCTGGTGCATGTGCTAAATAGTCTTCAGTTCCCTGGTTGTTAAACTAAAAAAAATTTCAAAGTAAGGCTGGTAATTCAAGATCATGTTTTGTGTTAAAACCTATCCCACAATACAGATCATTGCCAGTCTAGTCCTAGATTATAATGAATGTTTCCTGCCCTTGAACCCATCAGGAACTTAACTACAAATTATTTTAACAAATACCTTAATGAATTCTGTCAAATACTTTGACATATTACTGTACTTAGTATCAAAAGATATAAAGCATTTGTTTGGTTTTACCTTCCAAAAATGGTTATTCTATTTATCAGTTATTTCAAATTGCCAGTTACCTAAATGAGGTTAGGTCCAGATAATCAGTTTTTTTATATTTATCAACCTTTGATAATATGAAGTTAGATCAGAAACCACTGGTGGTAGGGCAGACCTACTTGTGCTGGATAAGAGTGGTGCTATTAACTTGGACAAATTTGAAGAAATTTGCAATACACTATTCAAAATTTGAATATAATTTTGTATGATCATACCAACTTTTTTAAGATAAGTCTAGAAGGGCATCCGATGCCGTATTAGCTTTGTGTGTTTTATGATTAAAAACAAAGAACAGGCAGGTATGTGCCTCAGAGGTAGGACAGTCTTCAAGGCACAATCTTTTATTTCTTTCCCTATTTTTGGATCTGTTGTATATGTAGATATAACTGATAAGGTGGTTACTCAGTTGAATACCAGACTGAAGTTCTTAATTTTAATTACAAGTTAAGCCAAGCAGAAAGAGTATAAGTTCTTAAAAACAAATGATCGCTACATTTGTCAGCATGTCCAGAAATTTGGAAATAGCCTGAATGCATTCATGTCAGCAAAGTCACTGAACAAATATAAAATGGTTTTGTTCTTCTGTTCGTGATCCTTTAGCATAACAGGTACATGCTCTGTTACATATCAGATAAATCTAGATCTTTATAGTTCCCTTCACTTGTAGGTGTGAAATAAGTTCTGGCTCTTTTCTAATAGCAAAACAGACTCTAATAACCCCATTCAGGCCACAAGGGGAATTGTCTGTTGATCTGTGGCCTCTATTGTCTTTGTCTAAGAAGGCTACTGTATAAAACAGAATAGACAACCAATGTCAGAGGTGATTCATCCAAACCAAGTCATGCTTCATCTAACCACCTGGAAACTAGCCATCACATTCTCAGAACCTAAGAATATTGCAGCCCTCTTAGATAATCTTTTATAGGTTCAAAAAGACAGTTTACAACAAATCTTTATCAAACACACTTGTATGTTTATTCTTAATCATGACAATCTAAGAATGTATCAATGACTAGAACTAGCTAAGGCAATAGTTAAAATTTTACATTGTCCTTTTATGAAAAGAATTTTCAATCTCAGCCTTTAAGGGGTATCCATCAATGCTTAATTATGTAATCCAGATTTTTAGTAGTCAAGCTTCTGGGATAAGATCTACCGATTTCTCGTATTATAACGGATATATTTAAGGCTTTATTATTAAAAGACCTCCAGTAATTAGGTCTACTTTATTTAACTTGGGTATGGTTTTACAGTACATAAAAGGCTCGATGGTTAAAAAGCTTTTCCTATAAGCACTGGCTTCAGCTAAATGTATATAATCTGCAAGCACTATCTTTTAAGGTAAGCTTTAGGAGCATATGATGATTTTGTTTCTTTTACCTTCTTTCTGAGCAAAAACTAGTATAAGATTAAGAGACTGCTGCAATTCTTTCCCTTTCCCTCTTTGGAAACAGTTGTAAGCATTTCATAAAAAGAAATAGATTTCTTTGTCTGGAAAGACCTATTACATATTTTTTGGACAAACTATGGATATTAAGAGATAAGGTCCCCAATTTCCTATATGGGATTAGAATTTCAAATTGTCCTTTGTCAAAAATTGCAATGTCATTTCTTGTTAAAAGTTTTGTCACAGAATTGGCTCTAGGTTCTATAGTGGCTGCTGGCAATGGGGTCTTTTAATTTTGTTGAGTTTAATTAATTCATAATTTCCTTGTTTCTAAATTATTTCAAATATCATTACAAAAATAATATGGAGTCCCATATTTCAATGATGGTTTGTTACCAATTTTAATATGATTTTTTATTTCTGCGCTAACCTGATGATGTTACTATAAATGCCAACCCTCATCCCCACTGACTTGTGATGTCAAGAGGATAAGGAATAGCCATGACTTGCTTCCTTGCCATTAACCAATGAAGTGTCATTGAAATTGTTAAGATTGTCATCATTTTTAAAATTATTAAAATTACTTTTCATAAAATTATTATTTCTGGGCTCGAACCTGTGCCGCCCAGTGAATAAGCTCCATTTAGCACTTATTCTTAGGTAATTTACTGCTAAATATACCAGAGAAAAAATGTAAAGGAGTGCTAGGTTAACTAGCTCGCTCACCTATTGGTGTCGGTATAAAATTGGGCGTATAATCCAGAGGTCCCGCACTATTTAGATTCATCCACGACAGAAACCCCAATAGAGGAGAGCCGTTCAACCTCACTCGGTACTACTAACAATGCATCCGCTCAGAACCCAACTCCTTTTAGCACGTCTTGTGTGTAACCCGCTTTTTTGTTGTGCTCTCGTTTTTTCGCTTATTTTCTTTGGATTATGGCTTCTTCGTCGGTTTCCCTGGAGACACCGTCTAAGTTAAGTACCAAGCTGTGTTTTGCTGTGTTTTGAGCAACCTAGATCGTCTAATATTTGAATTATAGGAGTGTATTCTCTTCGTTCATACCGATATTTGAATTATAGGAGTGTATTCTCTTCGTTCATACCGATCTTGCTTGATTCCATTTACAGTTGGTACTCCTGTTTTGAGAGCTTTTAGTTTCACTCGCGGTGTTACTATATGTATTATTTTTATTATTAAATTTTATTTGTTATTATGGATATTCATTATTTAGCGTTTAGAACCCTCGTGGTTCAAATTTTGGGCCAATATCATTTACGTATCGTTATGGCTGCCGACCTTCGTGCTAGGCGGCAATGTTATTTTTTAAGCCATCAGGTGTGTCTTTTGTGATTTAATTATTATGTTGCATGCCTTGCCCAAAAATTTTTTATGTGTTTATTTTATATTATCAACGCTATTACTATTATAATGAATATTGTGCTATTACTCCGTTTGATCTGTCTGGTTGGGGATCGTCAGTTGGTAGCCCTGCGGCTCCGTATCACGTGATCCTCCCCCATGCTCCCCCTCTCGCTAGGTGGGTGGCTAGGCGTCTCTCCCCCTCTCCCCTAGGGGATCGTTGCCTTCCCTCCTTGTAGAGGGGGTAGTTCAGTGTTTATGGACTTTGTCCTCCGGGTGTCCCGGCGGGTTCGGCTCTGTCTAGTCTGGTTGGCCACCGGTCAACAGAGTTGGATCCCGGTGCACCCTATTTTATATTCACTTATCACACTGGTTTATGTTATATGAAACCCTCTGGGTTCCGTTGGCGGTTCTTATCTACAGTTCCGCCCCCCTATTTAATTTATAACAGTTCCTATGATGATTATATGACAGATCACTACCCCGGAGTTCCTATACGAATTGGTTTTGGATACTTTTATTTCCCGGCCCGGGGCTTAGCCTCGCCCCGGGAAATCAGACACCCTGTGTCTTAAATTTTTGTTGTTGCATCCTTTTTTTTATACTCCCGGCTCGACCGGAATGGATGGCTATACTTTAGTCTTAAGCTAGACTTTTGTTTAGGCCGGGTCCTCCGGACCCGCCCCTACTTAAGAATATTACAGTTAAGCCCTAATCTTGTGTTAGGCTTATGTTAGGCCCGGGTCCTCCGGACCCGCCCCTACTTAAGAGAATTACAGTTTCTCATATACTATTTACTTTAGTCTTAAGCTAGACTTATGTTTAGGCCGGGTCCTCCGGACCCGCCCCTTCTTAAGAATATTACAGTTAAGCCCTAATCTTGTGTTAGGCTTATGTTAGGCCCGGGTCCTCCGGACCCACCCCTACTTAAGAGAATTACAGTTTCTCATATACTATTTACTTTAGTCTTAAGCTAGACTTATGTTTAGGCCGGGTCCTCCGGACCCGCCCCTTCTTAAGAATATTACAGTTAAGCCCTAATCTTGTGTTAGGCTTATGTTAGGCCCGGGTCCTCCGGACCCGCCCCTACTTAAGAGAATTACAGTTTCTCATATACTATTTACTTTAGTCTTAAGCTAGACTTATGTTTAGGCCGGGTCCTCCGGACCCGCCCCTTCTTAAGAATATTACAGTTAAGCCCTAATCTTGTGTTAGGCTTATGTTAGGCCCGGGTCCTCCGGACCCGCCCCTACTTAGAGAATTACAGTTTCTCATATACTATTCTTTTTATAGATGGTGCATTGTCAGAGAAGACAGCCTGTGCAGCTGTTCTACATCAGCCCTGCGGCCATACCGTCTGTCGGTCTCACGCCCTCTGCGGTGTGCAGCTGGAGGACGTCGTGGTATGGCACCCGCATAACTGTGTGGTCTGTTTTGACCTCGTTACCACCCTTGGATCTGACTCGGTGAGTCCCGTTGGCTATGTTGCCTTCTTATTTATCTTACTTTTTTTGGCATACATACACTATTTAGTAAGATATCTATGGTCTTGAAGGACCACTGGGAGTCTGCCCTTTTATAATTCCCACTATTATTTCAGGCATCCCCGGAGCAAAAGTCTGCGGCTCGGGCCACACTGAAAGTGTGGGTTGGTGGTTTTGCCCGGAACGTGAAGTCCAAGCGGCCGTACGTCCTCTCCGAGGACTACTGTTCCCTGATTTACCCCAACGCCAAGTCTTCAGCCGCTGTGGCTAGGCATGTTGCAGCTCCCATCATTGCCCACATTGATGCCACCATAGCGGGGTTTATTGATCCAGAGCAGGATCCGTCGGACGCCCCCGGAGATCTAGAAGACAATGTTGCCTCCATGAACCTTGACGTGGAACCCATGTTATTGGATGATCCAGATACAGGTAGGGTGGTAAGTGAGGCAGGTGTTTCTGGCGATGAGATTCCTATCCTCAGCCCCTCTCTTTCTTCTTCTTCTGATCGCTCTTCCTTCCATGGTTTTTCTGGGGACCGTGATTCGTCCCAACGATCACACCCGGTTCCCCCCAAGAATAAGTCTAGAACCTTACCTAAAGTTCATAAGCCTCATAAGGCTTCTCATGGTTCTAAACAGAATACAAACCTGTCATCTAAGGCTTCTGGCTCCTCCTCTAAGTCTCGCGACCCGGGAGTTCATTCCGCCACACCTGCTGCTAGCCCGGGCCTTTCCGAATCAGCCATGCTTCGCATCGTGTCGGAGATGCAGGCTAAGTTTGTATCAGAGATACAGTCTAAGATGGACACGATGTTCTCTAACATCGGTCAGAGACTTGGGGCATTAGAGCAAGGTGCTCCGGAGCGGGTCCAAAGCTCTCTCATCCCGGATGCCTCTAAGCTCCCGCAGTTTGCCAAAAACAACCCTTGGCGTATGGCTCTTCATTCCCCGTTCTCAGACGGAATGTTAACTTTGGAGGGTCTTGGCACTCGTCCCCTAGAGGACTTTGAATTCTTTCCTCCTGGTCTGGCATTTCCATTTCATGGTTATGCCAGGCTTACCGAGGAAGCTTTGGTTCGGTTAGACAAGGTCCCCAAGGAGACAGTCATCTTCCCAAAAGAGCAGGCCCAATCTGTGTGGGCCAGATTCCTGAATGACATCGGCTGCACCAACACTATGTTGACGCCTTATAAGAGCTCTTTTACAATGTTCCTAATGGACAAAAACACCGTGACTCCATGTGTCAATAAGGTAGCAGAGCTTGCCTTCCAATATGCTCTGGAGGAGAAGCCCTTGCCTCCCATCTGAGAGGTGGATCCAATCTCCCTCCTTCTTCCTTCAGGCATTGAGTGTTGGGACAACGTCCATACCACATTTACCTCTGGAAAGCTAGCAGCAGACTGTGCTTCGGTAATGTTTAGTGAGCGGCTTCCCCGTCTCCCGGAATCCCTCATTAAACAGGAGTATGATTCTCGCCTACGCGTTGGCCGTACTCTGAACCTGGCCACTTCCACGGAGTCGATAGCCTTGACTTACGATACTGAGAGTATTTTTAAATCTCTCAACAAGGCTACGTTGCAGTCATTATACTACGACCTGTATGACTTCGCTACTGCTAAACGCAAGTGTCGCAAACATGTCCTGGCAGAGGCGACTATTAGGCATGAACCTAATAAGCTGATCCGGTCCTCCTGTTGGGGTTCAAACCTCTTCCCTGAGGACCTTGTAGAGGAAGTCTTGGCGGAGGCCACTAGAGTCAACCAGAGCCTTAAAGCCCGTTGGGGTTTGACTCCTAAACGTAAATCTGACCCTGCAAATTACCAAGCCCGGGGTAGGAAGAAGCTCCGTCCATATACTTCCACCCAGTTCAGGCAACAGCAGACTGGTTCGCCCATTTTCCGGCTGCCTCTTCCCCCATCTCCTGTTGCCCCGGCACAGCCTTCCACCTCTCAGGCTCCTTCGGACGACTATGTCACCGTTCTGCTTCCTAAGAGCCAGCTTTCTGGTGCCTCCGCCACTTCTCCTGCCTTTAACCAGTCGTATGAGGCTCATAGCTCTTCCCAGAGTTATGGTAGAGGTAGAGGCTACCACCGTGGTTCTAACCAGAACAAAGGCAGGGGAAGAGCTTTTCGTAGAGGAAAGAACTTCCGAGGCGGACGTGGAGGCAACTCCTCAAAGCAATACTGAGGTGCAGCAGGTAGGGGGGAGGCTCTATGCCTTCCGCAACAAATGGAGGTTCAGTCCCTGGGCGTTCAGTATCATCTCCAAGGGACTGGGGTGGAGTTGGATTCAAGGACCTCCTCCTCCGAACAAATTTCGTCAACATTCCACTCCGGACCTGGTCGAATTTGTCCAGGATCTTTTACAAAAGAACGCCGTACAAGAAACGAAACACCTGAAGTTTCAAGGTCGGCTGTTCAGTGTCCCGAAGAAGGATTCAGACAAGAGAAGAGTGATTCTAGACCTATCCCTTCTCAACTTGTCCATTCAATGCGACAAGTTTCGAATGCTTACCGTCTCGCAGGTGCGGACCTTACTTCCCCGTGGGGCCGTCACCACCTCTATCGATCTTACAGACGCCTATTATCACGTCCCGATAGCGAGACACTTCCGTCCGTACCTAGGCTTTCGCTTAGGGGACAAAAGTTACTCCTTCAAGGTGATGCCTTTCGGGCTCAACATCGCCCCAAGGATCTTCACAAAGTTAGCAGAAGTCGCTGTTCAGGAACTCAGGAATCAAGGGATTCAAGTAGTAGCCTATCTGGACGACTGGCTCATTTGGTCAGACACCTCCCAAAATTGCCTAAAAGCCACTCACAAAGTCATCCATTATCTTCAATCTCTAGGCTTCCAGATCAACTTCAAGAAGTCCCGTCTTCTTCCAAAATCGAAGTTCCAATGGCTCGGCCTGCAATGGGATCTTATATCTCATACTCTGTGTCTTCCCAGACCCAAGAGGTTAGAGATTGCAAGGAACACCAAACGCTTTCTCAAAGACAAAGTAAGTTTCAGACGACTCCAAGAGAGGATTCTGGGGTCCCTTCAGTTTGCCTCAGTGACGGATCTTCTTCTGAAGGCAAAATTGAAAGATATCAATCGTGTCTGGCGTTCGAGGGCGAACCGGAAGCTCCGGGACAGGAAAGTCCGCCTTCCTCCCATTCTACGGGAAAGACTTCTTCCTTGGACAAGAGCAAACAGTCTGTCAAAGTCAGTTCCCCTTCGATTTCCGCCTCCAAAATTAATCATTCACACGGACGCATCCTTATCAGGTTGGGGCGGTTACTCTCAGCTCAAGAAAGTTCAAGGTCTTTGGACTCCCTTGTTCCGCCAATTTCACATCAATGTGCTAGAGGCCATGGCAGTTCTTCTAACCCTGAAACGTCTTGCTCTTCCCAAGAAACAACACCTTCGTCTGGTCCTCGACAGCGAAGTGGTGGTCCGCTGCCTCAACAGAGGCGGGTCAAAGTCAGGGCCTCTGAACCATGTTCTAGTAGCCATATTCTCCCTAGCAGCCTTGAACCGTTGGCATCTTTCAGCTGTCCACCTGGCGGGAGTCCGGAATGTAGTGGCAGACGCCCTGTCCCGGACCTCCCCTCTAGAATCGGAATGGTCACTCGATCTAAAGTCATTTCGGTGGATTCTCTCTCAGGTTCCCGGTCTCCAAGTGGACCTCTTCGCCACGGAATCCAACCACAAATTGAGAGTATATGTGGCTCCCAATCTAGACCCTCAGGCTTACGCCACAGACGCCATGTCACAGAATTGGGACACCTGGGAAAAGATTTATCTCTTTCCCCCGGTGAATCTTTTGCTGAAAGTTCTAGACAAACTGAGATCCTTCAAGGGACAAGTAGCCTTGGTCGCACCCAACTGGCCCAAGAGCAACTGGTATCCTCTCCTGCGAGAGTTGAGACTATACCCTCACCCGATACCCAATCCGGTTCTGTCTCAGATAGTACAAACACGTGTTGTGTACGCTTTCTCAAACATTCAGAGCGCCCTAACTTTATGGACTTTATGAAGTTTGCGGCTATGCATGGTGCCAATATTGATCCTCAAAACACCTTGTTCCTAGAATCGGATAAACGGGATTCCACCATCCGCCAGTATGACTCTGCAGTTAAAAAGTTGGCAAAATTTTTAATAGACTCAGACGTGAACTGTATGAACTTGAACCTTACAGTCACTTTCTTTAGATCTTTATTAGAATCAGGTCTGGCAGCCAATACTATCACCACTATTAAATCGGCTCTGAAAAAGATCTTCCTAGTGGGTTTTAACATAGATTTAACCGACTCTTTGTTAGCTTCAATTCCGAAAGCTTGTGCCAGACTGAAACCGGTTACTCGTCCTACTCCGGTGACCTGGTTCCTTAATGACGTACTTAGATTGGCTTCTGATACCATTAACAGTTCTTGTGATTACATTCCCCTTCTCAGGAAAACACTTTTCCTGGTGAGCTTGGCTTCCGGGGCAAGAATTTCTGAATTGGCAGCCTTGTCGAGAGACCCGGGTCATATTGACTTCCTGCCTTCGGGAGAGGTCCTTCTTTCTCCTAACAAATTCTTTTTGGCTAAGAACGAAGACCCTCAAAACAGATGGTCTTCCTGGAAAATTGTTCCCCTCACGCAAGATCCGTCTCTGTGCCCTGTTACTACTCTTAGGTCTTATTTATCCCGGACCTCCTCTAACTCCTCGGGGCCTCTATTCGTTAGAGAACAAGGCGGTACCATTACTATTAAAGGGATCAGGCAACAAATCTTGTATTTTATTAAACAAGCTAACCCTGACTCTTTTCCTCTTGCACATGATATCAGGGCGGTTGCTACCTCGGTGAACTTCTTTCACCACATGAATTTTACAGACCTTTCCAGGTATACAGGGTGGAAATCACCGTCAGTGTTCAAGAAACACTACCTTAAACATTTGGAAGGTCTAAAATTTTCTACAGTAGCCGCAGGGAGCGTAGTTACTCCCAAGTAACTCACAGGTTAATGCCTTGACTCTTTATCTCTCCCTCTTACCTGCCTCATTTATACCCTATTGTATTCGTTGGTCTCGCACATGAATACTGTTATTATATTTGTAAATTTTATACTCCTGAGTATCGGTATATATTATCACTCACGGCATTATTATACCTACCTTATTGGATTTATGTTCATATTTAAGATACCCTTATAATTGTTTTTTGGTACTCATCTCTGATTAAAAGCATCCTGTATTTCCCTTACGCTTATGTTTTTTCCTTTATTTTGCAAGTTTGGTGACATTTTCTCTTGTATAGATTCACTGGGCGGCACAGGTTCGAGCCCAGAAAAGGGATTTTGACGTAGGAAAAATCTATTTCTGGGCGAAGGACCTGTGCCGCCCAGTGAACCCTCCCAGCTCCTCTCCCTTGGAGTCCCCAAACTTTGGGTGCTAAGGAGTTGGGTTCTGAGCGGATGCATTGTTAGTAGTACCGAGTGAGGTTGAACGGCTCTCCTCTATTGGGGTTTCTGTCGTGGATGAATCTAAATAGTGCGGGACCTCTGGATTATACGCCCAATTTTATACCGACACCAATAGGTGAGCGAGCTAGTTAACCTAGCACTCCTTTACATTTTTTCTCTGGTATATTTAGCAGTAAATTACCTAAGAATAAGTGCTAAATGGAGCTTATTCACTGGGCGGCACAGGTCCTTCGCCCAGAAATAGATTTTTCCTACGTCAAAATCCCTTTATTACTGTGGCCTGATTGGTAACGTCTCTGCCTGGTGTTTGCCAGTCGGGGGTTCGAGTCCCGCTCAGACTCGTTAGTGCCATTAGTGTCTGCAACCTTACCATCCTTGTGAGCTAAGGTTGGGGGGTTTGGGGGAGCCTATAGGTCTATCTGCTGAGTCATCCGTAGCCACTGCCTGGCCCTCCCTGGTCCTAGCTTGGATGGAGAGGAGGCTTGGGCGCTGATCATATAATATATGGTCAGTCTCTAGGGCATTGTCCTGATTGATAGGGCAATGTCACTGTCCCTTGCCTCTGCCATTTATGAGAGACCTTTAAAAAACCTTTAAGTGTCATTAAACTTGATAAGATAATTATCCTAATTAAGATTATTAAAAAAAAAAATCATGAAATTATTATTCTTGCTGTTTTGTTATTATTATTATTATTATTATTATTATTATTATTATTATTATTGATTTGTCAATATAGGTTATTTACTCACTCCTTCAATCAAACAGGCAACATTTTATCTATCAAAATTTGGATAATTTACAATTAAAATTATCATAATCAAAATTATTAGAATTATTAAAATAATTAAAAGGATTGATATTATTACTTTACTAGTGGCATGTGTCTATTGACAGGAAAGAAAATGGGATTTTTTAAATAAATTTGGGGGGGGGTAAATGTCAATAAATCTATCTTCTGGAAAAGGAGCAATATGAACATCAGGTGAGTATAAGAAAAAAAATATTAAAATTCTGTTTTCACGGAAAGAATGAGTTTGAATGTCCACAGTAGGTTAAACTTTCTTCACTGTCCAGTATCCTCTTTGGCTCCCTGCTCTGCATTCTCACTCAACTGATGTCAATGCTGAAGCTCAGTACTGCCAATACTAATATTAGTATCCGGGTGTCTCCTTTCCCTCTTTGGACTGCTGCTGCTGCATGGTCTAAACAACAGAAACAAGTGCTGCTAGTGTAGAAAGAGCTAGAGGGTCAACTATAGCAAGACCAACAGAAGAGGTCAGAAGTCCCACCATCAAACACAGCAAGGGCATCAGGAGTATCTACAACAGGAGTGACAGCAGTAGGCTTAGCATGAACAAAAGTGGCAGGAATATGGGCAGAAAGGCATAAGCGTTTAGGATTCCCAGGGATATTGGAATGCGTCCTCAAACAATGCTGACAGTCTGAGACTGGAGAGAGGAATACTGGAAGTTTCTTGCTTTACTGAATAACGAGCAGGTTAAGCGATGGTGAAACTCGAAGAGTAAAAAGCCTTCCCGCCATGTAGTGAAGTAGGAATCATATTTTACCTCTACACCGCATCCCTGACAACTGAACATGTTTGCTAAAACAGTCCTCAAGCCTGGATGAGCCTTGAAAACAGATTTACTGCGTTGTCGACTTCAGAAGAATATAACTGCTTGTTAAGGGGCTGAGAAAGGGGCCTTTTTGTTAATGAATGTCACAAATGGAAGCTTTGTCTTTCATCAGTGCTACAAAGTGCTCTATTAAAACTTATTTGGAAAGCTTGCTAAGTAGCAATGCTGAAAGCATTATTGGTAGGTTAGAAAACAAGTGTGTTCCTTCCGTGGATTATATCCCTGAGACTGATTGGATACTCAAGTTGGCTCCCCAGCCACCCATGAGGAACTAGTCTTTCTGTCAAAGAAGGAATTCTACTCGATAGCTCACAAATGAGCACAATGATCTTGGTAACTGTAGACTATGTTTTGAACATCTATACCCTTGTAGGTAATGGGCTAAAGTCAGGTGCCGTATGGTCGAAGATTCTCTCGACATTCTTCAAAAAATTCTTCCACCCTAACGTCATTCACCATCCGGTCCGTGAATGGAAGAGGTCAACTCCCTATAGAGAAAGAAGATATGAACGAGCATTGGCTGGTCTCCTTTGATGACTGAAATGATTTTTGGTCTCATGATCTCTGAGGCTAAGAGGAACTAAGTGCCTTAGCCACTGATGACCATATGGGAGAATGTGGCACCATGAGGTGCATAGCAGTGGCACCATGTGGTGAGTAGCAGAGTCATGCAAGTACTTGTCCTTGGCGGGCGAGTATCCTTGCCAACAACCGTGTGGGCATGATGTGACCTCTCAGTACTTGTATGTGTGCCAAGATTGGACCTGAGAAGTCACCTGTTCCAATCCCTATCATGCAAATGAGTTGGAAGGTCTTTGTGTTTGGTAAAATCTCACAGCTTGGGAAAATATCATGTTATGGACCAGTTTCTGTGTGGTGGAAGACCTACTCTTGGAACAGTCTTGTAACTTGTTATCCGCGATTAATTAGTTTAAATTTTTCACATAAAAATACAGTACATAATAATTCTGTCTAATTCAAACCCCCAGATCCCTAACTTTTTACATATTTTAAATAAATGAGCTGTATTTTACCTGATATTAATAATTGTATTAACTATGGATTATTATATCTAATAACACCGAGTCTAAGAATGAAATTCACATTAATATATAGTGAATTACGGAGAGCAATTCATCGAATCATGTCGGTGAAAGAGGGACTTAGCCTAGCTCGTTAAGTCAATGTAATGTCGACACTATTTACATTTTAACAAATTTTTTGTATCTGTATTGTACCTTAAATACCATATTTCCTGTGTCATAAGACACTTTTTTTTTCTTTTTTTTTTTTTACTGAAAAATATCCCCCAAAATCAAACTGTATCTTAACACTAAGATAAAGTTGTATAGAGTTTGACAGTTTTCAACCACCCTAGTAATGACATACAAACACTCACACTCACCAGACATAAAATATAAGCCTACAATTATCATTCATATGTAATAAATAAATTCATACATTAAGTTGACAAGATATTTGTTTATGGTTTGGTGGTCAGTCAGCTGATGAATCGCCAATGCCATATACTGTACATGCAAACATGCCAATAATAGTATCCAAGCATTTGTTTATTTAGTACAGTATTTATCTATTATCTCACATTTTGTTGATATTTTGTAATAAAGAAATAATTTTAGTAATGCCTTTGTTACATGTATTCCAAAATAATACAGATAGTTCTTGCTGATCAGAAAATTGAAAAAGTTAGCTGTAAACTAACAAGACCTAGAGTCACACAAACAACAGAAAAACTATTCCGACTTGTGAAATTTCTTTAGAATTTTTTATTTGGCCAATAATTAATTTTGTAAGAAAATATATACATGATGAATTTGGGAAATATTACTGAAATTTTACTTCTATGTCAAAATTTGATCAGGAGCATTTGGCAAAATTGCTTTCATGTAAACAAACACTTGAAAACATTGTTACGATGGTAGCAACTACGACTGGTTTAGTGGTTTATGACATTAATATATAATAAAATTGGGTTAACAAGTGTACAGCTAATTAATATTTACCTATCACATTACATAATACACCTAAAATATGAAAATTCAGTCACCCAAAAATCAGACTGTAGAGTCACCGACTAGGAATTGCTGCTGGTAAATTTTAAAATCCTCAATTTCTTTTTTATCAAAAATTTCTTAGCCAGCTATAGAGTGCGTCTTACCACTTGTAGCGTCTTATAACACGGGAAATACATTAATAGCTTTATTAACCATGTAATAATAATAAAACAGCAGTGACTACAAGCTTACTGTACATACAGTATGTATACATTACAGTATTAAATGTAAGGTAGTACAATTTATGGCCCTTTACCTCATCAATATCATGGGATGATGACTAGTAGGAATAAGACTTCATGGCAGAACAACCGCTAAGTATACTACTTCCTTAATGATTAGCTTTGTTTAATTTTAGGGTTTTATTTAATAGTAGAGACTGTATACCTATAATATACTTTACACCCTCTACATTGCTTCCATGACACTGTGATCCCTCTTGATTGAGGAAAGTACAACAGTATACTACACAGTAGACCGTATAAAAGCGGTGGTGACTTAGTTATAGGGGTAAATCGACTACGCAAGAGTATCAGAGACTAAATTTGGATACGTAGTCTTTCAGGGGAACCATTCCCATATTTTGTGGATTTACCATTTTCACGGGCGCTTCTGTTACATATCCCGTGAATGTTGAGGCGTGACAGTAAAACATAGTGAACTTGGATCATTGGATGGGAGGAGGTTGGCGGCATATAAGGTTACTGTACATGTGTAACTTACCTTGTACAATTTGATTTTGGCTCTTGAGGTGCCAAGTAATGGTAGTGAAGAGGATCTAGTTGCTGGATTGGTGGTAGAGCTCCTTCAAGAATGTGGGACTGAGAGTTGCTGTTCATCACATTGGTTTCTCCTTGACCAAATTCATACTGGAATTGAAAGGCAACATGAAACCATAAATCACAATAAAATCCCTCCAGTTATATATACAGTGATTAAGAGTTATGTCTGAGTACATAATTATAAAGAATCCACTAAAGTTAAGGAAAAATTAGAAAGGGCAACAGTCTACAATAAAGTGGAGGATTACACAGTGGTTTAGTATCATACATTTTTTTTTTAAATATAAACTTCTTTTGTTTCACTAAAGCCTATTAATTACATATACCCCAAAAAATGTATGATTTACCTTATGGATGATAGATAAAAACTTTGGGCAAGAGCCATAAATTAGCAACAGAGAACAGGGCTTCCTCACTGTACTAAGAGCCAGAAAATTGCATTTCTTGGTCTAGAGTATTTGGCTTACTCGCACAGTCAATATTGGAGACATTAGTCACCTATAAGATTTAGTCAGGAATGGATCCAAACAAATTTCTTCCAAGCACGTCATCTGTATCAGTAGTCATAAGTAATGTAGCCTAAACAGAATCTAAGCCTCTAAGGGAAAGCAAAATAAATGTATTTTCATATGAAATGGGTGAAATTGGTGACAGCGATTCTGATACGTTTAATGAAGATATCAAAGAATTGACTGGTGATAGATTTCTTATCTCAAGGAGTTATTGACTAGCCTTATCCATAAGATACTGTATTGATATGTGAATACTTTGAAAGGGAAAGCTTTTGAAGGGATAGTGATTTATGTGTAAAGTGAATGAGTGGGTATCAGAGGAGGAAGAATGAGCTGCTGATCACGCGAGTCCAACTGTTCATCAAGTGACAGTTAGAGAAGGATAATACAGTACATATGCTATTTAAGATTTCGTACTCATTTGAAATGTTTCTTGAGATCACAATACAGTGGAACCTCTACATACGATTGTCTTTACATACGAATTTTCCAACATCCGAAGTAAAATTCGATCAAATTTGCGTCTCGACACCCGAAGTCTTGCTCCATCATACGACGTAGATCATATGCGTAGAATTTTCTCGAAGCGTCGATCGTAGTTTTTTGTTTACGCCGGTAGACGGCAGCACATCGGAGGGACGCCAATCGAGCGTCGCCTTGATCAGTCCTCTCATCTCGTGCGCATCGTGTGGTTTTTCTCTATTCGCTCCGTTATTAACAGTGTTTTTTATCTTCCTTTTCTCACGTTTCATTTTTGATTTTACGTATAATCATGGGTCCAAAAAGGCTTAGTTTTGGTTCAGGAAGTAGTAGTGGTGAGAAAAGGAAGAAGTCAATGCTTTTATTAGAACTAAAATAAGAAATAATAGAAAAACATGAGCGAGGTGTGCGTGTTAGCGATCTGGCTAAACAATATGGCCGAAATATGTCTACGATCTTGACGATCATAAAACAAAAGACAGCCATTAAAGCAGTCAAACCATCGAAGGGGATCACCATTATTTCTAAACGTCGTAGCCCTACTCTGGAAGAGATGGAATGCCATTTGTTGATCTGGATAAAGGACAAGGAGATTATTGGTGATACGATCACTGAAACGATTTGTGAGAAGGCCAGCGCTATCTATTGTGACTTGAAGGCGGCGGGCTCTGGGGGTGACACGGGGTAGAGTTAAACCGATCCTACGATGGAGGAATTCAAGGCGTCTCGAGGTTGGTTTGAAAAATTCAGGAAACGGACCAGGATTCATTCAGTTGTTCGGCATGGAGAGGCTTCAAGTTCGGACACCAAGGCTGCTAATGATTTTGTTAAAAAGTTCGAAAAGATTGTGGAGGAGGAAGGCTACGTAGAGCAGCAGGTTTTCAACTGTGATGAAACCGGTCTGTTTTGGAAAAAGAGGCCTAGTCGAACATACATTACCGCCGAAGAGAAGAAAATGCCTGGACATAAGCCTATGAAGGATCAGTTGACTCTTGCACTTTGTGCCAACGCCAGCAGGGACTGCAAAATAAAGCCGTTATTAGTTTACCATTCCGAAAACCCTAGGGCATTTAAAGCACATAGAATTAATAAAGACCTGCTGCATGTTCTATGACGTTCTAATTCTAAGGTTTGGGTTACTAGGCATATCTTTGTGGAATGGGTAAACGTAGTTTTCGGCCCTGCTGTCAAGAAGTACCTTCAGGAGAGGAATTTGCCTTTGAAGTGCTTGCTTTGTTTGGATAATGCACCCGCTCACCCCCCAGGACTCGAAGATGATATCATCGACGAATACAAATTCATCAAAGAGTTGTATCTTCCACCGAATACCACCCCTATCTTCCAGCCCATGGACCAGCAAGTCATCTCTAATTTCAAGAAGCTCTACACCAAGCACTTATTTAAGCAGTTCTTTAATGTCACGCAAAGCACCAACTTAACTTTTTGGAGGAGCCATTTTAATATCGTGCACTGCTTAAAGATCATAGATCAGGCTTGGGATGGAGTAACTCGTCGGACACTGAATTCAGCTTGGAAGAAGCTTTGGCCTGATGCTGTTGCTCCCAGAGATTTCGAAGGTTTTGGCCCCGAGCCTGGACCTGTTCTTACCGCCGAGGAAGACGTCGAAGAGATTGTATCCCTTGGGAAGTCCATGGGTCTGGAGGTCGATGAAGATGACATCACCGAACTCGTCGATGACATCATGAAGAGCTCACCAACGAGGAACTCAAGGAGCTGCAAGCCATGCAGCATGATGAGTTCCAAGCGCAGTTGAGTGAGTCGGAGGAGATCGAGGAGGTAGGTCACATCTTAGGTTCGGCTGAAATAAAACAGATGTTGGCATATCATCAACACGTGGTTGATTTCATCGATAAGCATCACCCACAGAAACTTCAGGTTTGCTGTGTAGTTGCGCAGTTTGGTGATGTTTGTTTAACATACTTTAGAAAAATTCTCAAAAGCCGTACCAAGCAACTTTCTCTCGATAGTTTCTTTAATAAAAAATCTACGAAACGGTCTAGTGATTATGATGAAGAGAAGGAAAGTGAAGCAAAGAAAAGTAAGACCAAATCGAGTGAAAGTGATGCAAATTAAAAATAGAAAAGAAAAAAAATGTAAAAAAAAATTATAAAATATAAAAATGAAAAAAAAAAAAAAAGCTAAGTTAGGTTAAAGTTCACATAGTGTAAGTTAGAGTAAGTTACGGTACGTTATCGCAGTCGTCGTCTCTACCTCCTCGCTGATCTTCCGTCTCCTCCTGCGTAGCAATTCCTACACATGCGCTGGCCTGTCTCTAAGGTAAAGTGTCACTAAAAACCCCTTTTTTATTTATTATTTCTTCATTATTATTCTTTTTTAGATATTTCTGTATTATTCAATTAATTAATGTTATGTGTAATTATGTGTAGCAATTTATTAAGGAGTTATCATGGGTTTTTAGGCTGAGGAACGAATTAAGCAAATTACAGTGTATTCTTATGGGAATATTTGCTCCAACATACGATCGTTTTAACATACGAAGCAGCTCACGGAACGAATTAAGATCGTATGTAGAGGTATCACTGTACTGTATATCAATTCATTTGATTGTATGAATGACTTGATTTTTGTATCTGACAACATTACCTACTTGCTATTTGGAGAGAGAGAGAGAGAGAGAGAGAGAGAGAGAGAGAGAGAGAGAGAGAGAGAGAGAGATTTACAGGGATTTTAGATGTCTTAATGACTTTTTATTCCATCTGCAGAGACTTCATTTGCTCTTCGGTAGAGCGATTTAGATTAAGCACTTAGAGAGTTCTTTTGATTTTGTCTAACTTATTCTTGAAATCGTTTAACGTGTTACTGTTTACTACATCAGCTGGAAGTCTATTCTAAGTATTTGCTATTTTGTATATAAAGAAATTGCCACATTCAGTGATGTTGTAGCTTTTCAATTACACTTTGTATGCCTCTATTAACTGTCCCCTTAGTCATCGAGTTTGTAGATCAAACTAGTTCAAACGTTCCATCCTCCATCTGTATCTGAATTGCCTTAGTGTTGGAACTAGTTTGGTGACCCTAGCTTGTACTGCTTTCAGTCTATCTATATATAATTCTGAATACTTGGAGCCCAGAATTGGACTCCGTATTCTAAATGGGGTCTTACTAGTGATGTGTATAGCTGTAGTACACAGTCTTTGCTCTTTATTTGAACTGTCTCTTTATATAGCCTATTAGTTTGCCCTTTCTTTACAGCTTTTATTCTGTGTTTGGTGAACTTCAAATCCTTGCTGATAATAATACCAAGAGCTTCCTCTTGGTCCACACTTTTTATTTCATTACCCAGCAGTGAGTAATCTGACTGTGGGCTACTATAACTTATGTGCATGACTTTACGTTTCCCACAGTTGAAAGGCATCTGCCATTTTCTGGACCATTCTCCTAGCTTCATTAGTTCCTCTCTTAAGGCTTGTACGTCTTCTGAGTTTGCATCATTTACGCCCAGTTTAGTATTGTTGGCAAATTTGGATATTCTACTAGTTAATCCTAAATCTATGTCGTTAACGTAGATCATAAATAGCAATGGGCCAAGGACAGATTCTTAAGGTACCTCGCTTGTAACACCTGCTCACTCTGAAGCTTCTCTACTGATTACAACTCTCCATTTTCTGTTTGTTAGCAAATCTTCGATCCATTTACCTGGCTCACCAATGATGCCTAATGCTCTAATTTTGACCCTTAATTTTTTATGAGGAACTTTGTCAAAAAATCTATTGAAAGTCTAGGTGTACAATGTCTATTGCCCTGCTTTTGTCATAAATGCAAAACATGTGTAAAAACTTCAAAAGATTTGTCATACATGATCTCTTTTGTCTAAAACCATGTCAGTTATCTATCAGAAGATTGTTTTTTTCTATATGTTCTACTATTGAATCTACTATAATTAATTAAAAAAATTTGCAAGGAACTGAAGTTAAACACACTGGTCTGTAGTTGCCAGGTTCTTCTTTTGGCCCCTGAAGTAGATTGGAGGAACATATCCTAGTTTCCATCATTGTGGTGCCTTTCTTTTGATGGCTAGCTTTACTAGATCCTCTCTTGAGGATTCTACATTTTTTGAGTTCGCAGCATTTATGCCTTGTTTAGTATCGTCAGCAAATTTGGCTATTCTACTAGTTAATCCTAAATCTATGTCTTTAATGTAGATCAGAAATAGCAAGGGAACAATTGCTTGAGGTACAGCACTTGTAACAACTGCCCACTCTGAAGCTTCTCCAATGATTACAACTCTTTGTTACCCAATTTCCGATCCATTCAGCTGGCTTGTCAAAGATATCTAGTGCTCTAATTTTGATCATTACTTTCCTATGAGGAACATTGTCAAAAGCCTTTTGAAAATCTAGCTATATGATGTCTATTGCCCTGCTTTTGTCATAAATGCTAAACATGTGAAAAATTCTAAAAGATTTGTCACACATGACCTCTTTAGTCTAAAACAATGTTGGCTATCTATTAAAAGTTTTTTTTATCTTTATGTTAATACTACTTCATCTACTATAATTGATTAAAAAATTTTGTAAGGCACTGAAGTTAGACACACAGGTCTGTAGTTGACATGTACTTTTGGTCCCTTCTTATAGATTGGAGGAACATTGCACAGTTTCTATCCTTGCGGTCCCTTTCTTTCGTTGGCTGTCTTTCAAACACTTTCTAAAAGTATGGGGTTATCTCTTCTTCTAGTTCTATTAATTTCTCTTGGATGAATATCACCTGGACCTGGTGCTTTAGACTTACTGAGTCCTCTTATTCTTTTTGTTTCTTTAACATCATCCATTGTAAAGGTGATACTATTCAATGGTTGTGGACCTTCATATTTGATAGCTGGTTCGGAGGGTCGATGATTTTTCCTTAGTCAATAGTTGTGAAATGTGCATTCATCAGTTCGGCTTTTTCCAAATCATTTTTTATAAGATTATACTCTGAGTCTCTTAATGGACTAATGTTGTTTTACATTGGTTTTCTACTGTTTACATATGCAAAAAATTCTTTTGCGTTTTCTTTACTAGCTGAAGCCACTTTTTTCTCTTCATTTAATCTTGGCCTTTCTAACTAGTTTATCTTCTTTTTGGCTTAACTTCTTGTGCTCAGAAATTTCATGAATTGAAGACTGCGGACCCATTGATTTATATTTGCTGTCTCTACTTCTTATTGCATTAGCTATTTTTCTGTTGAACTATTTAGCTTGTGGAGTTCTATTTGGTGAAATATTTCTATGTGGTATATTTACCCCTTTTCCTTTATATATTTGTACAAAGGAGTCCCATTGTGTATCTATGTTCCTTGGTTCATCGTACAGTATTCTAAATTCTAGGTGTATTCCTTCAGTTTTATCCAGTTATTACATCTGTAGTCTAACTTATTCATACTTTTCCTCAGTTTTATCCAGTTATTACATCTGTAGTCTAACTTATTCATACTTTTCCTTTCTTTTAGATGAGGAATATTTACCTGAAACCTAACTATTTTGTGGTCACCTTTGCCAATATTTTCGCCCACTGAAACACTGGATACTAAATTTTCTTCTGTTGTTAGCACAATAACTAGTATGTTGTTTCCCCTGGTTGGTTTATCGACCCACTGGTGGAGGAATTCATTGTTGACAAATTCTACATGTCCCTCTGTGTTTGATGTAGAATTCATAGTGTCCCAGTTTACTGCTGCATTAAAGTCTCCCATTAATACAGTTAACTTCTTGGTAACTTCTTCTCTAAGTTGTCTATACAGCTCTTCATCCTGTTCTTGTATCTGATGTGGTGGTCTGTATATCACTAATATGGACATTATTTTTCCTATGGTGTTAATATCTGTACCTGTCAATTCACATTAAGTTTTTAATTTAATTTCTATGGGGTTTGAGTGATTTTTACCATAGAAAATTACCCCTCCACCCTTTTTTAGTAAGGCGATCCTTCTTGAAAAGCTTGAAATCTGAGATTTTGTATTCTCCAATAAAATCCTTTGTTTTTTCTTGAATCCAGTCTTGGTAATGCATGTGACATTTAGTTCCTCACTAGCTATCATTGCCTTGAAGTTTTCCATTTTGTTTCTGACTGACTTAGCATTGAATTGTGCCACTCTGGGGAAATTTTCTATCTTTCTTCTCTTCCTCTGTAGCTTTGCTAGTTTCCCTGATTTACTATTGTTATAGTTTTACTTTTATCTGTATTATCTAAGTTTCCAGCCAAATTTCCTCAATTTTTTGGAGGATTTTCTAAGGGTCTAGTTTGCTCTTGGTCTAGTGTGTTTAATTAATTGTACAGGCTAAGATTAAGTTGGTTTCCGTATACTCTCTTGCCTTCTTCACTAAAGTTTATTACATCTCTTTTGTATAATTTTCTCTTGCTGTAGAAAGTGTCCCAGAGATCTATAAATTTAACTTTCTTTCTCAGGCATGTGGCCTTGAGGAGCCCGGCCGGAATGCCAATATATGGAGGTATAAGAAGAAAAACACGAAATCCTGAAAAAAAATTCAGAGCTTCGTATGGCAATGGAGAATGCGTATAAGAAATATTTTGTCAAAATTCCTCTTACTTTCATAGTTACAAGGTAATTATTTAAAGTAACCCAATAAACCAAAAACAGTGTTCCTACAAGAAAACACAGTATTTCTTCCGTAATCAAAAATTTTGTTAATTATTACATTTTAATGTAAAACAAACTGTGAGCAATGAAATCTGTTTAGATTCCAGGAGTTACAAGACAATGTATTACACGGTAATTACACCCTTCGGCCTTCAGTCCTACCACAAACCTCATAGAGAGTACACGTTTGAATTTGACCTCTGACATTCACTCATTTTTACGTCTATTTTTCTCAGTCTCGGCAAGAATTTCAACATGTCAATGAGGAAAAGATAATTTCACCATCTCACTCATAAGGAAGAAAATTCACTCTTACAAGAGTTCAGAAGTGGGTAATATCGGCGAAATTAGTGGAGTTAGCGAAGGAGAGAGATGATGAAGGAGCAACCATCTCGCCTAAAGAAGCAAGGTACAGTGAACCCTCGTTTATCGCGGTAGATAGGTTCCAGTCCCGACCGCGATAGGTGAAAATCCACGAAGTAGTGACACCATATTTAAGTATTTATTTAACATGTATATTCAGACTTTTAAAACCTTCCCTTGTACGTAGTACTGTTAACAAACTACCCTTTAATGTACAGAACACTTAATGCATGTACTACAGTACCCTAAACTAAAACAGGCACAAATATTAAAGGCGATTTTATATCATGCCTTTCCTAAACACACCAAAAAGCACGATAAAAAATGGCAACCAATGTTTTGTTTACGTTTATCTCTGATCATAATGAAGAAACAAACGCATTTACACATCTGTGTATAGGTTAGTTTTTGCATCGATTATATTGATTATTCAGTACAGTATGTTGATTTTGTTATTACCAATGTTTTACTTACTTTTTCTTAGGACTTCCAAATGAAATGTTTTTCTTTATGACGCCGCCTGAAACGACCGCGTCATAAAGTACGCTCAGTAAACAAACGAAGGCATTTAACGCGCATGATGAAAGTGATAAATAATGATATTACAGTAAAAGATTTTAGAAAATATGTTATTACAAATATTATTTACCGTATCTATATAAAATCATACATACGTAGCAAAGCAGGAAAACAATTTACGAGAGAGAGAGAGAGAGAGAGAGAGAGAGAGAGAGAGAGAGAGAGAGAGAGAGAGAGAGTTGTTTTACGTACGTAAATGTAAATTTTAAATAAAAAAAATAGCCCCATTTCCTATAAAATAGGTTATTACAAATATTTTACTTTATCATATTACAGTAGTCTGTATAATACTGTAAAGTTCAGTACAGTATGTTGTTGTTATAGTTATGGCGATGAAATTCTCACGAAAGAAAAACACGGCATTCATTACAACAGCGCGCTCTCTCTCTCTCTCTCTCTCTCTCTCTCTCTCTCTCTCTCTCTCTCTCTCTCTCTCTCTCTCTCTCTCTCTCTCTCTTCGTGTTATACAATACTTACATATAGATGAAGAAACTAAAATTAGTTTTCTTAGTGTCAATTAAATACGAAACGAAAAAATTATGCCAAGTTTACATCCATTTCAATCGTTGCTAAAAATACGGCATCCGATTTCATCAGCAAACCACTATTTTTGGGGAAACATCATTTTATTCTAGAAAATTGCTACTCTTTAAATAGTTAATTGCACATTAAGAAAGTGTGTACTTTTGTTTTTAAATTTTGGGTTTGTTTTAAAAATCGAGTATTGTTGACTTCTTTTTGTTTTACTTTTGGCTGTGATTAGATCAGTTGACGTCTAGCTGCCGCTCTTGAGAGTGTACGAATACACTAACAAAGTATCGTATAAATACCATTCCTTAACTTATTCAAACCGTCTACAGTATACAGTTGATATTACATAAGCACCAATGTGTTATAACCTATAAAATTTTTATGTTTATTACATTTAAAACAACACTCACTCACTCACTCACTCACTCTCGCTCTCTCTCTCTCTCTCTCTCTTTCTGGGCTACTTTTCACTACCTCCCATTCCTTACCTCTCTCTATCTCTCTAACAAATGATATCTTTGTTGCTCCTCAAAGTTTCATTTATATTGAAAATCAATCATGATTCAATTTTCCTTACTTTCTCCAATCTCGCACCATCGGTCACATCGCGGTATTTTCGAAATTTCTGGAAAATCCGCGATATATGTATATACAGTACATGTGTTATGAAAAAAATCCGCGAAGTGGTGAATCCGCGATGTTCGAACCGCGAAGTAGCGAGGGCTCACTGTATTGAGCAAAGGGATCTTCATTTATGATGAAATTATGATAAATAACTTTGTTTTCGTTTATTGATTTCCAAAATCGAACATAAAATTCATAATAATCATGATTTATTAATATTGTCTTTAAAAATACAAAGAGAAACTTTAAATGCCCGTATCTCAAAACTATACTTTTTAACCTTCAAATTCCTTCTTCTCCCTTAGTTTTGAAGATATAACAGTGAAACTTGGTATATAACTTAGAAAGACATTATAAAACAATCAAATGTTGCCCCTTTTTCCAATTTTTGTTTCATTTTTTTTTGTATTTTTCCCCCCTGATTTTTAGGGTTGATTTTTTTTTTCACCATAATGAAAAAATTCCTATCTAGCAATATAAATGATTTTTTGAAAAAAAAAAAAAAAACTTCATTTGATTGTAGGTCTACATCAGGTCTATATAAGGTCTTAATATTAATCATAAAGGGAGGTGATAGGATTTGAAAAACACTAATTTCCAAGATAAATCTCCCTGGTGTCGCAAAACCAAAGGTCAGAGGAAAAAATCCTATGCAGTTTGGAGATGTCCTAAGTCACCCTATTAAGTGGTATGAATGTCAAAGTCCTGTCCTTAACCCTTTTACCCCCAGGCTATTTGGAAATTTCCAACCCTTAACCCCCAAGGGGTTATTTTTTTCCCAGCACATTTTGCAGTATATTTTTTTTAAATTGCTCTAACAGCCTTAATTTTTGTCATAGAGAGGTCAGGTTGGTCTCATTCTCTTGGAAAATGCCTGAAGTTTCTCAAAAAAAATTATCAAAAATATGCAAAAAAAATGTAAATAGAAGTTTTTTTTTGCAAGGACGTACCGGTACGTCCATGGGGGTAAAGGGATGGCTTTTGTGAAACGTACCAGTACGTCCTTTGGGGGTAAAAGGGTTAAAAAATGGCATTAGCTGGCCAGCCCCCTTAAGCCTTTCATTTATCCCTATGGCCTTACTGAGAGTGAAGCGACTGACACTGAGTCTTGGGAGAATATCTACTATTATAGCATTATTGGTCTTGTTTCTAGCTATTTCACCATTTTTTTATAGTTGTTTAACCAAAGGTTCTGTTTGGCCAGCAGCATGCTTTCTCAAGAATATGTCATTTCCAGTTGCCTGAACAATAATAGATTTCTTGTTCTCCGTTGCAGTTTTACTAACCACTTGTATCTTCAGTGTGTTGGCACTTGGATAGGACCTCGCCTTTCTCCTCTTTTTGAGGCCAAAGTGCTCCCCTTGGTCCTTTATCTTAGTCTCTCCAATTAACAATGTCTCGTCTTCCCCTTCCTCTGCTAGAGGGCTGAATCTGTTTTTGGTGGTAGTTACATTTCTAGGCAGTTGTTTAGTCGTCTTCTACCGTTTCTTTAGTGGGTTTCATGAACTCTCTGCTTTTGTTGGCTATTTCCTCACTAGGTTCTATCCTTGATTTTACTTACTTTGTGTTTCTTGGATGCTAATCCCATTTCCTATCGCATCATCTATGACATCTTTATTCCTTATTTCTACCTGGTGGAACTTGGACGTGACTTCTATCAATTGTTTTCTCAGTTCTTGGTTTTCATTTTACAATTTTTCTATTTCCTGTTCCTCCTGACAGAACAGGCATACACTATTACGGTGCAGGTTTGCAGAGCACCCTTCTTTAAGTCTACGCACCATTTGTTCATTTGGCATTTTGCACATTTGTGCTTTAACTTCAGTTTCTAACTCATGATTAATTTCTCTGTGACATTGTCTAATGCATATATTTGGAAATCTTGGCTAATAAATTCTATAATTATTAGCTTTGTGACCACTAGTGTAAAAAGATGGAAGGTTGCCGATAGTTACCCACCTGCTACCGCATCCGCTTAATCCTGGGTGACTTTCCATCTTTTCAGTCCCCAACCTTCCATAAGTGCTCCCAAATCAACAGTTAAGTCTCTTCAAAGTTGGGCTGTCCCTAATGTGCCACATCTCCTAACTGAGCAGCACAAGGCAGAAGCCTGTTTTCTTGTCAGGATTGACAGCAGAAAGCTAACGCTTACTGGGATTTCCGGACATCCAAGAACAGCCAGACACTCAGGTACTACCGAGTATTACCAAGAAGCAGCAACTGGGTTTTTTAGTTAACAAGGCACAAAAGCTATGTCAACCTCATGAGCAGTTGAACCTATTTCGCTAGGGGTCGGTCACAGGGAGTGGTCAGCTATTACACGTTAGGAATATGCTTTGCGGAGCACTAATAGCCTCTGCTCTGACGCATAAAGTAGCTGTCAGCTCCTTAAAGTCTATATGTCTATATGTCTATAGGCTAGTTATAAATAGCCATCATATCTAAGTACTGTATCTAATGTTTTATTTTTGAAGCTCAGAGAGATTGAAGGTTGAGAGTTTGGATAGAAGGGTTGAGAAAGAGAGATAAACAAACATGAAAATGTAAATGAGTTAATAGTGGTTCGGTCCTAATGTGGAGGTGCAGAAATAGTCTTAGCGGCAAGATTAAATCTAACGGGTTGGAAAAAAAACCCTCCCCGCCACCATTGCCCACCCCTTCATCGCACTGCGAAGCTCTTTCATTTCAGCAAAGTGCCAGGCCATTGAGAGAGAGAGAGAGAGAGAGAGAGAGAGAGAGAGAGAGAAGTATTCATATGATAACTACTGCTGATGTAATATTCATTATGAAGATATTTAGAATAAGAAAATTTTATAAACAACGCTATGTACGTATGAACGCAGTACAGTAGCGTGACCTTGAGATGAGCTGATGTCTACCGAAAGTAAAACTAAAGTAATTGTTGAATACTGAAATGCTCCCACAATTGAAAACTAGCACACAAAAATGCTTTAATAAACCACAATTAAACACAGGCTTCATAATGAACTAAAATTTAAATACTGTATGAAGCTTTAAAAATGAATTACCCGTAAGCACGCACGCACACAGAAAAAGAGAGAGAACATATTTCTATAGGGTTATAAACGAACTATATGAAAACTATGATATCCTGTAACATACTGGTGCTGATGTAATATTCATCATGAATATATTTCAAATAAATTAAGAAATTATATAAACATTATGCCATTCGTATGTGAGCATTATCTCAAAATGGTAGTGGGGGACCTTTAGATCAACAGCACAGCTGATCACAACCAAAGGTAAACAAAAGATGGTAATTGTTGATTGCTTTTCCAAAATTGGAAAATAGAATACAATAATGCTTTTTTGGGCTCAAGCCATGTCGTCCTGATGGAAGTTCCTAAAGGGTAGCTTCCTTGGGTATATATAACTACGGCGATATTCCCAAAGAATTTACCTTAAGGTACCCAGAATTCTAACTCCTGGAGTGAATATCCCTAATAAAAGAACCTGGGATATCGCGAAATATCAGAGGACGTATTCTTGACACACCACATAGCAATCTGCACCCCGAACAGAGTTAACACTTCGAAGGGGTAAATTGGCAAGAAAACGAAAACGAGAAAGAAAAGGAGAGCCGCTCGCAAGGTATCTCTCCTCTCCCGTTTCGTAAGCGTACATTGCGCCGCTCACGGCGCCATCTGTATTCCTTTTTGCGTAGCTCAACAACTCGGTGTTTTTTCCCTGTGTTTCTCGCAATTCTTGGACTTTTTCAACTCATAATGCTTTCTCCAACTTCTTCTGCTTCTGATAAGTTGAGTATTATTTCTTTTATGTATAAATGTAAGCTCTTGGTAATTTTAAAAGTGTTTTGATAGTGATATCGTTGTTACAAGAGCTGTTGCCTACTGGAGGCATCCTGGACGCTGTCGCTCGCTAGGTATGAGTTATTTAGTTAGCCAGAGCGACGTTCCTGGCTGTTTCGCTTTAATAATTTTAGCTGTTTAGCGTTAGATAGGATTTCTTTATATGATGCTTCTAGTATTTTTGTTTTGGCGAAGGATTTGCCGATTCTGGCCTACGCTAGACCTTGTAGCCTAGTCGTTTGGCCCTAGTACTTTCCTGCATGATATTCAAATTTCCGAGTGTTTTAAAATTTTATTGAAGCTTTAGGCAGTTTTATACATTTAAGATTATGTTGATTTTCTTCCAAGATAGTATACGAGTGAGTTTCGGTGATTTAGGTAATCGATTCTCTTTGCGCCTAGGCTAGTTGTCTATGGGGCCTTAGTATACTTTCTCACACTCCCCAGTTGCTCTCTTCTCTTTGGAGAAGGTGTGCAATCCCTTTCCCTCTGTTTAAGCCTTGGGCTTAACCCTAGTGGTTTATCTGACTTGACTTTAGATACAACTATATTAGGGTGTTTCTGTTCCTTCCTGTTTCCAGTAAGTCTGGCTTCAGGGAGGGGGCAGGACATCAGAGTTCTTAGTCTGAGTCTGTTTATGTCTAGCTTGTGGTTGAGATTCCCTTGCTATACTGACAACAGACATAAGAGGCTTAGCCTCCTTAGTTCACTTTCGAAGGTTTCTGTACGAGATGATTCCTTCTTCTTGTGATCTAGCATACTAGTCCAGTGTTGTTGTTCTCGGTGTGGAGGATAAGATCCTCTGTTCTGTGAATAACAACGCCTTCCTTGCTTTGGTTCCGTAGGAGTTGGCAAGTATTGCTGGCCTCCCTCCTCGGATCTCCCCTAGGCTAAGATGAGTTTTCTTGGCTGCGGGTGATTCATTACTAGAGCAAGGTTGGCAGGACCCTCTTCTCCCTTTCCCCCTCTTTCCTTTGTAATGGCCTAGCCATTGCATTCCTGTCCGTCATTCTACATCTGTACCTAGCATAGGCAAGGGTCTTCTGCTTTGAGTGCTGCCTGGACCTCCCTTGGTCTCTCATCCATGTTTGTCTGTAGAGCCAGATGGCATTGGTCAGGAAGCCTGAAGTTATATTCTCCCCTTCCTTATGTGCACTCTTTCGGGTTGCCGGGTTATGAGGTAGTACAGTCTCTTATCCCGGCATCCATTCTGTTTTTCTTCTAGTGTTGTACCCTAGCCCGGCTGCCGGCCTGAGTGGCCGGCAGCCGGGCAGTCGGAGTTCTCTGGTTCTTTTGCTGCCGGCCGGCATTGGTTGTATACCTTTGCCGGCTGGCTATATATCACACCATTGTCTGCTGGCCGCTACGATTAGTGGCCGGCAGCCAGGTGTGGTTGTTGTTTAGCTGCCGGCCGGCACATGCATTCGAACCAGCGTTCTTCCGCCTTATAGCTTATAAGTAGTATACTTTGGAACTAGTTAAGGTGTGTGCCGGCCGGCACATTACCTTCTATACTGTAGCCAGTATTTTTCAGTATAGTATATACTGTAGGGAGAAAACTATAGTATAGTATTTGTTACAACACTAAGTTTTTCTAACACTTTTGTGTTATCTTGCACAGCTCTTTGGTGTAACCTTACAGATAAAGAAAGTGAGTTCTTTCTTGTCTACTATCCAGCATTTTAAAATCACCTTTTTGGGTGTGAGCTACACCTGTTTCCTCTGGAAATTATTCATTGGTTGCTCTAGTATAGATTAACCATACGATTTTATTATCTGGAAGGTTGCAGCAATTGACTGTGCGGGAAATACAAGTGTGTCTTTCCTTTCTGGTTTAGTTATGCTAAGCTATGTATATCCAGTGATATGTAGTTCACTTGATACTCATGGAATTTTCTTCTCTTTACAGGAGGACCATCCGAAGTGTGGAAGCGTTTTCTGCAACGTCCGCAGCAAGAACTTCTGCAGACATGATTTGTGTAGGAGGCACGCAGCATGCGCAGTCTCCAAAGGTGATCTTCGGTATTGGGACCCGCAGGTATGTAACGTGTGCACAAACCTGATTACTGAGGCTTTTGATTCCCCTAAGACGGCGGAGTCAAGGGACGCAGCAAGGGAGAAGCTTCGTACCTGGGTAAGGGGCTTTCAGAAGAACACTTCTGGGCCCTATCTTCCAAGTGAGAAGATGAGGGCTTACCTTTTCCCCAGGGCGTCAGCTGAGGCAGTGATTCCCCAGCCTCAAGTGGAGATACCAGTGGTTCAGATCCCTGTGGATGCTGAAGTCGCGGACGCCCTGCAGGACATCCAATTGGACGATAGGATGTCGGAGGTGTCCGAGCGTCTGGATGATGACCTTCTGGCAGAAGACCAGGATGAAGAGCAGGCTCCAGACAATGAAGAGGAAGAGGTCGACGAGGTGTCGGCTACTCCGGTTCAGGCCCCTGAACCTATTCCCTCAACATCGTCCTCTCTCCCAGAAGAGCTGGGAAAGACCCTTTCCTCCATCGTTGGAATGATCCAACAGATGCAGAGGGAGAATAATGAGAAGGCGGCTGCAATGGAACTGGAGATGCGGAGACTTGCAGCATCACGTGGGCCCCAGAAGAAGCTCAGCGTGAAAGACCTTCCCTTGTGCTCAGATGCTAACCCTTGGAAGTATGCTGAGCACATGCCTATGACGACGAGAAAAATCGTCATTTCGGAGAAGTTGGGCTCAGTCCCCCTTGAGGAGGTGGAATTCTGGCCCAGCAAGGAGTCGTATCCGGACTGTTATGTCCGTCTAAGGAAGGAACCAGCCTCAAAGGAAGAAACAGAGCCGAAGGAGGTCATAGTTTTGGACCACGGTAAGGCTCAAGCTTTACTGTCAAACTCGATGAAAGAGAGGGGCTTCACAAACTCAAAGGTACCTGCTTTGAGTAAGAAGCACCCTTCCTTTGTGTCCTCTCCTTCTAGAGCCTTCCCCTTTATGCAGAAAGGGTTTACGGCTGTGCTGAAAGCAGTCGAGGCAGGTAAGCCATGCCCCTCCTTGGAGGAGTGTAAACCTTTGTCTTTGGCCCTACCCATGGACCACAAGGACTGGAAGGACGTCCATCTTACCTTCTCAGTCGGGAAGTTGGAGGCTGATATTGCCGGACGTCAGATAGGTGAGAACCTCCCCAAGCTGTCTGACTTTCTTTTGCGAAGGGAGCTTGAGACAAAAGAAAGACTGGCTGCCTCAATGTCTCATCAAACGACTCTGGAGACAATGGCAAGTGACCCCAAGGTCCATGAGATGTTCATGGTAGTGGCTAAGACACACCTAGTCACAGTGACGAAGGACCTTTACAACTTCGTCAAAGCTAGGAGGGCTTGTAGGGAGTTCGTGTTCGCCTCGGCTGCGGTGAAGCACGAGCCAAGGAAGCTAATCTCCTCCAACATTTGGGGCAAAGACCTCTTCCCTAGTGAAGCGGTCAAGGAGGTTGTAGATAAGGCCGCCACGGAGAATAGAAACCTTCTCCAGAAGTGGAGCCTATCTCTCAAGAGAAAGTCTTCCCCAGATGAGGGTCCCCAACCAAAGAGGAAGACTAAGAAGACTAGGCTACCCTCTCGGCCAGCCAAGCCATTCAGACAGCAGCAGCAACAGCAATTTCCTATGCCTACAGTGCCCCAGATGGTGGCACAAACCCCGACCACGTACCAGTGGATACCCCAAGCCGTGTCAACGCAGTCTCCGGCATTTAACCCAGCGTTCGAAGGGCAGTCAACTACCTTTCGAGCGAAGCCTAGAGGAGCAGCCAGAGGCTCGTCTAGACGCCCCTCAAGGGGAAGGGGATTCAGGGGTGGTCGCGGTCAGGGAGGCAAGGCCTCAGGGCAACAGCAGTCAAAGTGAGATGATACCGGTAGGAGGGAGACTTCAGAATTTTCGGGATCGGTGGACCTTCGATCCCTGGGCCCACAGCCTACTCAAGAATGGACTGGGTTGGAGCTGGTACAGCACTCCACCCCCGTGCCCTCGATTTTTCCAACACTCCACCCCCGTTCTGGAGGAGTACATTCAAGAACTGTTGGAGAAAAGAGTAATCCGAAGGGTAAAGTCCATCAAATTCCAAGGGAGGCTGTTTTGTGTTCCCAAGAAGGACTCAGAAAAACTCTGAGTCATTCTGGACTTGTCGCCACTCAACAAGTTCATAGTGAACTGCAAGTTCAAGATGCTAACACTGCAACACATAAGGACCTTACTGCCCAAGAGGGCATTTACCGTCTCCATAGATTTGTCAGACGCCTATTGGCACGTTCCAATCAATCGCCAACTCTCCCCCTACCTAGGGTTCAAGCTACATCGAAGACTCTACGCCTTCAGAGCCATGCCATTCGGGCTAAGCATAGCCCCAAGGATCTTCACGAAGCTTGCGAGCGTAGCTCTCAAACAATAATCCAGGTGGTAGCCTACCTGGACGACTGGCTGGTGTGGGCAGCATCCAAGACAGAATGTTTGCAAGCTTCCCTACAGGTGATCCAGTTCCTAGAGTATCTAGGCTTCAAGATCAACAGAAAAAAGTCTCGACTTTCTCCATCTCAAAAGTTCCAGTGGTTGGGAATCCACTGGGACCTAGTGTCACACCAACTCTCCATCCCGGCGAAGAAGAGGAAGGAGATAGCTGGTTCTGTCAAGAGACTTCTGGATTCCGAAAGGATATCAAGACGCGAACAGGAGAGAGTGTTGGGTTCTCTCCAGTTTGCTTCAGTAACAGACCCGGTGCTAAGAGCACAGCTAAAGGATGCAACCGGAGTTTGGAGAAGTTATGCATCAAATGCGCGAAGAGATCTGATAAGACCAGTTCCGCTTCGTCTACGTACGCTTCTCAGGCCTTGGTCCCAAGTCAGGCAACTAAAGAAGTCGGTACTTCTTCAGCCACCTCCCCTTTCGTTGACTATTCACACAGACGCCTCGAAGGAGGGGTGGGGAGGTCATTCTCATCGGAAGAAGGCCCAAGGGACTTGGTCCAATCTATTCAAGACATTTCACATAAACTTTCTGGAAGCTATGGCAGTACTCCTTACCTTGAAGAAAGTCTCCCCTCGTCGCTCGATCCACATAAGGTTGGTGTTGGACAGCAAGGTGATTGTGAGATGCTTGAATCGACAAGGATCGAGGTCACCACCACTCAACCAGGTGATGTTGGCCATCTTTCGACTGGCGGAAAAGAAGAAGTGGTACCTGTCAGCAATTCACCTTCAAGGAGTCCGCAATGTGACAGCGGACGCTCTATCCAGGTTCACACCGATAGAGTCGGAATGGTCATTCTCCTTCATTTTGAGTCAAGTCCCAGAACTGCAGATAGACCTCTTTGCGACGAAAGACAACAAGAAGTTACCCCTTTACGTGTCCCCGTACGAGGATCCCTTGGCGGAAGTAGTGGACGCGATGTCCCTCGACTGGAACAGATGGTCAAGGATTTACCTGTTCCCTCCTCACAACCTTCTGTTGAGGGTCCTCAACAAACTGAGATCTTTCAAGGGAGTAGCAGCAATAGTGGATCACAAGTGGCCGAACAGCGTGTGGTTCCCTCTGGCATTGGAACTACGGCTGAAGTGTCTACCGTTACCAGATCCAGTTCTGACCCAGCGAGTTCAGAAGTCGACTGTCTGCGGTTCATCACAGAAAACCCGGAACCTGCAGCTCATGATTTTCTCTCCCTAGCGGTGAGAAAACGTTTCGGGATTTCGAAAGACAGTATAGACTTCCTAGAGGAATATAAGTGCAAATCTACTAGAAGGCAATATGAGTCATCTTGGAGGAAATGGGTGGCCTTTGTCAAGGCGAAGAATCCGCAAAAGATCTCGACGGACTTCTGCTTATCTTTCTTCATCCACCTCCATGGTCAAGGGTTGGCAGCCAACACAATATCAACGTGTAAATCTGCTTTGACAAGACCCATTTTATATGCCTTCCAGGTCGACCTCGCTAACGATATTTTTAATAAAATTCCGAAAGCCTGTGCTAGGCTCAGACCATCAGCACCTCCAAAGCCCATTTCATGGTCTTTAGATAAAGTTCTTCATTTCGCTTAGCTGTTGAACAATGAGGAAATGTGCTTTAAAGGATTTGACCCAAAAAGTTATTTTCCTATTTGCACTCGCGTCGGGGGCCAGGGTTAGTGAAATTGTAGCCCTCTCGAGAGAGGAGGGTCGTGTCCAGTTCTTGGATGGGGGAGAACTGAACCTGTTTCCGGATCCTACGTTTCTCGCCAAGAACGAGTTATCCACCAACAGGTGGGGTCCCTGGAGAATCTGCCCTCTGAAAGAAGATGCATCTCTATGTCCAGTGGAATGCCTAAAGGTCTATCTTCGTAGAACTTCAGACTTCAGGGGTGGTCAACTATTCAGGGGAGAAACATCAGGCTCAAATTTATCACTGAAACAACTTAGGGCGAAAATCACCTATTTTATTCGCAGAGCGGATCCAGACAGTACACCCGCAGGTCACGATCCGAGGAAAGTTGCCTCATCCTTAAATTTCTTTAATTGTATGGATTTTGAACATCTTCGTTCATACACTGGCTGGAAGTCTTCCAGAGTGTTCTTTCGTCACTATGCGAAGCAAGTGGAGCAACTAAAGAGGTCTGTGGTAGCAGTGGGTTGTGTCGTTAACCCTGCTGTTTAACTCTGCGAGGAACAGTGGATTTAATTGGGACGATTAATTCCGGGGTGAGTGTGTAGTAACGAACTGTTCTACAAACTAAGTGTGAGGGCACTGGGTTGCCCACATTGACTGTTCCACTTTCAAAGGTGAACCTAGCATAAGTGCAGACATGTGTGCCGAGCGTTTCCAACGCTAATGTAACTGATTAGTAATACAGACCTTTATAATTTTGATACCTCAGTATGTTAAAAGTGGCGCTAATGTTTTTCTTTCAGATAAACAAGTTTCTGTTTACTATCATGATTATGCTTATTTGTTGGTTATCCTCCTCTTATATTTATATAATGGTTGTTTAACCTGTTTTATCTATTGTTTGTCAATAAACTAGTTCTTGGGAACCTTGCGTCTCCTTCACCTGTGTCAATTTATTTGATATAATTTTGCATTACGTTCTATGTATATTTATCTGGGATAATTCTAATAGATTGTTCCTTTATGCAAGCATTCTTTGCATTGGTTTATGCTTTCCCTTGGCGGGAGGACTCCATGCCCTGAGGGGATGGTGGCGGATGTGCAAGTTTTCCGCCTACTCGGATATAAACCTTTGTCCAATCCGGTATTGAACGGAGAACTGGTCGATATTTCATATTGACTCAGTGGTTCTTTACAAACTATGCTTTACATGATATAGGGTGAGACAACTATATTGGCTTGTCTGTTATTCATACATAGGTATATGTACTCTTCGAAACTTTTCCAGAGTCTAGTAGGACTCTTCCCTGTAGGGGGCAGGAAGCACTAACATGGTCTATGGTTAGTTGAAAGGATGTATGACGGTAACATCTTAGGTCTCTAGGTCTAGTTGGCCGGGAAATACCTTCGGGGAGTACGGCACGTTTTGAGAATCCACAGATACAGTAATGCTTTGGTATACTTCCATCAGGACGACATGGCTTGAGCCCAAAAAACGGATTTTGAGCGAAGCGAAAAATCTATTTTTGGGTGAGATGGCCATGTCGTCCTGATGGACCCGCCCTTCCCTTTCTTTTAAAGGGCTGTAGGTCCCCTCCCTACATACAGTATCTGTAGCACCTCGTGTATCGCTACAAGGAATACAGATGGCGCCGTGAGCGGCGCAATGCACGCTTACGAAACGGGAGAGGAGAGATACCTTGCGAGCGGCTCTCCTTTTCTTTCTCGTTTTCGTTTTCTTGCCAATTGACCCCTTCGAAGTGTTAACTCTGTTCGGGGTGCAGATTGCTATGTGGCATGTCAAGAATACGTCCTCTGATATTTCGCGATATCCCTGGTTCTTTTATTAGGGATATTCGCTCCAGGAGTTAGAATTCTGGGTACCTTAAGGTAAATTCTTTGGGAATATCGCCGTAGTTATATATACCCAAGGAAGCTACCCTTTAGGAACTTCCATCAGGACGACATGGCCATCTCACCCAAAAATAGATTTTTCGCTTCGCTCAAAATCCGTTTATTCGAGCATATGATATCCTATGGAACAAGAAAATTAAATAATGATATGCAGTAAGAAAATATTGATGAAATATAACTTGGATGATTGCCGAATCCTAACGCAACTTAATAAATCTAAAGAAACTTCACTCTTTTACTTCAACATACGTCAAGATTGAGTTACAACGCATCCCTCGATCCCTATCCCGTCTTAAGTTGACGACTACCTGTATTGGCTACTACAGTAGTCATCGACTTACGACATATGCGACTCATGACTGTTCGACTTTATGAGAATTTTTTTAGGGTGATGACATCATGTCTATCGGAAATCTTATGCTTATATGACAAATATTTCTGGGAAATAATCTATTTACAAAAAAATAAACTGATTTATCTTGGTAAATTAGTATTTTCTTTTATTGATAATATACAATATCCATTTTCAGTAAAAAGTATATTAAGAAAAGGTTTAATATCTGTTGAGTTCATATCATATGTCTGGTGAAGTCATGTTACTGACGAAAAGCGACCAAGCAATACAGTACAGTGATTTCCTTCTAACAGGATAACGATTAGTATTAGTACTGTATTCCCATTATCGAAATATCAAGTAATGATACAAAGTATTTTGTGTGTCTGTATCAGTTGTTATGAGTACTACGTAGAGTAAACTTACCTCTGAGCTATTTTTTTCTCTTATAATAAATCAATATTTATCTAAAGAAAGTACAGTATACTAATAGGGCAAAATATTTTCTTAAAAATATATTTCCTTTTACATTATGAAAATGAAATACTTTTGCTTGGTAAGTTAGTATTTTCTTTCATTTCTTGCAAGAAAAAAGAAAAGGGATTTACATATTTTGTAGAGTTCACGTTACGTGTCTTGTGACATCATATTTCGGGGTGAAGCACTCTGGCAAACCGAATGATTTCCTTTCGGTGTGCTACCGAGTAATCTTATTACCTCATCCCCGAAACACCAAATAATGATATTATTATTATCCTTATTATTATTACTTGCTAAGTTACAACCCTAGTTGGAAAGCAGGATGCTATAAGCCCAGGGGACCCTAACAGGGAAAATAGCACAGTGAGGAAAGGAAATAAGGAAAAATAAAATATTTCAAGAACAGTAACATTAAAATAAAAATTTCCTATATAAACTATAAACCTTAACAAAACAAGAGGAAGATAAATAAGATAGACGAGTGCGCCCGAGTGTACCCTCAAGCAAGAGAACTCTAACCAAAGACAGCGGAAGAGCATGGTACAGAGACTATAGCATTACTCAAGACTAGAGAACAATGGTTTGATTTTGGAGTGTCCTTCTCCTAGAAGAGTTGCTTACCACATCATTATCTAACTTCAACAACAGATTCCAGCTTGTGCTAAAGTGATATCCCTAATTAAAGGACAAGGGTTTGTATGCTGCATAGGAACAAATTAAACATTATTCATTTATATGACTGCAGGTACAGTACTTCTACGAGGATAATACTTTGAAGATTTTTTTCAATAAAAATTTCTGTAAATCTTTAAGACTACAAAATTGTTGAAGAAACATACACAAAATACATTACTTGTAAAGGAAAAGGTTTAGATGAAGCCATGTCTGCAAGGACACCCCGATGTGGGATATTCAAAGGCAGCTCCCTACAGACAACCTGGGTCTCAAGTAACAAACATTCATCTGCAAATAACCAAAAATTATGAAATCCATTGTAACCATATGTAAAATAAGAAAATGGAATTCAAAACAAATTCTTTTGAATAAAGAAAATGCAAATCATAAAAATTTCCTTCTAAAGTAAACAATGTATATGCTACACGTAAATTACTTACCAACAATCAGGTGATTGGAGAATGAAAGTTACATAAAGCATAAGTGTTATCTACTTCTTAGGATTTAATTTCAATAATGTATTCTTATGTAAATACTTCAAGAGATTGGTGATTAATAAAGAATAGCTTGGGTGCTTTTAACACTGAGAATGGAGCTGAACATAGGTATTATCTTTACTTTGCATCAGCTTCTCTTTTTGTAAACATGAAGACTGGAATGGGATCCCTTGAAAAAATATTTACACCAATACAACTTCAAGTGAAATTGACCAATGAGCATAGCTCCCTTATTATCTAATATTTATGGTAATTTTCCAAATGACCATCTCTGCTAAAAATTATCATCATTTACAAAGGTTGCAACGCTCATTTTTGCCATAAAATAACTATATTTCTGGGAGAATAGAAGGGGGTCCAGAGCATGTGATTGAGATTTAACTGTTCAAACCCATATATAACATAATTCCCGCTTGATTTACAATTGTATGATAAAATTTAACAGCTCTGATCTGAAATCTTACACAACAGCTCTCCTTATAAAAAAACATTTATGCAGTCATAGTTTGTTTTACTGTACAATACTATGATTATAATCCATCTGTACTTTAGTATGATCTCATACTGAAAAAAAAAATGTTTCCTAAGACTGACGACACATCCTAAAAAAAATGAGATAGAATTAAAACAATCCGCATCACTCACCATGAGCAATGATTTTTTAAAAGAAATTTTAAGGCAATTTCATACTACAAAGTGTTTTCCAGAAAGTTTGGTAGATAAATTATCATCAGTAATATCATTAGGTCCTGTAAATATATTAATGAAACACATCAATGATCTCAAGGCTTGCAAAGGATTTGTTTTTTAGTAAATGGGGAAGCTACATTACCTAATTTACCAAGGTAAGTAAACATAAAAATACTGTACATAATTTAATACTTAAAAGATTATGTATGACAACTTTTTCATCTCTAAACAGAAATAATTAAAATTGAACACAAGTGATTTTAAATGAAATACGTAGATGAAGCTGTACCTGCTCATATATATATAGAGAGAGAGAGAGAGAGAGAGAGAGAGAGAGAGAGAGAGAGAGAGAGAGAGAGAGAGAGAGAGAGAGAGAGAGAGAGAGAGAGAGAGAGAGAGAGAGAGATGAGAGAGAGAGAGAGAGAGAGAGAGAGGAGAGAGAGAGAGAGAGAGAGAGAGAGAGAGAGAGAGAGAGAGAGAGAGAGAGAGAGAGAGAGAGAGAGAGAGAGAGAGAGAGAGAGAGAGAGAGAGAGAGAGAGAGAGAGAGAGAGAGAGAGAGAGAATTATTAATAATGAAATTTTCATGAGTTATCATCAAGCAATACTGACTTACTTTCTAAATTTAGTGTTATATGGGGGCATAAAACTTTATAAAAGTACAGAATACGGGTTTTGGGTATTCACTATCATTCTACAACAGTAAGATTCTCTGAAATTAATAACAACTTAACAATCCCTTCTACACTTTATTATTATGGCCATTGTTTCTGTTACAATATATAAGTAGCGTTGCCTAATTACCGAGTTGATAATTTTCATATTTCATATGGTTTGACTGATATGTTCCTGTTAATAAATGACATCTACATTTCACACAATAAAATATCTTGAAAAATAAATTTATGGGTCCCATATGTGGATGAGATCATGGTGAGGGGTAGATGGAGATGGTTTTGAGCATGGTCTTTGCACTCACCAAGAGAGATTAGTTCAAAATACTTTCAATTGGGTTCTACAAGGCACTAGAAGAGTTGGAAAACCCAGTCCTACATGGCTGAGGACTATGAAGCATGAAGTAGGAGATGAATGGAGAAGTATTGATTTCAAAGCTCTACAGTAGATAGGGATGACAGGCAAAATCTAACCGAGGCCCTTTACGTCAATAGGTGTGGGAGGAGACGATAATGATGATGAAATTTGTTTAATTACATAAAAGAGAACTTTCATACATGACTTTGTTAGAATTCTGAAAAAAATAGTAATGTAATCTTAATGCAATAATTTTGAAATATAAAATATAAGACATTGAACTGGGCTGTACTTACATGATGCAACAACCAGAAGTATTGAGATTAATTTGAAATGCATCTCAGCTAAACTATATCATATCTAGTAAGTTTCTTCTAAAAATACACGGAAATAAATAGTCATAGTCATCAAGTCAAGTTAAAATTTCCTTTATATTTTTTCAATTCAACACAAATAAAACTCTGTACACTCAAAATATAAAATTTGCTTAATCTTTATGCTCCTGCACTTCCCCCTGATGATTAACAATTATATCATCCGCTGTGGCTGCAGTCTCTGGATTGACAAACAAGAAGACCATATTGCTCGCTGGCCCCTCACTACTTCTTGGAGTGGGCATGCTACACTCATAGTATCCACTTGCTCTAGAGGTGTCAATACTAGGAAGAGGCTTTCTCCTTTTGACAGGACTTCCATCTTGAAGTTCAGACACTTCTTCATCTTTGAGAATTTCACTTTCATGAATATCTCCTTGTAAGACACGAGGATCAGACTCATTCTGCCTAACATTAGCATTGATGCTCTCTGCATCATCTTTATCGCCCTTTTGATCTAATGTACTTTCGGTCAATTTTTCCTCATCCACTTTGTTTAGGGCTTCATCATCAGAATCAATAGATGGGATTGCTTTCAGTGACTTTCTCAGTGTCATTTCTTTGTGGCCTTTCATTCAATTCTAATTCCTTGGTTTCTTGTTCAATATGAACTTCACATTCAGCTTCCTCTTCCTGCAGCTTATCTGTTCCTAATGAACCCATAAATTCATTCAAAAATTCACCAGATTGAGTAATTTTCTCTTTTTCTAAAGATGAAGCTGATTTCTGAAAATCATCCTGGGACTTCTCAAGAACCTCTTTGTCTGCCTTTTCTTCACAATTGTCCTTCTCGATGCTTTCACTTGATCCCTTGGATTTGTATGTAAAACACTAGCCGATTTTTTTCGTCAACTTCTTCTATCTTAACAAAAGGTTGAACTGCATGTGGTTTGGTGGAGTACATAGGACCTTCCTGAATACCCATTCCTAAAGGCTTTTCCTTAACTTCTGTGTCTGCAAAACACGGTAAAATAGCAGAACATAGTATCAACCATATTATTGATGCTACCAGCCAGTAAAGGTGAGGGCCTAAAGGCCAGCCATAAAAAGGCATTATCACAAAGAAAAAAATGGCAAAAAAACATGATATGACAATTGGATACAAGACTGTGAGAAGCAGACTATAAGAAGTCGAAATTCATTCCGATTCCACTTTTTCTTGTTTATCAGTGGTTTACCCATGATGAAAAATCACTATCACTTATTCACTGCTGCAAAGAAGATATATAATTTTTACTATCAGACTCGTTTCAACTTATCTAGATACTTGCTGCTTAACACAATATCAACATTTGCACTGCCACTACGAAGGGCCTCTTTTGGAATATACAGATAGTTAAGGATGACTTCTTATATGGTACTCTTAGCAAGCAAAGCAAAGACAGAGCATTCCCTTCTGTCAAGTGCACCCATCACTAAAGCCATATCCTGTCCACGCCCATGATAAGGTGGATCATTTGAAATGGTCAGGATATGGAGTCAGATAACAAAACTGTTAGCTACAACATCAAGTTAAACTTTGAATGTACAAAATACAGTTACAGTTTCATAAGTAATATCTATCAATACCATTAAAAAAAGAAAAGCAATTCCATAAAAAAATTTCAAGGAGTGATTATAAAGAATAATAATGGTACTAGACGTCATTACCATTTATATCAATACTGTTTAATAAAATAAATGTGAAGAGAATGGCTTAAATTACACTGAAAAAAACTATGAAACACTATCTTTCTGTTGTTTTAGGTTGACTAATCAGACAACTATGGCTGAAAACCTTTATCAACTGTTGGTTACATGTTTCAGTGATTTATGTACACTGAATTTTCAATTAATTATGTATGTCTTTCTAGTGATCAGGGACCTTCCAGTAATCACATATCCATCCCCTAAGTTTTGTTACATTAATCCAAAAAATCAAAGCTAAAGTATTACGAACTCTGAGGGACAGCCGAGTTCCTCAGCAAAAAAATCCATACTAGCAATATGCTAAACCACCTAAATAAATATTGCATTGTCTATAGTATTCAATACATTAACAATACAGTTTTCCTAAAGTGAAGTTACAAATATGACTAAATTTTAATCATTCTTGAGGCTTATTCATATATAATGTCAGGTACTATATTTTGATACCAAAAGGCCTGAGAATTATAATATTTCTATATATTGCTTCAACTTTACTCTCCCTTCATGGGGGTACCAGCCATAGTGTATCTTGTGTAACATACTGTAGGCAGTGGGATGATGATGATGATGATGATGATGATATCTTTTCATATCTTATCTTGAATTATGGTATAGAACAATGGATCTTTTCACAGTAATTTTAACTTTAAAGTACTCTGTGGATTTAAAAATTAGTATTGAAAAGACACATAAGAATAATAAAAAAAAATATTGTAATTCCTCTTCATTTACATACTGTATACACAATATATAAATAGTAACTAAAAATAATTTGTTTGTCCATGCTAAGGCACACAAAAGGTGAATGCAAGTTCTATAATGAAAAAAAATGTATCGTAAGAAAGTGCTACTCTGATTAGTAAAAGGCCTTGAAATTAAATTTTTTTTAGTTATTAAAACTTCATTTAGTGAGGAGCTAAACTATCTTTTACTTCATTAATACAATTATATCTTAAGGGGAAATAATGAAAATTTAATTTTCCCTCTCAATTTCAAATGATAGCCATTTTATCAAATTTTAATTCACAATCAAAGGTCCAATTACTATTTCATTCAAATTATAAGATTAAATCCTAAGGACTAACCCTTTGAAATTTAAGATCTTCAACCAAGAGGTTTAGCTAAACTATCTTTTATAACTACGTGTTCCAGTAAGTCTAAATAAGGTATTATACATTACTTGAATATCTTCTAATATCCCTGACAGGTTTCAGTTATCTATGTAGAGTATACCCTCCTCGTCTTGTTACAATTAAATCAAATATATATATATATATATATATATATATAAAAAAATATCAATTTTATGTAAAAATCTCAAATACAAATTACTATCTGTAGCTTATATAATTTCTATAAGATTCTACTTGGCATTAGAAAGGGTGTTACATTAGTGTTCTTTGGTGATACAGGATGTCTTTATCAGATTTTACATCCTGTGTTTAAGTAAATGCCAATGTTTACCAAATTATTTATTATGCATCACAAAATCCTATTTATTTCCTCATCAAATATTGTTTTAAATATCATAACACAGTACTTTACTACTTATGTAAATGTACAATATCAAACACAAAATATTCCAAAGCTTATAAGAATCTCAAGGTGGCAATATCTAAAGAGGAGAAAAGTTTGTTGGAGTGGTAACACTATAGATCATGTCCTCCAAAGTAAGCCAGAAAGTGAACCAGTTATTTATTAAGTATAAATCTCTATTTTTCTCAAAAATACTGGTTTAGTATGACAGCTAAACGAAATATTTTTATTACAACACTTGCTGTGATTGTGCCAGTCCTTATAATAGCATGTGTCCTAATTGTTACACTTGTTGTGCTGCCTAACATGAACAGTGGTGAAGTAATAGTGATAAGTCTTGACTCAACTAATTACACTCAACACGCAGATCAAGTGAAGCCCGCAAGTAACCAGCTCTTTGTGGTAGGAGTCATCTTTGCATGTGGCTTATTTGTATTTCTTCTGGTTGTTATAATAATTGTATTTATCTTGGCAAAGCAAGCCCGTGGTTATGTGATTGGAAGTGAAAACCAGGAAGGTAATTTTACTGATACTATTGCTGGAAATGAATTCTGTCAATTAACTGATCATAAATTTGGTTGCAATAGTGGTCAAGAGGGCAAAGATAAAACGGCTGATGATGTTAAGAGACATTCTTCTCCTGCAATAATAAGTGATACAGATCTGTGTTTAAAAGACCTCAATTTATCAGGAAACATTAATTCTAAAGCCCCGCATAAGAGTGGATGCATTCAAAAGGTTCGTCCACAAAGTTATGGAACTCTGAGTCGTACTCGTCTAATGAGTTCAGTGGATGAGGATGGTTACTACATTGATAAGTTTGACTATGATCTAGGTGATATCCCCAGTCCTGCATATGAAAATGATGGAAATGTAATAGATGACGAAGTGCAATCTATCTTATCACATTTAGAAGAAGATCTACAGAGTGACATTGATAAATATCAAAATAAAAGTCCCTTAAAGAGACAACTTACAAAACAAGACACCTTTGAAAGCCTTCCTCCTCAAAGGTCTTTTGATAATTTCCTAGCATTAGTAAGGATAGACTCAATATCAAGCTTTGATAACGTGCTAGAACCATCAAGGTCACAAGGAGAAAGTCTTCAAGAAAGTGAAGAAAATAACAAGGAAGATTTACAAAAAAACAAAAAAAAGTAGAAACATTTCGTCAAAATTAAGCAGTAACAGAGATCAAAGATGGATGGGTATGCAGACCGAAGGACATCAGTCTCCAGCTTTAAGAGTAACTCTAGTGACAGTAGACGCAGTTCAATAGAGCAAACACGGAGATATAGTATCACAAGACCAGACCAACTTATACAAGACCAAAATACAGAGTCCATACTAATCATTGGGGAAAATCAAAACTCTTTTGTAGAGAGCAAATTCTGCCGAGCTGGTTCAATTCAGTATCGAAATGCTGGTTGGAAATCGTCACGTGTGAGAAATGATTCTTCCTCTTCAACACACAGCGGTGCATCTGGGAAACAAATGCAAGGGACAAAAGAGCCTCTTTCACAGAAATTGATTCTTCAGCGGTCATCAGAAGAGCAAAAGGCACATATCCAACATAGGTTTGTTGAAATAGCTGCAATTCTTGAGACCAGTTGTATTGATGAACAAATTATCCAGAAAATAAGAAGTGATTGTTGGTAATGCAGCACTAGGGAAATGTGTTAAATAATGAGACAAACTTCAAAGTAAAAAAAATAAAACCTATATAAATTCACTGGCAAAGGAAAATGAATATCATTATTGCTAATGCTATCTTATCATAATGTAAGAATACCTTGTTAATATTATTTGGGTTCAAATTATTGCATCATTATTCAATAAGAACCTCTAAGAAAAACAAAATGTCATTAAATAAGTGATTCAAATGTAGATTTTAGAAACAAACCATATGATAGAAACAATTTATGAATAATGTACTTGACTAAATGGTTTTAATTTCTTGATGTCTAGAAATTGCTTAAATATCTTAATTGAATTCAATAACCAAAAATATATCGTAGTTTTAATCTTTACAATTTTGCAAATTAACCAAAAATAAATTTATATATTCTAACATTTCCTCAAGTTGTTATGTCTATAGGTCAGTACAAAAATTAAAGAAAATAATGTCTTCTTTTCTAAAATATCTCAAGATATCTATAGAAAACGTTTAGGGTAATGTAAGATACCAATGTGTCTAAAAGATTTTTGTATCCAAGTTAACATTATTATGGTAATTATAAGGTTGTTTATAGCATCACCTAATGCTTTTAGATGTCTTTAAACTCAACCTCTTGAACCTTTGAATCCTTTTCAAAGATTACTAGCTAACCAATAAGTTTAAATGTTTTTTGCATGTTTCTGACATGATTGCATTTGCTTTGGTTTACAATTAAGCACTAAATTTTTTACCTTGTCTATAAAATACCCTTACTAAACTCTATTTTAAATATAACAATCTCAGGCAACATTGCAAACATGTAAAGAACACCAAATTATAATTATAAAAGAAGGAAACAGGTCATCACTTATAGTACATCAAATTGTGTAAGATCCATCTAAATTCACCATGTTGAAGTACTGTACAGTATCATATTAGTGAGACCCTAAACTATCCTCCACATGTAGTATATAAGTAATAACATAACTACTGTTTGCTGTTTTTCTACCTAATTATCACCAAAAAGTTCTGAAACTGATACTTACACAAATTGTGCTTATGTATTTCCTTGTAACTTTGATCCCACTGATACCACTAAGGCTAACGACTTAGTTTATCTTTTAAAGCATAAGGATAAAACCAGCACTTTCCAATGTCTTATATCATTATTCCTCTGAATTTTAAATTGTCCAATTCAATCATTAAAAGTATAAGGAAATATATAAAACAACAAAGTTTTAGTGAGGTTTCCTTTTTATGAAATTTTCAAATGTATTCCAATTTTCATAAACAGAGTAATGTACATATACTGTATACTGTAATGTTGAGTGGTTTAGAGCTATTCTTTGTGTTAAAGAATGTTACACAAGCATTCATATGAAAGGTTAAATCATAAAATACAGTACTTGTGAAATAAGAAAGCTTTGTTTATAAGAATATATAACTATTTTGCTACGAAACCTTTCATGTATCAACAATGTATATAAATCTTACCTTATCACATATCTGCATGAATATCAAAACTTTACATTCCATATTACATCTTAGTTTCAAACATTAAAGGAATAATATTCCCCAAAATTAACTGCTGTGCTTAAATATGTGATTGTTATTGTCAGAAAGTTACATCTAGTTATCCTTTATTTACAGTGACAAAGAATCTTAATGATGCTTTTACTTTAATACTTAACTAAATGTTCTATATATATGTTTGGTTACCTTTAAAATGACATGGCTATTGCATAAGTACCTCCAAAGCTTTATAAACTCATGTGCCAAAAATTTGATTCATGTTATAAAACTTAGCTTTATTCATATCCATACATGTCCACACTTATTATGAATATGAATGCAGCACTATTATCATGAGTGATTTCAAATAAAAGTTTACCGAAAAATTTGCATATATAATTCTTTGATAATGATGTAATATAAATTTAGTGTACTGTTTATACATAAAAAGATTAAATTTCCAATAGCAACAAAAGATTTATAATTTCATATTAAGTGTCTAATAGGAACATCCTATTATTATGAATTCCTGATGTCTTCTACTGTATCTAAAAAGAGGAATTATGGAAAGTGATGGCAAAGTGCTGATGGAAAACCATGTATAACCTGTATTCTATCTTTCCAAGTTAAATTTCACATTAATAGAACTTGTATTATTATATTACCTATCTACTCTTGCATAAAAGAATTTCTAATACATTTTCCTAAATGTCAAAAAAAAATTTCACTATAGTATGTTGAGAATTTTATACCTGTGTGGAATTTTATAAAATTCACGCTTATAAATTTTCAAAGTAAATGTGAGTTTTAAATACTGGTGCTCCTTTCCAAACAAAGGACACATTTTACCATAGGTGGACAGGTGATATGCAAAAAAAATCTCACTTTTAAGAATCTCTAAGTATCAATTACATACAGTATACCACAACTGATGATAATGATTGCAAAATATAAATGCAGCATGAGAATTTTCATACTCTACATGCACAAGAAGAACAAATGGAGAGAGAGAGAGAGAGAGAGAGAGAGAGAGAGAGAGAGAGAGAGAGAGAGAGAGAGAGAGAGAGAGAGACTTCATTTGCTCTTTGATTGAGCAATTTAATTTAAGCATTGAGAGTTCTTATGATCTTGTCTAACTTATTCTTGAACTCGTTTACTGTGTTACTCTTTATTACATCCACTGGAAGTCTACTCCAAGTACTTGCTATTTTGTATGTATAGAAATTGCCACATTGAGTGGTGTCATTATTATTATTATTATTATTATTATTATTATTATTATTATTATTATCATTATTATTAGAAACGAAGTAGTGAGGGTGAGAACGGGTGTAAGAAATGAATTAGCAGCTAGAGTGGATATGATTGTGTTGAGGTGGTTTGGCCATGTTGAGAGAATGGAAAATGGCTGTCTGCTAAAGAAGGTGATGAATGCAAGAGTTGATGGGATAAGTACAAGAGGAAGGCCAAGGTTTGGGTGGATGGAAGGAGTGAAGAAAGCTCTGGGTGATAGGAGGATAGATGTGAGAGGCAGAAGAGCGTGCTAGAAATAGGAATAAATGGCGAGCGATTGTGACGCAGTTCCGGTAGGCCCTGCTGCTTCCTCCGGTGCCTTGGATGACCGCGGAGGTAGCAGCAGTGGGGGATTCAGCATTATGAAGCTTCATCTGTGGTGGATAATGTGGGAGGGTGGGCTGTGCCACCCTAGCAGTAGTAGCCAAACTCAGTTGAGTACCTTGTCAGGCTGGGAGGAACATAGAGAGGAGACGTTCCCTTTTTTGTTTCATTTGTTTGATGTCGGCTACCCCCCAAAATTGGGGGAAGTGCCTTGGTATTATTATTATTATTACTTGCTAAGTTACAACCCTAGTTGAAAAAAGAAAGATGCTATAAGGCCAGGGGCTCCAACAGGGAAAATAGCCCAGTGAGGAAGAGAAACAAGGAAAAATAAAATGTTAAGAAGAATAACATTAAAATATATACTTCATATATAAACTTTAAAAACTTTAACAAAACAAAAGGAAGAGAAACAAGACAGAACAGTCTGCCTGAGTGTACCCTCAAGCAAGAGAACTCTAACCCAAGACAGTGGAAGACCATGGTATAGAGGCTATGGCACTACCCAAGACTAGAGAACAATGGTTTAATTTTGAGTGTCCTTCTCCAAGAAAAGCTGCTGACCATAGCTAAAGAAGAATTGTTTGATAATTTCAGTGTTGTCAGGTGTATGAGGACTGAGGAGAATAAGTAAAGAATAGGCCAGACTATTAATGTAGATCATAAATAGCAATGGGCCAAGGAAAGATTCTTAAGGTACTCCGCTTGTAACAGCTGCCCACTATGAAGCTTCTCTATTGATTACAATTCTCTATTTTCTGTTTGTTAGCAATCTTCGATCCATTCACCTGGCTCATCAATGATGCCTAGTGCTCTCATTTTGACCATTAGTTTTTTATGAGGAATTTTGTCAAAAGTCTTTTAAAAGTCTAGGTGTCCAATGTCTATTGTCCTGTTTTTGTCATAAATGCTTAACATGTGGAAAAATTCCAAAAGATTTGTCACACATGATCTCTTTTGTCTAAAACCATGTCGGTTGTCTATCAGAAGATTGTTTTCTCTATATGTTCTACTATCGAATCTACTATAATTGATTAAAAATTTTTGCAGGGCACTGAAGTTAGACACACTGGTCTGTAGTTGCCAGGTTCTTCTTTTGGCCCCCTTTATGTATATTGGAGGAACATTGCTTAGTTTCTATCGTTGTGGTCCCTTTCTTTTGTTGGCTGTCTTTCGGAACATTTTGTAAATGTGTGGGGTTACCTCTTCTTCTAGTTCTATAATCACTCTGGGATGAATATCATCTGGACCTGCTGCCTTAGACTTACCGAGTCCTTTAATTTTATTTTTGACATCATACATTGTAAAAAGTGATTCTATTTAATGGTTGTGGCCCTTCATATTTGATAGCTGGTTCGGGAAGGCTCGTTGATTCTTCCCTAGTGAATACAGTTGTGAAATATGCATTCACCAGTTCAGCTTTTTCCAAATCATTTATTATAAGATTACTCTCCGAGTCTTAATGGGCTGATGATGATTTTGATTGGTTTTCTACTGTTTACATTTCCAAATAATTCTTTTGGTTTCTTTACTAGATGAAGCAACTCTTTTCTATTCCTTGATCTTGGCCTTTCTAACTAGTTTATCTACGTTTTGGCTTAAGTTTTTACTCAGAAATTTCATGAATTGAATGATGTGGACCCATTAATTTATGGTTTCTGTCTCTACTTCTTATTGCATTGGCTATTTCTCTGTTGGGCCACATGGGTTGTGGGGTTCCATTTGGTAAAGTGTTTCTATGCGGTATACATTTACCCCTTTTTTCTTTATATATTTCTACATAAGAGTCCCATTGTGTATTGATGCTCCCCGTTTCGTTGTATTCTAAATTTTTGGTGTATTCCTCCAGTTACTACATCTGTAGTCTAGCTTTTTTATAATTTTCCTATTTTTTTTCTAAATAAGGAATATTTACCTGAAACCTAAATATTCTGTGGTCACTTTTGCCAATATTTTTGCCTACTGAAACACTGGATCTAGTATGTTGTTTCCCCTAGTTGGTTTATCAACCCACTAGTGGAGGAATTCATTTTTGACAAATTCTAATAGCCTATGTCCCTCTGTGTTTGATGTAGAATTCATAGTGTTTCAGTTTGCTTCCATTAGGACAGCTAGCTTATTGTTAACTTCTTGTCCAAGCTGTCTATACAGCTCTTCGTCCTGTTCTTGTGTTTGACGTGATGGTCTGTTTATTACTAGTATGAACATGTTTTTCCTATGGTGTTGATATTTGCACCTTTCACTTCACATTCGGTTTCTAATTTAATTTCTATGGGGTTTAAGTGATTTTTAACATAAAGCATTAGCCTTTCACCTTTTTTGGTAAGGCGATCTTTCTTGACAAGCTTGAAACCTGGAATTATGTTATTTTCCTTAGTAAAATAAATTTTTGAATATACTTACCCGATGATCATGTAGCTGTCAACTCTGTTGCCCGACAGAAATCTAAGGTCGGGATATGCCAGCGATCGCTATACAGGTGGGGTGTACACAACAGCGCCATCTGTGAGCAGGTACTCAAGTACTTCTTGTCAACAAGAACTCAATTTTCTCCTCGGTCCACTGGTTCTCTATGGGGAAGAAGGGAGGGTCCTTAAATTCATGATCATCGGGTAAGTATATTCAAAAATTTATTTTACTAAGGAAAATAACATTTTTCAATATTAATCTTACCCGATGATCATGTAGCTGATTCACACCCAGGGTGGTGGGTGGAGACCAGCATACATGTTAACATTAGAAGCTAAGTATCCCGTATTTCATTTTAGCAGTTATTCAAAATAACAAACATAAAATAAATAAGTACCTGGTAAGGAAGTCGACTTGAACCATTACTCTGCCTTTTTAAGTACGTCTTCCTTACTGAGCCTAGCGATCCTCTTAGGATGCTGAGCGACTCCTAGGTGCTGAAGTATGAAGGGCTGCAACCCATACTAAAGGACCTCATCACAACCTCTAATCTAGGCGCTTCTCAAGAAAGAATTTGACCACCCGCCAAATCAACCAGGATGCGGAAGGCTTCTTAGCCTTCCGTACAACCCAAAAAACAACAAGTAAAAAGCATTTCAAGAGAAAGATTAAAAAAGGTTATGGGATTATGGGAATGTAGTGGTTGAGCCCTCACCTACTACTGCACTCGCTGCTACGAATGGTCCCAGGGTGTAGCAGTTCTCGTAAAGAGACTGGACATCTTTGAGGTAAAATGATGCGAACACTGACTTGCTTCTCCAATAGGTTGCATCCATAACACTCTGCAGAGAACGGTTCTGTTTGAAGGCCACTGAAGTAGCGACAGCCCTAACTTCATGTGTCCTTACCTTCAGCAAAGCAAGGTCTTCTTCCTTCAGATGAGGATGGGCCTCTCTAATCAAAAGCCTGATGTAGTAAGAAACTGCGTTCTTAGACATCGGTAAAGCAGGTTTCTTGATAGAACACCATAAAGCTTCTGATTGTCCTCGTAATGGCTTTGTACGTCTTAAATAGTACTTAAGAGCTCTTACTGGGCAAAGTACTCTCTCTAGTTCGTTCCCCACCAAGTTGGACAGGCTTGGGATCTCGAACGACTTGGGCCAAGGACGAGAAGGAAGCTCGTTTTTAGCCAAAAAACCGAGCTGCAAGGAACATGTAGCCGTTTCAGATGTAAAACCTATGTTCCTGCTGAAGGCGTGGATCTCACTGACTCTTTTAGCTGTTGCTAAGCAAACGAGGAAAAGAGTCTTTAATGTGAGATCCTTAAAAGAGGCTGATTGAAGCGGTTCGAATCTTGCTGACATCAGGAACCTTAAAACCACGTCTAGGTTCCAGCCTGGTGTGGACAACCGACGCTCCTTTGAGGTCTCAAAAGACCTAAGGAGGTCCTGTAGATCTTTGTTGGTGGAAAGATCTAAGCCTCTGTGGCGGAAGACCGCTGCCAACATGCTTCTGTAACCCTTGATCGTAGGAGCTGAAAGGGATCTTACATTCCTTAGATGTAACAGGAAGTCAGCTATCTGCGTTACAGAGGTACTGGTTGAGGAAACTGCATTCGCCTTGCACCAGCTTCGGAAGACTTCCCATTTTGACTGATAGACTCTGAGAGTGGATGTCCTCCTTGCTCTGGCAATCGCTCTGGCTGCCTCCTTCGAAAAGCCTCTAGCTCTTGAGAGTCTTTCGATAGTCTGAAGGCAGTCAGACGAAGAGCGTGGAGGCTTGGGTGTACCTTCTTTACGTGCGGCTGACGCAGAAGGTCCACTCTTAGAGGAAGAGTCCTGGGAACGTCCACTAGCCATTGCAGTACCTCGGTGAACCATTCTCTCGCGGGCCAGAGGGGAGCAACCAACGTCAACCGTGTCCCTTCGTGAGAGGCGAACTTCTGAAGTACCCTGTTGACAATCTTGAACGGAGGGAACGCATACAGGTCTAGATGGGACCAATCCAGAAGGAAGGCATCCACGTGAACTGCTGCTGGGTCTGGAATCGGAGAACAATACATCGGGAGCCTCTTGGTCATCGAGGTAGCGAATAGATCTATGGTGGGCTGACCCCACAGGGCCCAAAGTCTGCTGCAAACATTCTTGAGAAGGGTCCACTCTGTGGGGATGACCTGACCCTTCCGGCTGAGGCGATCTGCCATGACATTCATGTCGCCCTGAATGAACCTCGTTACCAGCGAAATCTTTCGATCTTTTGACCAAATGAGGAGGTCCCTTGCGATCTCGAACAACTTCCTCGAATGCGTCCCTCCTTGCTTGGAGATGTACGCCAAGGCTGTGGTGTTGTCGGAGTTCACCTCCACCACCTTGCTTAGCTGGAGGGACTTGAAGTTTATCAAGGCCAGATGAACTGCCAAAAGCTCCTTGCAGTTGATGTGAAGTGTCCTTTGCTCCTGATTCCACGTGCCCGAGCATTTCTGTCCGTCCAGTGTCGCACCCCAGCCCGTGTCCGATGCGTCCGAGAAGAGACGGTGGTCGGGGGTCTGAACAGCCAATGGTAGACCTTCCTTGAGAAGAATGCTGTTCTTCCACCACGTCAGTGTAGACCTCATCTCTTCGGAAATAGGCACTGAGACCGCCTCTAGCGTCATGTCCTTTCTCCAGTGAGCAGCTAGATGAAACTGAAGGGGGCGGAGGTGGAGTCTCCCTAACTCGATGAACTGGGCCAGCGATGAAAGTGTCCCTGTTAGACTCATCCACTGCCTGACTGAACATCGGTTCCTTCTCAGCATGCTCTGGATGCATTCTAGGGCTTGACTGATCCTTGGGGCCGACGGAAAAGCCCGAAAAGCTCGACTCTGAATCTCCATACCTAGATAGACAATGGTTTGGGATGGGACGAGTTGGGACTTCTCTATATTGACCAGGAGGCCCAATTCCTTGGTCAGATCCATAGTCCATCTGAGATTCTCCAGACAGCGACGACTTGACGAAGCTCTTAAAAGCCAGTCGTCCAAATAGAGGGAGGCTCTGATGTCTGCCAAGTGAAGGAATTTGGCAATATTCCTCATCAGTTTGGTAAACACAAGAGGTGCCGTGCTTAGGCCAAAGCACAGGGCTTGGAACTGGTACACGACCTTTCCAAAGACGAACCTTAGGAAAGGTTGGGAGTCTGGATGGACGGGGACATGAAAGTACGCGTCTTTCAGGTCTAACGAGACCATCCAGTCTTCCTTCCTGACCGCTGCTAGGACCGACTTCGTCGTCTCCATCGTGAACGTCTGCTTGGTGACAAAAGCATTGAGAGCACTGACGTCCAGCACCGGTCTCCAACCTCCTGTCTTCTTCGCTACCAGGAAGAGACGGTTGTAGAAGCCCGGGGATTGATGGTCCCGGACTATGACTACCGCTCCCTTTTGTAGCAAGAGCGACACCTCTTGTTGCAACGCTAGCCTCTTGTCCTTCTCCTTGTAGTTGGGAGAGAGGTTGATGGGAGACGTTGCTAGAGGGGGACTGCGGCAGAACGGAATTCTGTACCCCTCCCTTAGCAACTTCACAGACTGAGCGTCTGCACCTCTGCTCTCCCAAGCTTGCCAGAAGTTCTTGAGCCTGGCTCCCACTGCTGTCTGGAGAGGTAGGCAGTCAGATTCTGCCTTTTGCGGACTTGGAACCCTTCTTCGATTTGCCACGGTGACTGTCGGCACGGGTACCTCCTCTGCTGGAGGTTCTGCCACGAAAGGGCAGGATGAACCTAGTCGCTGGTGTGTCCACTGCGGCAGAACGGAAAGGTCTAGGCACGGAAGGTAAAGCTTTAGCCTTACGTGCGGAAGACGCCATCAGGTCATGGGTATCCTTCTGGATCAACGAGGCAGCCATCCCCTTGATCAGCTCCTCCGGAAAGAGACACTTGGAGAGAGGAGCAAACAATAACTCCGACTTCTGGCAAGGAGTGATCCCAGACGACAAGAAGGAGCAAAGATGTTCTCTCTTCTTAAGCACTCCCGACACGTACGAAGCCGCAAGCTCACCAGACCCATCCCGAATGGCTTTGTCCATGCTAGACATGATAAACATGGCAGAGTCCTTATCCGAAGGGGAAGTCTTTCTGCTTAACGCTCCCAAACACCAATCGAGGAAGTTGAAGATCTCAAAAGCACGAAAGACTCCCTTCAACAGATGATCCATGTCAGAAAAGGACCAGCAAATCTTAGATCGTCTCATAGCCAGCCTGCGGGGAGAGTCAACCAGACTTGAGAAGTCGCCCTGGGCAGAGGCAGGAACTCCCAAGCCGGGTTCCTCTCCCGTGGCATACCAGACGCTAGATTTGGAAGCAAGCTTGGTAGGCGGAAAGATGAAAGCAGTCTTTCCCAGTTGCTTCTTGGACTGCAACCACTCTCCCATAACCCTCAAAGCTCTCTTGGATGAGCGTGCGAGGACAAGTTTGGTGAAGGCAGGAGCTGCTGACTGCATGCCCAGAGCAAACTCGGAGGGAGGAGAGCGAGGGGTTGCAGACACAAACTGTTCCGGATACAAGTCCCTGAACAAGGCAAGGACTTTCCGAAAGTCTAAGGAGGGAGGCGTGGACTTGGGTCCTTCTAAGTCGGAGTGCGGATCGTCCAAATGTGCAGCTTCGTCATCAGATACTCCATCATCCGAAAGCTGAGTAGGAAGTGGCAAAGGTGGAGCAGAAAGCTGAACGGCTGAATCCGGCAGCACGGGTGCATGCGTAGCTGCTGCGGATCCAACATCATGCCGCTGCTGGTCAGTCTGCGAGCTGGCAACAACAAAAGCAGAGTGCTGGTGCGTGGGAGGGACTGCCGTGGGTTGCGGAGCATGCCGTATGGGATGCGGAGCATACCGCATGGGTTGCGGAGCATGCCGCATTGTGTCAAAACACGGCAGCTCGACAGCACCTTCCCACTGCTGATGCGGTAGCTCACGCATGTCAACGGAGGGTGCAGCATGAACATGCGTCTGGCAGGGTGGACTGCGCATCGGAGGTGGAGCTCTCACAGGTGGAGTGTGGGAGCGGGCAGCCGCAGTATCTGCTGAGCGCACAACCGTGGCAGGTTGTAGGTTAACTGGTGCCGTGTCAACCTTCTCAGCACGATACTCCTGCATAAAGGAAGCAAGCTGAGACTGCATAGTCTGCAGCATGGACCACTTAGGATCTACCGTGGTTGGTGCGGCAACAGACGGAGTAGTTGCCTGCTGCGGAACCACTCTACCTCTCTTGGGAGGTGTGCAGTCTTCGGAAGACTGCGGCGAGTCCGAACTGACCCAGTGGCTACACCTGGGCCGTTGGACTCGCTCGGAAGGGACCTTACGCTTGAGAGGTCGTGAGACCTTGGTCCAACGTTTCTTCCTCGAAACTTCTTCCACAGACGAGGAATGATAGGGCTCATTCGTCTGTTTGTGGATGGGACGATCTCTGACAGATACGTCCGCAACCACTGAGGGTACATCCGTACGCTGATCAAGGCCTGCCGAACCCTTTGGTCCTTCGACATTGCTTCTCCCCTGGGCTTGGGAGCTTGCAAGAGGTCCCGGACTGGGAGGACGACTGGCACGAACAGATGTACCCTCATGCGCAACACTGACACTGACACTTTTCACTTCACTTGCACTCACAACACTTCCCACTGCACTTTGCGCTTTCAGCTCTTTGACATCTGCCAAAAGCTGATTACGGTCATTAGCCAATGACTCCACTCTGTCACCAAGAGCCTGAATGGCACGCATCATGTCCGCCATGGAGGGCTGAGCACTAGTAGCAGGGTCGGGAGTCACCACTACAGGGGAAGGAATAGGTTGAGGGGCATGGGGAGAGGAAAAATCAAAAGAGCGAGAAGAACTCCTCCTGATCCTATCCTTCTCTAGCCTACGTGCATTTTTAAGGAATTCGTTAAAATCGAATTCCGAAAGCCCAGCGCATTCCTCACATCGATCTTCCAATTGACAGGATTTACCCCTACAATTGGAACAAACGGTGTGAGGATCTATGGAGGCCTTCGGAAGATGCCTAGTACAAGCCCTAACACTACACTGCCTGTACTTAGGGACTTGAGACTGGTCAGACATCTTGAATTGTAGAAATAGTCAAGGGGGAATTCCAAAATCTAGCAAAGTTCGTTAACAATTAATCCAAATTAAATCAAAAAGCTTGCTAAGCTAATGATAAAGATTCCTGAATAGCGAAGGCTAAAATCTAGAGCGAATACATCACCAAAATCGTGAAAAACAACTCCAGAATCAACAGTGTATCCAAGTAGGTCTTGCCGGTGGCACGACAGAGGAAAAATTGAGTTCTTGTTGACAAGAAGTACTTGAGTACCTGCTCACAGATGGCGCTGTTGTGTACACCCCCACCTGTATAGCGATCGCTGGCGTATCCCGACCTTAGATTTCTGTCGGGCAACAGAGTTGACAGCTAAATGATCATCGGGTAAGATTAATATTGAAAATTGTATTCTCTAATAAAATCCTTTGTTTTTCCTTAAATCTAGGTCACGGTAATGTCTATGAAATCTAGTTCCTCACTAGTTATCATTGCCTTGAAATTTCCATTTTGTTTCTAACTGACTGAGCACTGAATTGTGCCATTCTGAGGAAATTTTCTATCTTTTCTCTCTTCCACTGTGACTTTGCTAGTTTCCCTGATTTACTAGTGTTTTAGTTTTAGTTTTATCTGCATTATCTAAATTTTCTTTCAAATTTCCTCTATCTGTTCTTGGAGGATTTACTAAGGGTCTAGTTTCTTCTTGGTCTGCTGTGTTTAAGTAATTGTCCAGGCTGAGGTAAAGTTGGTTTCCATATACTCTCTTGCCTTCTTCACTAAAGTGTATTCCGTCTCTTCTGTATAATTTTCTCTTGCCATAGAATGTATCCCAAAGATCTATAAATTTCACTTTCTTTTTCTGGCAAGTGGACTTAAGCCTTTCGTTTATCCATATGGCTTTACTGAGGGTGAAATGACTGACATTGGGTCTTAGAATACCTATAACTATAGCATTATTATTCTTATTTTCATTTTTTCTAGTTGTTTAACCAAAGGTTCTGTTTAGTCAGCAGTATCTTTACTTAGGAAAAGGTCATTTCCAGTTGCCTGAACAATAATAGTGGTCTTCTTGTTCTCTGTTATAGTTTTACTGACCACTTCTTCTATCTTCTGTGCGTTGGCACCTGGATAGGACCTCACCTTTCTCCCCTTTTTGAGGCCGAAGGGCTCCCCTTGGTCCTTTACCATAGTCTCCAATTAAAAACATATTATCTTCCTCTTTCTCTGCTAGGGGTGAGAATCTATTTTTTTTTGTCTTACATTTTTAGGCTGTTGTTTAGTCTTCCTGACCTTAGCTACCCTTCCTCTAGTTGGTTTCATGAACTCTCTGTTTTTTGTTGGTTATTTCCTCTCTAGGTTCTGTCCTTGATTTTACCTTATTTTGTATTTGAGAGAGAGAGAGAGAGAGAGAGAGAGAGAGAGAGAGAGAGAGAGAGAGAGAGAGAGAGAGAGAGAGAGAGAGTGTGTGTGTGTGTGTGTGTGTGTGTGTGTGGCTTGATAGACTTCTCTAGTAAAAATGACCAAAGTCCTATGAGCTAGAAATGGGTGGCGGGGTTAAATAACTCTATTTCTTGAGCTACTATTAGTGGCCACAGCCTAATTCTCCCTATCTTACATTGTGGACTTATCACTGATGCTTAGCACTCAGGACATTTTTGACAGTTCAATCACCACCTGTTCTTCATGAGTAATTTTCAATACTTATAATTAGTAAATAATCGTATCCCATTAGTAAACTACTAGATTATGATGCAGACATAAGGTTTATACTACTCCAAGTAGCAGAAACAAAGTCACTTATGCCTAAAAGACTTTGAAATTATTTGAATATGAGAAAAGGTCACGTTAATTAACAAAAAAAAATTACAGTAGCTAAGATGAAAGTTGCAAGAAAATGACAAATAAAAACGCTCAAAATCTATTTTTGGGTGAGATCGCCATGTCGTCCTGATGGAAGTTCCTAAAGTAGCTTCCTAAGGGATATATTATACTACAGTGATATTCCCAGAGAATTAACCTTCAGGTTCCAAAATTCTAACTCCTGGAGTGAATATCCTTAAAATTTTTCTCAAGGGTATCGCATAATATCAGAGGACGTATTCTTGACACGCCACATAGCAATCTGCACCCCTAATAGCGTTTACGCTTCGAGGGGGACGTGGAAAAAGAATAGAAGGGGGGCCGTAACAAGGTTAACCCCGTTCCCGTACTACTGTTGACCACCACCCCAGCGCCATTCCCAAGATGGCGGACATTCCTTGTAGCATTGAGTGTGGTGCTAGAGATACAGTACGTCAGGGAGGGAACTGTGAAGATATTTTCATTTAAAAAAGAAGGGTGGGTCCATCAGGACGACATGGCGATCTCACCCAAAAATAGATTTTTCGCTTCGCTCAAAATCCGTTTTTTGGGCTCAAGCCATGTCGTCCTGATAGAAGTTTACCAGAGCATTAATGTATCTGTGGATTTTCATCAGTGCCTCAACCTTGGGAAAACCTTTCTATGATCATTTGGATCAATCGAGACAAATGACGATACCGTTATCCATCATTATCACTAATCATCTCCGATGTTAGTGCTTCGTGCCCCCTACAGGGAAGAGTCATTCTAGACAGTAGAAAAAGGGGGTCTCAAGATAAGCATATATTGTATGGACAAACATAAGAATACACCAGATGAACAAACCGTCTCGTAGTTTGTGAAAATTACCAAATACTTAACAGTGTTTCTTAAATCCATTGTTTGTGAGCATACAAATATATAAAAGTACTTACTCTGGACTTTTAATCATGCAATTGTCGGGCGAGTTAGGATGCAACTACATTCTAATAGACGTTTATTTTCAATAAATGACTAGGTAAATTAGTAAGTAAAACGAATGTAATGTAGCATGATAACGGAACTATACATGTAACCTGTACAGAGATTATCTTTCTTTCTTGGAAAGCAAGAAATGATAAGTGCCACTCTCAGATTGAAGAAAATTTATAAAACAAATTCTGTTCATAATTCCTGTACTGGTTACTTTTATCGGCACTGTGTACTATGTACACTGGCACTAGTGCTATCTGTATAATTCCACACCTGGGATTTTGAACAGAGCTAGTGTCACCATAGTAACACTTAATCAAAGGAGGTCACACCCTAAGAGGGATGACCCCTTCTCCCTTTAATTGACAGTCCCAGTCAATTAGCTGTTCATCGTAGAATTAGACGGCGGGTTAAATACTCTACCCGACGTCACCACATACTGCTTCAGATCATGGACTTGCTTAGCATAGTGTTTGTAGAACACTCTGGATGATTCTCACCCAGTATATGTGCAAGGACATTTGAAGTCCCAAACCACTGACTGTTTATAACAGTAATTAGGGGGCAGGTTTTAATACACTACCTGCCGCCACTACATAGTGTTTCAGTTCATGTACCTGTTTCGCATAATGTTTGTAAAAACACTCTGGATGATTTCCATCCAGTGTATGAACGAAGACGCTCAAAGTCCATATACTGAAAGCGGTTCAGTGATGAAGCAATCTTTCTCGGATCATGACCTGCGGGAGTACTGTCAGGATACGCTCTGCGAGTAAAGTAGGTGAGCTTCGCCCTCAGTTGTTTTAGGGATAAGTTTGATCCAGAGGTTTCTCCTTTAAAGAGCTGTCTTCCCCTGAAGTCTGAAGTTCTATGAAGATAGACCTTTAGACACTCTACCGGACATAGAGAGACATCTTCCTTCAGAGGGCAGATTCTCCAGGGACCCCACCTTTTAGTGGGTAGCTCATTCTTAGCAAGAAAGGATGGATCAGGGAAGAGATTCAGTTCTCCTGTTTCTGAGAACTGAATGTGAACCTCATCCCTAGAAAGGGCCACTATTTCACTACCTTTAGCCCCTGAGGCTATAGCGAACAGAAAAATAACCTTTTGGGTTAGATCCTTAAGCGAACAATCTTCATTGTTCAAGGATGAGGCATAATGTAGGACCTTGTCCAAAGACCAAGAGATGAACTTTGGTGGTGCAGCAGGCCTAAGACTCGCACATGCCTTCGGGATCTTATTAAAGATGTCATTCGCCAAGTCCACTTGAAAGGCATATAGAAGAGGTCTAGTCAAGGCTGACTTACACGTAGTTATTGTGTTGGCCGCCAAACCTTGGTTATGAAGATGGATAAAGAAGGACATGCAGAAGTTCATTGAAATCTCTCTTGGTCCTTTTGCTTTTACGAAAGCAACCCACATTTTCCATGATGACTCATATTGTCTTCTAGTTGACTTAGACTTGTATTCTTCTAAGAATTCTACAGTATATTGCCTTTTGAGATCCCAAATCTTTTCTTAATCGCTAGGGCAAGAAAATCATGCAATGAAGGGTTTGGGTTCTCTGTAATAAATTGAAGGCAATTAATCTCTGAACCTTCCGGAGTTGTCCCAGGTTCAGAACTAATGACAGCCTCAGCTTCTGTTCCTTCCTCAAGGAGGATAGATTGCTCTTGGGCTACCTGGGAGCCAACAGAGCTATTCCCACCTGGAAGGATCTCAGCATGTTGAGGACTCTCAGCAGGTGATTGGACGGGATGAATTGGAAATTCTTGGTCTATCCCTTCCATTTCAGAGACATGATGTCTATCATTTAAATTAGAGGATCCTCGTATGGAGCTACATATCAAGGTAGTTCCTTGACGGCGCTCGTAATGAAGAGGTCAGATTGCAGTTCGGGGACTTGTTCCCATCTGGGAGAGAATAGGTCTGCGTCCGTGGACCATACTAACTCTATCGGCCTGAGCCTGAGTAGAGCATCCACTGTCACATTGCGGATCGGTTGTATGTGAACTGCTGACAGGTGCCATCCCTTTAGGTAAGAGATGGCTAACTACACCTAGACTGTATGAGACGTTCCCTAGCATCGTCGATTGCAGCGTCTCGTTATCGCTTCGGAGTCCCAGATCAGCCGTAGACAATCTGATCTGCTTCGAGAGAGTTTCCCTACTCATGACTGGACCAACATGGTCTTGGGATTTTCGGGCTTTGACCTTTGTTAGGGAAGTGATTAAGGAAGGACCGCTATCGGTCTTTTTAGGCCTCTTCGAGCGTTTGATGCTTGTTTTCTCCAGGCTCCCAGCGCATCTCGCAGCAGTGCTCTTAGCACAGGGCCTGCCTCTATTGTCAACTGGAGAGAGATCAGGGTTCCTCCCTGTTCTCGTTTTAGGAATCTGACTGATTACTGGAGTCTCTTGACAGACCTTGCCATCTCCTTTTATTTTCCCAAAGGAGAGGAGAGTTGGTGTGACAACAGGCTTCAATGGCTTTTCAGTCATTGAAACCTTTGAGCCGGAGAGAATCGAGACTCCTTGAAGCTTATCTTTCATCCACGATGTTCCGGGGACCGGATCATTTCTTCGGATGTTCATAGACCAGCCACCTTGGGTGCTGCCCACCCCAGCCTCTTGTCCAGGAACATTGTTGCCTGAACATTTCTTAGGCTTAAATATTGCATGACTGTGTCTGCCAATTTTATGAAGATAGCTAGGACTCTGTCTAGTCTGACGAGTATCTTTCCTAGGAAGTACGTTACTTTGTGTAACTTGAATCCTAGATAGGAGGGGAAAGGGTGATTGACTAGAAGTTGCCGATAGACGACTTTCAGGTCTGGTAAGACTATAGGCACCCTATTTTGCAGCGGGGTCCTTATGTTCAGGAGGATAAACATCCTGAACTCGTTGTTTTATTTGGACTTGTTGAGTGGCGATAAGTCCTGAATGACTCTGAATTTTCTTGAGTCCTTCTCGTAAACACACAACAGCCTTCCCTGGAATTCAGTGGACTAAAGTTTCCTTACCACCTGTATGCTCTAGAGCTCTCAGGTAAACTCCTCCAGGAGGGTTTTGGATTATCGGAGGAGTTGAGGAAATGGTGGTAGAGACATCTCCACCTCTCATCTTATTCCCATCTTGATTAGGCCATGGACCCAAGGATCGAAGGTCCAGCGATCCGAAAGGAACCTCCCTCCTACTAGAAGCATTTCTATGCTTCGACTGATCAGTAGGAATATCTTTTTGACCATCTGTCTGTGACAGCTCGGTCACTACAACTGTGGATTGTTGTTGAACCGCTCGAAATGGATTTCCAGACCTCTCCATCTTCCTTGTAGGTTGGGGACCCACAACCTTAGAAGTTTCTCTTTTTGAAAGGATGTCCCACTTTTGGAGAAGTCTTACTTTCTCCATGGAGGCATTCTTAATCACTTTCTTGACTATCTCATTTGGAAAGAGGTCTTTACCCCAGATGTTGGAAGATATTAGCTTCCTTGTATCGTGTTTCGCTGTTGTGTTAGCTAACACAAACTCCCTACATGTTCTTCTAGCCTTTATAAAGGCATAAAGGTCTTTTACCAAAGTAGCCATATGTATTTTGGCTAAGACCTTGAGCATGTCTGGGGTATCTTGATGAGCCGAACAGAACTCTATGTAGTTCTGTAGAGACAAGGAGGCTGCAAGTCTCTCCTTTGTTTCTTGTTCATCCTGTAAGAGAAACTCAGATAATTTTGGGAGATTTTCCTTAAATTGTCGACTGGCGACATCCGCCTCAAGTCTTCCTACTGAAAAGGTTAAATGGGCCTCCTTCCAGTTCTTCTCCTGTCTGGGAAATGCTAGTGACAGAGGCTCGCACTCCTTGAGTGTAGGACACGGTTTACCTGTCTCTACTGCCTCAGTGACATATTTGAAAGCCTTCTCCGTAAAGGGGAATGAAATTGAAACAGGAGCAAGAAAGGAAGAGTGCTTGTTACCCGGTGTGGATACCTTCGACACCGAGTAACCTGCCTTCTCTATGCTGCTTGATAGGATAGCCTGTGCTTTATCATGGTCGAGAATCATAACCTCCTTTGATTCCGTTCCTTTTCCTGATGATGGTTCATCCTTCAGTCTAATGAAACAGCTCGGGAAGCGTCAAAGTTTGGCCAGAACTGGATTTTGTCCAAAGGAACAGCACCCATCTTCTCCAAGATGTAGAGTTTACCGTTTAAAATCGGCATTAGCTCCGCAAACCTCCAGGGATTGGTTTTGGAGCACGTCGGAAGGTCTTGATCTACGAGTCGTTTGTACGACCCCTTAGGAGCGACAAGTGGAGTTTTACCAAGCTCTACCTTGCATTTCACTTCCTGCTTTGTGCTCTGTTTGCACAAATTTTCTACTAGATTCTTGACTTGGGCCCATAACTGGTTCATTCCATCTAAAAGAGGGATAGAAGGCGGAGATATCGATGTCGTTGGCTCGTGAGCCGGTTGGGACAGAGACAATTCCAAACAGACATTCTCCCCTTCATACCGTGGGCGCTTTTTGCCCTCCTTCCCGAAGGTTATCTGGCCGTTGGGAAATGTACCTCGTGTCTGGGGTACCACTATTTCCTTACTCGCTGTTGGAAATAGTAACCTACGCATCTTGTCATTAGGCAGGTAAGGTCCCGGAGAGATTTTCTGAAAGCCTCTCACCCAGTTGCGTAGTTTGAAACGAGCTGCATCCCTAGTCTCTACCAACTTGGGATTCTTGAAACCTTCGGACAATAGGGCGCGACATACTTTGCAGGCCTGCGGGTTCCAATACTGCAGGTATTAGGAAATAATATTGCAGGGGGCATGAAACCTGCATGCATTATGTCCGTAAAAACACTTGCTCTTAGTTTTGCAGAAGACTGCAACACATGACATCTGGCGTTCCTCCTGTAAAGAAAGGAAAACAAAATGAGTATACGATTGATTATCTTACTGATAACCAATATATCAAAGATCATATCTTAACAGAATAGCTTAGGATAGCAAGCTATAAAGGGATAGTAGGAGACACATACTTGTGTATCCCTTGCAAGCAAATGCTGATACCTCCCCTCAGTATTAAATGTTAGGAATTTCCTTTTCAAAGGAATTCCAACTGAAAAAGGGGGTTTTTCTAACCCCTAGGGATAGGGAAGTGTATACTTCACTGTCCCTTTCATACTAAATACTGTGGGGTACGGAAGACTGATTTCTCAATCAGCTTAACGAAGAAACACTATTCCTTCAATGTAAGAGCGGCTGCAGCATAAGCTCGCATGAGGGTACCCAAGATATGCTAAAAATAGTTACTGTATAATCATACTGTAGTTTTCTATTTGCAGTATGCACTATATTGCAATATACTGGCTATTGTATAATTATATATAGTGTGATCCAGCCAATGTGTTGCCTTTCTGGCAAGCAACTGACTGTACGGTCCAGCTGGCATGATGCCAACTGGACTGGAGAAAGGAAAGACATATATTTGTATATCCACCCAACTTATTTGTTGTGACCCCCCTTACAAAATTAAAACATAGAGTTTCCTAATCATGGAGACTCGAGGATAAGGGCTCTGCCCTATAAGGGTTAGGAGTGTAACCTCCAGTCCTTAAAATTTTAATATTGCAGGGTAATCTGAAGACTGATTTTTAATCAGAATATTGAAGAAATAAATTCTTTCAATATGAGATTGGGTTCCACAAATATTTGGGTAGGATTTTCAAATATTGGAAAAAAACACTACTAGTATAAAATATACAGAAGCTTCTATTTGCAGTATATCCTATACTGCAAAAATACTAACTACCTGTATAAACATATACTGTAGTTCAGCCAGCATGTCGTCGGCATAGCTAGCTAATGCCAGCACATCTAGCCTGCTAGCTAAAAGAAAGAGAGATAGCATGGAGAACAGGCTACCTAATACTGTATATATATACAGTAAAAGGGATGTAAAAGTCTAATTTTACTACCTTCTCCAGAAAGAAGGTTCAAATGGAAGGGGAGAATATAACATTCAAGCTTCCATCCAGCTACAGTACAGTCGCCGGCAAGGATCTGTCTAAACCTTGCGCCGGCCGGCAGTATCAGTACAGTCGGCGTGCTGCCGGTTGAGTAAGCACCATTCTGTGCCGGCCTGGTAGGCAGCACCCCAGCAGCAGCTTCTGTAGCTAGCAGTTCAAGAGAGAACTGAAGAACCTTTGGAAACAGAAGGGACTTCCCACTCACAGCCAACATGGCCAGCAGCTGCCCTGGTTGCCTGCCAGTAGTCACCATGACTGCCGGCCGGCAGCAGCCATGACTGCCGGCCGGCAGTAGCCATGACTGCCGGCCGGCAGTAGCCTTTACTGCCGGCCAGCAACTAACATGGCCGGCAGCTCACAGCTGTCATTACTGCCGGCCGACAGATATTAAGACTGCCGGCCGGCAGCTGTCAACTGTCAAGAGGGGGAGTCTGGTCGATCCCGGCAACCCACCGGCAACAGTAAGGTTGCCCGGATTCACCAACATAAAGGGATAGAATGGAAGGGAAAAGAGGGTCCTGTGAAAGGTACAGCAGGAGCCGCCGTAGCCTAACAAACTCCGTTCCTGTATTAGAACTATCCCATGTGGCTAAAGAATTCTATTCCTTAGCCTAGGGTTAGATAAATACGATTAAGAGGTTGGTAGCACCCTCGCCACCACCTCTAAATGGTAAGGAAACGGGGTTCTAGTGCCAGTGTCCCCTAAGCATAGAAGAATTCTATTCCTCAGCCTAGGGTCCACCAACACAGGACTAGAGTGCTAGGTCACAGGGAGAAGGGTCATATCGTACAGACCCTTCAGGAGTGGCCTAGGGAGGTCTAGCCTCCTAAAAATTATTCATTGTAGACCCAATACTCAACTTTCCGAAGGCGAAAGAAGTTGGAGAATGCATAATAAAATCCTTGAAAATAGATCCAAAAGTTAGATCAACAGGGAACACCACTGAGCGAAATCGCTACAAAATTAGGAATGTCCGCCATCTTGGGAATGGCGCTGGGGTGGTGGTCAATAGTAGTACGGGAAGGGGGTAACCTTGTTACGGCCCCCCTTCTATTCTTTTACCACGTCCCCAGATTGGGGACGTGATTGCTATATGGCGTGTCAAGAATACGTCCTCTGATATTATGCGATATCCTTGAGAAAAATTTTAAGGATATTCGCTCCAGGAGTTAGAATTCTGGAACCTGAAGGTTAATTCTCTGGGAATATCACTGTAGTATATATCCCTTAGGAAGCTACTTTAGGACGACATGGCTTGAGCCCAAAAAAGGCCAATAATCAAGGGGGGAAAAAAAGAGCAAAGATGCAGACCTAGATTCCGGCAGAAAGTGTCAGAAGGTAGTGAATAGAACTTTCTTATTTAAGACTTTACAGGGTAAAAATTGACGATGTGTAACTATATAACCATTCCCTCCAAAATAAATGGTTATTCATGATTTTAAACACATATTGCTCTACACAAGAAAATTGAGAAACAAAGGGAGGATATTTGACTTTCGACTTCCATTCTATTATTATTTCTATGAAATAATTTTAATTTCATTTTGCAGAAAAGCTGTAACAATGTTTCCGAGTGTCATATTATGCAAGAGGTTACTGTAATAGGAAAAGAAAATAATAAAGATTTGTATTTTCCTAAACCTCTTATAGGGATATAAATGCTAAATTGTGTTGAATTCCTGACTCTTTTAAGAAAGCAGCAAATTAAAATCTGCATACAGCTGACAAAATTGCTCATGTTATAAACTGTGCAAACAGAAATTCCCATACATAATTACGTGTATTGCAATCATTCAAAACATAAAGTTTACGAATGAAATAAAAAGAAAGGGAATGAAAAGTTTACTTACATTTTGATAGGGGAAAATTATTGGATAATTATGGTACTGAATGTTAACAAACATTCTTGGTAATATCTCCACTTCATCAGTGTAAAAATACTTTACTTTTTTCTGTTTTAATCACATTTCTCATAAAATATCTAAAGTATAGAAATGTACATCGAAATCAGCCATTCTGAGGGAGATATTTATAACTTGCAGTTTTGTTTGCTATTTTTATCATAAGCATGTTTTGCAATGGCTGCGAGACTATGAAAATATAACAAATTTTAACATAAATTATTTTTTACTTAGTTTTACAAACTTGAGTTCTTTATTATTATTACCAGCTAAGCTACAACCCTAGTTGGAAAAGCAGGATGCTATAAGCTCATGAGCTCCTACAGGGAAAAAATAGCCCAGTGAAAAAAGGAAATTAATAAGCTACAAGAGAAGTATTGAACAATGAAAATAAAATATTTTAAGAACAGCAACAACATTAAAATATATCTTTCATATATAAACTATAAAAAGATACTTGTCAGGCTGTTCAATATAAAAAATTTGTTGCAAGTATGAGCTTTTGTAGTTGCACCGATTCAACTACCTCATTAGGAAGATCATTCAATAACTTGGTCACAGATGAAATAAAACTTCTAGAATACTGAGTAGTATTGAGACTCATGATGAAGGCATGACTATTAGAATTAACTGCATATTCAGTATTACAAATAAGATGGTACTGTCCTTGAAGATCTGAATGCAAATGATTGTCAAAATTAGGAAAAATATAATGCAACATGCATGATGAACTAATTGAACAACAGTGCCAAAGATTAATATTGAGATCAGGAATAAGAAATTTAATCGACCCCAAGTTCCTACCCAACAAATTAAGATGAGATTCAGCAGCTGAAGACTGTCTTCAGTACAAATTGGAATGGGCACTGAATTCGTTAATGATAGGTGGTGAGCATGGGCACATAGGGGCCTCTTGTTAGACTCCTCACTTTTGAACTTTGCATCATGACTGAAAGGGGTGGTTAAGGTGGAATGTTTAATTTCAAGGAACTCACATTTATATAACTAGGAAAAATACAAATTACTTTTAAATTTGTTACCTGTTCCTAAGAGTATCCAAACCTTTTGACCTTTAAAATAAAAAAAACTTGCTCATTGGTGGCTAGGAAGTCCTCCTAGAAGGAAACTGGTTGGCTTGTTTCCCTCCCTGGAATATCATAGTCCCCCTGGTCTCATACGAGATCGAGGGAGATGACTCTTGCAACCCTCTATCTGCTCAGCAAGCTGATAGGGCCTGGTATGCTTTTGGCATGTACCTAGCATATAGTCAAAGAAGGAATCTTTCTTTCCAAAAAAGGAGTTGCAGTCCAGAATGAAATACCTAGCATATGATGACCAATGGATTAGTATTTATTACACCACCCATTCCCTCATTAAGATTTCATCTAATAAGCATGGTGCTCATGAGTGTACCTTACCATCATCAATGTCAGATCCAGATAGTAAGAGCACAACTGATTTATGGCCAAGAGAGGGGGAGAGAAAAAGCAGAAGACCCAGTCATTATGCCTTTCATTCCAAACTCCCATTTACACAACTAGTTTTTCCATCTCAGTAAATCCATACTCGTTACAGCCAAAGACAAACTTGTAAAGTTTTTAACAGGATGGTAAGCAGGGTTACTTGTCCATGCATACATCCTTTTGTTAAGTACCTTGTTAACAAATTGAACGGCTGTTCTATCTTGCACTCAAGACATTCCCTATTTTAAAGGATGTAAGATTAGTATATGCCTAGAACAAATGTGTTACCAAAGAAGTAATATAGTCTCTATCTCTATTTCCCAGTAATATTCCTGGCATTGCATAATTTTGCCTTCTTATTACTTTTTAGTTATGTTTTTATAAGAGCATGTACAGCATACCTCACTTAAGTAGGAATGGCTGGGCATAAAAAATCAATGATTTTTAGGGAGATAGAATTATCTTATTGCTTCCTGTTGGCCCGATGGTTTACTTACTGGTGTTCAAAGATGGTCACTGCCTTCTGATTAATAATGGGTGACAGATCAATATTAACTAGTAAATTGCATAGGGGTAAAATTCACTACCAAATCAAAAACCTATACAAACTCTTTCTTAAAAATTATATTCCGATTTAGAACTACCATTTCATAATTTTACACCAAATTCAGGACATTATTAAAACGTCAATGATTATGTAAGATTGAAAAAATTATATGTAACGTCTTAAGATTAGTAGAAAATGCTACTAGACCCACTTGTTATCTTAATCTTTTTTAACTTACCAATCAAACTAGAATCTGGTTCTGCAGGGAGAATTTGTGCAATCCGGGTTAGAAGTTTGTAGATCTGTGCCCAAACATCAACAGATTGAGTCTTGTGAAACAATTGAGGTTGAACCAGTTTATTCTGACGATTCCATAGACGGGCAACAAATAACAATTCTCGAAGGCTCTGGACGATCTTGGGATCTCTAGCTAACTCAAACTGTAAAGAGGAATGTCAATATACTTATATTAATTTCAATTATGTCACACTAAAGTTGCATAAACAATAAGTATCCCCTTGACATTACAAATAGAAGTTTGACCAAACATATAAAAAAATATCACCACACTGGGCTGGCCAGAGGAATTTGAATTTAAACCTTTTATATTCAGGTGGGAAATTATAACTGTTTGGACATGTAATAATGGATGAAACTTCAAATACTTTTACAGATATGTACAGTTCAGTTATTAATTTCTTTCTGATACAGAATAAAATTAGGGAATTTCCATCAGTTTGATTTATTGATAGTATAGTACATTACTCATATCATCTACATGAAGTTACAAAACGTGCTTTCTTTTTATTATGAAAAAGTACCCAAATGACAAATATTCATGACTCGTGACCGTCATAACCAGAGGACCTCCTATAAATATGTTGGAACTGATGGTGATCTTCCTAACATTATAAGAGACTGTTCAAGAAGGAACTCCTGTATAAAGATTTTCATAGACAACTAAGTAGCTGTTGCATGCCTCAAAAGGAGGGATCCTGCTTGAGAATTCTTCCCATTATCAAGTTCCTTCAGGAGATAAATGTGTTTTCTCTCTTTTTTAAAGTATATAATACATACACTGTACAGTATGTTTGTATGTATGTATGTACAGTATGTTATGTAAGGTATGTATAATCTGACTTACGAAGCATCGTATGAAGGGATCTCGGTTGTAACTACAAGAGCTCCTGTATGTGAAATACTGCAAACTGAGAGAATCATTTCTCTAACAATAAGGTCGCCTCTCAATGACCTTTCCAAATCCAACCTGTATAAAGGATCATGGAAATCGAGGGAGGGACCAATTAGACAGACTTGGAAAAAAAAAACTTCATGTCATCTAAGGCTTAAGAATTCCTTGCAATGACAGGGCAACAAAGCTAGGTCTCAAAATCCCATCCGTGCCATTCTTCTCCACACCCAATTGAGATCTTTCAACCTGGTCTTTTACAATGGGTTGACTATTGAGGCAAACCAAAGGAGGCCAAAAATCTTCTCTAGTTGCTGGCTGGTGGGGAAGCAGTTTGAAAGAAAGAATCTGACCTTGCTTAAAATTTTTTTGCTGAGATGCTTTTGTTAGGCTGTGTGGCTTCACCATATCTAACTGAAGACCTAGCCACTGAAATATCCATCTTGGAATTGGTTTTGATTTGTGTATTTTAGGCATAATTCTTTGTCTCTGCCCAAATCCCCCATTCATTTAACTCAGCTATGATCTGAACTCCCGGCAAAGCCTAGGAGTTTGACCACTGCCTTGCTAGTTTTGTAAACACTCTTGGGGTGATATCGTGGCCAAATAGCATTACTCTAAACTTGTACACCATCTCTCTTAAGCCAAAACCCATGGCAAGGTCAGAAGTAGTGAACACCAGACACATGCCATTAAGTATCTTTTAAAACTATAGTACAGGTCCAAGACCTTCGGCAAAGTAATTGGCACACCTGCAGGATAGTCATAATTTTTAAAGCATCACCCTTTCATGTTTGTTGAGATGAGTGAGGTTGAGGATCAATATACCCTCTGGGGAGTCTTTCTTCAGTATACTGAATACTCTGCCTCAGGATTTTAAAAACTTGCACTTTCTATGCATCCAACTTTTAACATTTTGCTTACAATGTAGTTAAATTCTAAGATGCTGGTCTGGTGAAAGCTGTGGTATGGAGGAGATTTTTATATCCACAACCAACTGATACTCCAATAAAACTATTTTCTCCACCCACCAAGAAAAGTTCCAACGTTCAGAACGAAGGAGACGACCACCAACTCAAAGTCCCTCATTGCTATGATCCTCTTTTTCATGTGATTTACCAACCCCTACATTTCCCTTGGAATGACTCCAATGGCTTCTCTATATTCAATGTTTGATTGGTCATGAGATTGGGTTTCACTTTGGGGGAAATAGCTTTGTTATCCCTTTTCCTCACGAAGAAACTTAGGAAGAAGTCAAGGTTTGGGATGGAAAAAGGGACTGATCTCTGCAGTTTGCTTTTGAGCCTACTGCTGATTCTTTTAGGTTGCAGCTTTCCTCCATTCTCTAAAAGTGAAGTGGCCATTGCCTCCACTTGGCTTTGGCTTGTTCACCTAGGGCTTAGGGGCAGAAGAATTTGCATAGAGGATAACTGTACAGAAATTCCTCTACCTCTACTTTCTAAAGATAAAATGCTGCCAACACCTCGAACTTTGTTCTAACAAAGCCTTTTAAATGGTTATACACGGTAGCCTTACTACTGCAGAGGTTGCTTTCTGGAATCCCCTATAGCTCCCTCTTCCAAAAAGCCACAACAGAGTAATCTAAATAAGGTCTGTTGGGCACTGAATTCTGCAGTCCTAAGATGAACTTGGAATAAAAGAAAAGGATCACCCAATTGCTTAGCACCTACCTGAGCATCCCACTTTGTAGGAAGAAAGACTTCACAAAACTTAGTTCTGTGTATCTCTCAAACTCTAGTGTATGTACTCATAAAAAGGGGAGACACTCTTAGGGTGAGGTAAAATCTCCTCCAGCAGCACATCTCTTATTGGCTCAAATGATAATTTCACCATTTTGAACAAAATGGGATGTTTTCACCAGGCACTTTCCTTATGACCACAGAAGCATTCAACAAACTGTGGTCTGAAAAAAAAAACCCCAGCATCTGAAACTACCTCTGCTGCTGTATTCAAAGCAAAGTTATACAGAATCAGAACAACTTTCTAAAGTATCAGCTGGGGTCATGCCTTACAAGAAGGATCTTTGAATGGAATTCCATCTTGATTCTGGAAATGCCAAAAGTTTCTCAAATTTGATGTCATTGAATGGAAAGTTCATATACTTATAGTGATAGTGTATGTCAAAAAATATTTGATAGCAGGCAAAAGTGGCATCCATTACAGGATTACCAAAGATTTCTACTAACTCCCCTTCCTCTACATCCATAAAAGCTGCCTCTACTGCTCCCACACCCCAATACCAAACTTTTAATAGTGGGAATCTAAGGAAGAGCTCCAACCAGACACTTCCTATGAAACTGGTAACTTGAAGGCCCAGCCATAGACGAATTCCCAGAAACAGAAGGAAGCGGCCCCTCTGGAGACTTCCTAGGAAGCTGGTAACACGAAAGGTCCCCCCGCCACAGCCGAGTCTACAAGAATGGAAGGAAGAGTTCACCCTGGATCTTTCCTTGAAAGTTGGTAACCCGAAGACCCAAACACAGCCGAATCCAAAGGACCAGAAGGTAGAGCCCCCACTGGAGCCTTCATAGGAAGTTGGTAATCCGAAGACCCAGCCACAGCTGAATCACCAGGCTGGAGTAGAAAAGCAGAAAGTGGGCCAAAACTACTAGGAAGGGCAGAACCTTCAGTGGGATGACCATAGAGAGTGCAGACAGAAGCCTCGCCTATCTTGGCTATATCCGAGACATCCATGGGAGACGCAAGCGTACTAAATTCAGCCGGACCAGTAACCTGCTTAGCAGAACCTTGGGTTGGATCTGACCTAGAAAGCATTGTAGCTAACCAGGAAATCCAGAGGGATACTTCTTTGCAAAGACCAAAACCTCTTCTAAAGAACCCCACAATAAAGCTGTCTCCACTGTAGAGTTTGTCATCCTCTGTATGAAAAACTATTATCTAGAAAGAGGCCTGGTCCACCATGACCCCATTTCCAAAACGCATACCTACTACACCTGAAATTGAAGGGCAGATGAAATCCCTGAGGTCCCAGCTGGGTAAATACTCAGCGGACCCAACTTCTCAGAAAATCCTTTCACTGACAGTGAAAGGAAAAAAAAAAAAAAAGACATATATTTCTAAGGTCTTCTACAAGTGGATCCTGACTTCAGACAGAATGGACCCATTAAGAGCAATTAAAATAATGCCATGGTTGGCAGGTTATCATATCCATCCCATACACATCTGATTTGGTTTTCATTTATCTGTAAACAAAAATTTTCAATTGAAAACATCAATTATTCCTATATCACTTAAGTGTGGGGAAGTTTTTTCCCTCCCTTACCAAGGCCACATACAGTACTAAGAAAAGCTAGGTTCATACAGTGACTAAACCCTACTTTTCACTATTGTAGATATTGTAGTTGGCCTTCAGTGAAATTGGCAAGAGCTTACTTTTATTCCCCAACTACACTGCAAAGCCAATAGACATGGCAAAGATAACACAGTTATGTAAGGAACTTAATATATCCTATAGGAAGTACAGTCAGGCCTCATTCTTCACGATAGTTAGGTTACAGACTCAGGCACAAAAAGCGAATTTTCGCGAAGAAATACTACACTACGGTGGGCTAACTCCTAACCTAAAAAGTCACTGCCCTTTGCCCTGAGCACGTGCCAGAGCTGATGATTAACAAGTAAATACTGACTAATATTGTTTTAATTTGGTTTCTACAACAGTTTATGATCATATGTACAGTGTACAGTACATTTGCACACATGTACACTATGTACTGGACACAGTAAAGTTACAGTACAGTATTGTGCTAAGGTAAAGTTTACCATCCCTTTACTGTTCAGTAAAACAAAAGTTGTTCTTATCTAGTAATACTGTACTGTACTGTAACCTAATATTCACTGGTACCATAGTGCACATTACTGTAATATATGTACAGTAATATTACTACAGTACAGCTTAATTGTACTTACTGTAAGTGTTTGTTGTGTTTTCGTTCAGACTCATAGCCTACACCGCTAATCTTAAAGCATAACGTAAGCTCTTATGTGTTGTCTCTAGCACAGTATGTTATCTATACTTTCTTAAACAGAAATACAGCTTATTTTATAAACTAAAATGTTATTTTCATTAGTAAAATAAATTTTTGAATATACTTACCCGATGATCATGTAGCTGTCAACTCTGTTGCCCGACAGAAATCTACGGTCGGGATACGCCAGCGATCGCTATACAGGTGGGGGTGTACACAACAGCGCCATCTGTGGTCAGGTACTCCAGTACTTCTTGTCAACACCACCTCAATTTTTTCATCGGTCCACTGGTTCTCTATGGGGAGGAAGGGTGGGTCAATTAAATCATGATCATCGGGTAAGTATATTCAAAAATTTATTTTACTAATGAAAATAACATTTTTCAATATTAATCTTACCCGATGATCATGTAGCTGATTCACACCCAGGGTGGTGGGTGGAGACCAGCATACATGTTAACAAAGAAGCTAAGTATCCCGTATTTCATTTTATTAGTTATTCAAAAATAACATAAAATAAATAAGTACCTGGTAAGGAAGACGACTTGAACCATTACTCTGCCTTTATTAAGTACGTCTTCCTTACTGAGCGTAGCGGTCCTCTTAGGATGCTGAACGACTCTTAGGTGCTGAAGTATAAAGGGCTGCAACCCATACTAAAGGACCTCATCACAACCTTTAACCTCGGTGCTTCTCAAGAAAGAATTGACCACCCGCCAAATCAACAAGGATGTGGAAGGCTTCTTAGCCGACCGTACAACCCATAAAAAGTATTCAAGAGAAAGGTTAAAAAGGTTATGGGATTATGGGAATGTAGTGGCTGAGCCCCCGCCTACTACTGCATTCGTTGCTACGAATGGTCCCAGGGTGTAGCAGTTCTCGTAAAGAGACTGGACATCTTTGAGATAGAATGATGCGAACACTGACTTGCTTCTCCAATAGGTTGCATCCATAACACTCTGCAGAGAACGGTTCTGTTTGAAGGCCACTGAAGTAGCCACAGCTCTCACTTCATGTGTCCTTACCTTCAGCAAAGCAAGGTCTTCTTCCTTCAGATGAGAATGTGCTTCCCTAATCAGAAGCCTGATTTAGTAAGAAACTGAGTTCTTAGACCTTGGAAGAGAAGGCTTCTTGATAGCACACCATAAGGCTTCTGATTGTCCTCGTAAAGGTTATGACCTTTTTAGATAGTACCTAAGAGCTCTAACTGGGCAAAGTACTCTCTCCAGTTCGTTCCCCACCAAGTTGGACAGGCTTGGGATCTCGAACGACTTAGGCCAAGGACGAGAAGGAAGCTCGTTTTAGCAAAAAACCGAGCTGCAAGGAACATGTAGCCGTTTCAGATGTGAAAACTATGTTCCTGCTGAAGGCGTGGATCTCACTTACTCTTTTAGCTGTTGCCAAGCACACGAGGAAAAGAGTTTTTAATGTGAGGTCCTTAAAAGAGGGTGATTGGAGAGGTTCAAATCTTGATGACATAAGGAACCTTAGGACCACGTCTAGATTCCAGCCTGGAGTGGACAACCGACGTTCCTTTGAGGTCTCAAAAGACCTAAGGAGGTCCTGTAGATCTTTGTTGGTGGAAAGATCTAAGCCTCTGTGGCGGAAAACCGCTGCCAACATACTTCTGTAACCCTTGATCGTAGGAGCTGAAAGGGATCTTACGTTCCTTAGATGTAACAGGAAGTCAGCAATCTGGGTTACAGTGGTACTGGTTGAGGAAACTGGATTGGCCTTGCACCAGCTTCGGAAGACTTCCCCTTAGACTGATAGACTCTGAGAGTGGATGTCCTCCTTGCACTGGCAATCGCTCTGGCTGCCTCCTTCGAAAAGCCCCTAGCTCTTGAGAGTCTTTCGATAGTATGAAGGCAGTCAGACGAAGAGCGTGGAGGATTGGGTGTACCTTCTTTACGTGAGGTTGACGTAGAAGGTCCACTCCTAGAGGAAGAGTCCTGGGAATGTCGACCAGCCATTGCAGTACCTCTATGAACCATTCTCTCGCGGGCCAGAGGGGAGCAACCAACGTCAGCCGTGTCCCTTTGCGAGAGGCGAACTTCTGAAGTACCCTGTTGACAATCTTGAACGGCGGGAATGCATACAGGTCGAGATGGGACCAATCCAGCAAAAAAGCATCCACGTGAACTGCTGCTGGGTCTGGAATCGGAGAACAATACAACGGGAGCCTCTAGGTTATCGAGGTAGCGAACAGATCTATGGTTGGCTGACCCCACAGGGCCCAAAGTCTGCTGCAAACATTCTTGTGAAGGGTCCACTCTGTGGGGATGACCTGACCCTTCCGGCTGAGGCGATCTGCCATGACATTCATATCGCCCTGAATGAACCTCGTTACCAGCGTGAGCTTTCGATCTTTTGACCAGATGAGGAGGTCCCTTGCGATCTAGAACAACTTCCACGAATGAGTCCCTCCCTGCTTGGAGATGTAAGCCAAGGCTGTGGTGTTGTCAGAGTCCACCTCCACCACCTTGTTAAGCTGGAGGGACTTGAAGTTTATCAAGGCCAGATGAACCGCCAACAGCTCCTTGCAATTGATGTGAAGTGTCCTTTGCTCCTGATTCCATGTTCCCGAGCATTCTTGTCCGTCCAAAGTCGCACCCCAGCCCGTGTCTGATGCGTCCGAGAAGAGACGGCGGTCGGGTTTCTGAACAGCCAAAGGTAGACCTTCCTTGAGAAGAAAGCTGTTCTTTCACCACGTTAGAGTAGACCTCCTCTCTTCGGAAACAGGAACTGAGACCGTCTCTAGCGTCATGTCCTTTATCCAGTGAGCAGCTAGATGATACTGAAGGGGGCGGAGGTGGAGTCTCCCTAACTCGATGAACAGGGCCAGCGATGAAAGTGTCCCTGTTAGACTCATCCACTACCTGACTGAGCATCGGTTCCTTCTCAGCATGCTCTGGATGCATTCTAGGGCTTGGTAGATTCTTGGGGCCGACGGAAAAGCCCGAAAAGCTCGACTCTGAAGCTCCATACCCAGGTAGACAAAGGTCTGGGATGGGACGAGCTGGGACTCCTCTAAATTGACCAGGAGGCCCAGTTCCTTGGTCAGATCCATAGTCCATCTGAGAATCTCCAGACAGCGACGACTTGTGGGAGCTCTTAAAAGCCAGTCGTCTGACGGAGCCGGACACAAGATCATGGTACTGCTGCACAGTCTGTGAACTGTCAACCATGGGGAAGCGAGGAAGTACAGCGACAACCCGAAACTGTCTAGACTGTCTGGGTAGTACAGACAACTCCTTATCGGGTTGCTGAGGTTGCCGCACTGCGTCACAACAAGTCCCCTCTGCTGGTTGTTGAACGTCTTCCCAGTGACACACTGACTCCGTAAACAAAAAATCCTCTAACAAGGACTAAGCTTGGACTGCATGTCTTGCAACAATGCTCAAGGTCTATGGGAGCAGGTGTGGCAACAGACGGGGTTAGCGACTGAAGCGGAACCATTACCCTCCCTGGAAGCATGTTATGCTTAAATAAAAGTCCATAGGAGGCTAAGCAGCTTAAGGCTCCTCTCCAAATGACAGAGTCCTCAAGGGAAAATCAGAAGGAGGGAGAATAGCACTTTCTCATCTACAGGAACCATATCCGAGAAAAGCTAAGTTCTCTCAGTGAGGGTTTCACTGGTGCAAAAGCAGCAGACCAGAAGGCAACGTTATGAAACTGCTTGACAGTCTTGTGAGTTGGCAACAACCAAAGATGTGTGACTGAGGAGCATGCGGAGAGGTATGCAGAGCATGCTGTAAGGAATGCAGAGCATGTTGTAAGGTATGCAGAGCATGCTGTATGCAGAGCATAGTATGCAAAGCATGCTGTAAGGTATGCAGAGCATGCTGTAAGGAATGCAGAGCATGCTGTATGCAGAGCATGCTGTAAGGTATGCAGAGCATGCTGTAAGGTATGCAGAGCATGCTGTAAGGTATGCAGAGCATGCTGTAAGGTATGCAGAGCATGCTGTATGTAGAGCATGCTGTAAGGTATGCAGAGCATGTTGCATGGCATGCGGCTTATGCTGCATGGGATGAGGCTCATGCTGCATGGGATGAGGCTCATGCTGCATGGTATGAGGCTCATGCTGCATGGGATGAGGCTCATGCTGCAAGGGATGAGGCTCAGGCCGCATGGGTTGAGGAGGATGCCGCATAGTATGAGGCTCCTGCCTCATGGGTTGAGGAGGTTGCCGCATAGCATGAGGCTCCTGCCTCATGGGTTGAGGAGGATGCCGCATAGCATGAGGCTCCTGCCTCATGGGTTGAGGAGGATGTCGCATAGCATGAGGCTCCTCATAGCATGAGGCTTCTGCCTCATGGGTTGAGGAGGATGCCGCATAGCATGAGGCTCCTCATAGCATGAGGCTCCTGCCTCATGGGTTGAGGAGGATGTCGCATAGCATGAGGCTCCTCATAGCATGAGGCTCCTGCCTCATGGGTTGAGGAGGATGCCGCATAGCATGAGGCTCCTCATAGCATGAGGCTCCTGCCTCATGGGTTGAGGAGGATGCCGCATAGCATGAGGCTCCTGCCTCATGGGTAGAGGAGGTTGCCGCATAGCATGAGGCTCCTGCCTCATGGGTTGAGGAGGATGCCGCATAGCATGAGGCTCCTGCTTCATGGGTTGAGGAGGTTGCCTCATAGTGCTGGAACCCGGCAACTCCCGATGCGGCAACTCACGCATGAAAGCAGGAGGCGCAGCAAGAACATGCGTCTGGCAGGGTGGACTGCGCATCGGAGGTGGAGCTCTCACAGGTGGAGGGTGGGAGCAGGCAGCCGCAGTATCTGCTGAGCGCACAACCTCGGCGGGTTGTAGGTTAACAGGCTGCATTGTCAACCTTCCAGCATGATACTCCTGTATGAAGGAGCAAGCTGAGACTGTATAGTCTGCAGCATGGACCACTAGGGTCTATGAAAGACAACAACAAACGGAGCTACTGTCCGTTGAGACTGAGGGTCTAAAACAGCTGGTGCGGCAACAGACGGAGTTACTGCCTGTTGCGGTACCACCTTGCCTCTCTGGGAGGTGTGCAGTTGTCGTACTGCAGCAAGTCCGAACTGACCCAGTGGCAGTGGCTACACCTAGGAGTTGGACTTGCGCGGAAGGGACCGACTTGCACTTAAAAGCTGCAAGATTTGGTCCATGGTTTCTGCGAGAAACCTCTTCCGCAGACGAGGAATAAATGGGCTCTCTCGTCTTTGTGTGGGTGGGGTGATCACGTCGGCTACGTGAGTGGATACACCCGAAACCACGGAGGGAAACGTCTGTTCGTCGATCAAGGCCTGATGAACCCATAAGTCCTTCGACATTACTTCTCCCCTGGGCTTGGGAGCTTGTAAGAGGTCCCAGACTAGGCGAACAACTGGCACGAATAGACGAACCCTCGAACGCAACACTGTAACACTTTGCGCTTATCACTTTATCACTTTTGATTTTCTGTTTGCACTTATTTCACTGAACTCGAAACTTTAAGTGGTTTGTACCTGAAAAACGCAATTCTATCCTTCATTAAAAGTTAGTAATTGCGAAAACAGTATTACAATGTAACAGAAAAACATAATGAAAGATAAAGAATTCAGTGGCTGGAAAAGAGACTAAACACTAGATCAAATAAACTACGTTTAAAATCTCTCACCGCATAAAGCCTGGGAACAAGAATAAAACTCTAGAAACGTTTACCTTCTTCCCCTAAAGAGACTAGGGAGAAGAGCAAAAACGATAACAACGTTACCCGCTTGAACGAAACGTTTATCCTCCTCTCTCTCCCTCCGTCTCTATCTCTCTCTCTCTTGACTTAGAACCTGAGAGATGAGCCCAATTATATATATCGTTAAAACATATTATTGTTAAAGGAAAAAAACTGAAAGATTTCCCAAATAAAAAGTTCCTTTATTAGAATTAAAACCATTTAAGCTAAGAAAGAATGAACAAAACGCTAGAATCGGTTTACTCTTACTGCAACGTGAAACCGTGAATACTCTCTCTCTATCGTAACGATAGAGCGCAAGTTGAACGTTCTGAACGTCAACAACTGCGGAGACAAAACAAAACGTTAGTTCAACTTTGAAAACAGTACGAGGCTATCAAAGAAATTCTTTCAAAAACATTAAAATTAAAATAGCATAAAATCTTAACAGGTAAAAAAAACGATATGACGGGCTCAACTATAACTTTGTTAAGCAAAATTAAGAAAGAGAGTCTATACTCTCTTCGACACCAACACTTCCGTCTAAGGGAAGGGTCGGCCATTTAAAAGTGAAAGAGAGTTCATACTCTCTTCGTCACCAAAATTAAATCAAATTAATTCCAAAAACTTGCTAAGCTAATGTTAAAGCTTCCTGAATAGCGAAGGCTAAACTCTAGAGCAAATACATCACCAAATCGTGAACAATAACTCCAGAATCAACAGCGTATCCAAGTAGGTCTAGCCGGTGGCACGACAGAGGAAAAATTGAGGTGGTGTTGACAAGAAGTACTGGAGTACCTGACCACAGATGGCGCTGTTGTGTACACCCCCACCTGTATAGCGATCGCTGGCGTATCCCGACCGTAGATTTCTGTCGGGCAACAGAGTTGACAGCTACATGATCATCGGGTAAGATTAATATTGAAAAAACTTAAATATCTTGATAATAATTGTTTCTTTCAAATAAATACACAAAAACTGTGCATTTGACACACTCACACGCACACACACACACTTACCCACTTACTCACCCATAATAAATAATTTCCTAAGCTTTATAATCAAGCACCACAGTATCTATGTCCTATTGGATTCCCTATTCTAATCTTTCAGAGAAAGTCCTTGGAGACCACACAGCACATTAACTCCAAAGAGTAAATTAACATAATAGTGTACATAGAATACAACTCCATAAGTGGCATACAATAATACCCTAAACCATGCATTGTTCAACACTAAAACAAAGGCTGCTTCTTGCCAAAGTCACAACCTCATGACAATGATAAAGACCCTACACCAAATTAGCATAGAGATCCAGATTTTCCTGGTAACAGAACACTCAGAAGGAGACAGGATGCAATGGCTTCATTAAAGTGGTGATGTCAGTAAAACACTAGGTTTATTTATTGTCATAATGATCTACCTAGTCAGGTGAAGTTAGGCCCAGACTTGGCTTTATTTGATGGAATACAATTTGAATTTCTTTTATGTCTTTCTGGCTAGTTTGAAGTCCAGCAATTTCAAGGTGATTTATTCTCAACTTTACTGCTTAGACAAAACCGTGATATACCTGTTTATAGGATAATATAATGCATAAAAAATATGAATATCATGAATTAGTAAACATTTAAACTAATATTCTATTCCTATATGCTCAAAAAGATCATGGTTCACTCCATAGGTAATGGCTTATTTCATATCCCCTATCTACTGTACTTACCTTAGAGTTCTGTGCTAACATGAAGAGAATAAACAATGCCAGATCAACTGAGAACTGAATCAAGGGCTGGAGGTTTTGAAGCATCCCAGGATCAATTTGACAGTCTTTGATATTGATTGAAGTCAGTATATTATCTAGAGACTTGTCAATATCTAGAATATCCAGTGAAGGGCGGCTTTCTAAGTAAGCTGAAAAATTATGAAATTTTGATTACTACTTAAATTCAAAAACAATTTAGTATAAATTTTACTTGTGATACACACAGATATATTATAAAAAATTAGGATGCATAGTGTAAGTTTACGAATGTATCATGGTAGCCAAGCCTAAAATGTTTTGCATTAATTTTTATTAGGCTATCAGCAGTTATTTTTTGAATACCAATTGCTGAATTATTTATCCTAATATAACCTACTATATAGTAAATAAATTTGTAGCAACAATTAATTCCCCTAGAGTATAATACATGGAAAATATCATAAATAGCCTAGGGTAATTCAGGTACACACAAATTTTTGTTAAGGTAATTTACATGTTTACACAACAATAGTGTAAATTAATTTACCTAATAGTTTGTATAGGATATGTTAATGAGTACTTAATAGCCTAGCATGAATAAACTGAGGTTATAGTGTCTAGTAAACATAGCGTGGATGGGATATCTATACAAGATAAATAGGTCTACAGCATATTTAAAACAGGTGAAAAATCTCAAATATATAAGATCTATGTAAAGCCAGTAAGGAAGATGTAAAGCTGACTTTGGAAGAAGTATAAAAACAGCTTAGAGGAAATAGAGGGCAGTGGCAGTGGTAGTGTGTGACAAAAGAACACCAAATAAATTGAAAATACAGATCTATTGTATTACAATTAAATAAATGATGGAAAATGGCAATAAGGAGGAATATAAAACGAAGCAAACAAAACAATAGGTTGAGGTGGATTTTGGAAATATGCAAGTGTGTTAGGCTGACCCATGAAGTAATTAGAAGAACCAGGTAGGAAAGATTACAGACATGATTCTTCTCTCTGGTTATGGTTAATTTTCCCTTTGCCAACACACACTGAATAGTCTGGCCTATTCTTTACAGATTCTCCTCTGTCTTTGTACACCTGACAACACAGATTACCAAACAATTCTTCTACACTCAAGGAGTTACTGCACTGTAATTGTTCATGGACTACTTTCGTCTTGGTAAGGGTAGAAGAGACACTTTAGCTATAGTAAGCAGCTCTTCTAGGAGAAGGACACTACAAAATCAAACCATTGTTCTCTAGTCTTGGGTAGTGCCATAGCCTCTATACCATGGTCTTCCACTGTCTTGGGTTAGAGTTCTCTTGCTTGAGGGTACACGAGCTCACTATTCTATGTTATTTCTCTTCCTCTTGTCTTGTTAAAGTTTTCATAGTTTATAAAGGAGATATTTATTCTATGTTGTTACTCATAAAATATTTTTTTTTTCTTTTTTCCTTTCCTCACTGTTGAAGCCTCTGGCTTATAGCATCCTGCTTTTCCAACTAGGGTTGTAGCTTAGCAAATAATAATAATAATAATAATACGACAGTCAATACTGAGATTGCACTGGCATGTGGTAAAAATTGGGGAAGGAGTGAAGCCGACTCATGTCAAACCTCTTGGTGGTGGAATGTCAAGAGGGAGGCAAAAGGATCAGATGGCATGGTAAAGAGAGGGGTCTCGTGTAAGATGTTACCGATAAACTGTATTGTACAATATCTTAATTCAAAGGATGAAGATGAACCTAAAATAATAAAATGACAGATTCGAAGATATTTTGTATTTTTCCTAACCATACAAACCTTAGCTATTTACATTGGGTTTACCTTTTAGCACAGCTGAAATGGCGAGCCATTAGAATTTAACGAGGGTGTATTACCCCCGCGCTAGTTAGCGGGGGGGTAGGGAAGTGGTAGCTAGCTAGCTACCCCTCCCCCCCTCACACACAGGTGAATGCTCACTATCACTTAGAGGTAGGACTTGTCTTGGGGGACAGGGCTGGCGGGCAAATATGTGTAAATAGCGAAGGTTTGTATGGTTAGGAAAAATGCAAATTATCTTCGAATTTGTCATTTGTTCCGTAACCAAAAAACAAACCACGCTATTTACATTGGGTGACTTACCCCTTAGGGATTGTGGAAAGTGCCCAGCCATACTGGATTTGGCTTTACCCGGGGACTCAGAATCCGAGTGAGTCGCACTCGAGAAAAGGAGTCCCTGCACCTCACAAGTTCCTTGCTCCGCAAGGAACCGTGTGGCCTACATAAGCTTGTGTGTGAAGGAAGAAGTGTGACCCCTCCTAGGCAGTTGACCTGGAGTTCCAGAAGGAACTCTGGGTTAGGACGTTCCCAATACCACCTCGTCAGGGTATGGGGGACGCGACAGTATTGACTCAATACTCGGAACACAAGGAAGCATGGTTTACCTGCAGAGGTTCGAGGTCAGCTATGCAGAGACCAGGATGCTGCTTCCCCGTAGAGGGGATGATGAAGAAAGAAATAAGGGCCAGACATACTTCTTTCGTTCATGCAGACTAAAACCTGATAACAATGCCCTCAACCTTCTGCTACCTGTCCAAAAAGGAGCCTGAGGTTAGACCAGCTGTTGTGTAGCCACCACAGAGAGATAGAAAACGTATCGAAACTCCTGTGGGTCACGCCCTGCAGGAAGCGGGCTGCGAAGGTCTTCAGACGCTTCCAGACTCCAGCTTGTAGCACCTGCGTCACCGAGTAGTATTACTCGAAGGCGAGGGACGTTGCGATGTATCCAACATCGTGCTGTAGGGCGACGTGACGGGGGAGGGTCTGGAGACAGGTCGAGATGAATGTCCTTGAGTCCGAGCTGAAGAGGTATACTGGTGACTCTCCCCCGTGTCCTCCTTGTGCTCCCAAATCGGCTGCAACTGAGGACAACTGAGTCTAGCCAACAACTCAGGAGCGAACCTGAATGTTGCCTTCCCCTCTTCCTTAGAAAGGGCGGAGTCGTACGAGACCAAGAAGATTGCTTACACACTGGCCGCGGCCAGAGTGAGCAGGAGACCCAAGACGGAATACAATCCGAGGCCTGTCGTAAAGGGTCTTGAGAAGATCTCTTAAGGGACTAAAAAGTCCGAGCCATGCTCCAAGTTGGAGGTCTCACTCCGACTAGGGCAGGAACGATCGTAGCTTCGCATGAGTGAGGAAAGATCCAGCGGGCAGGAAAAAGTTATTCCTTTAAGCCTGAAGGCCAGGGAAAGGCTGAGTGACAGGCTTCATTGCCGAGAGCGGAAAGGAGTTTCCTCCCGCCGAAAGGCAATAAGACCGATATTGCTGGAGAAGAGGCCTCAAGGGAAGAGGTATATCTCCCACGGCACCAACCACCGAAGACTCTTCACTTCGCCTGGAAGACCCCTGCGGATGACTATCGCAGATGACGTGACCTCCGTCCCGCAACTGTAGCGGGTTGTCTCTTCTTGAGGAGGAGGCGTAGTGTCTCCAGGCATGAAGCCGAAGCGACGCCCCGGTTCGTGAAAGATATTGCAGTGTGGTTGTTTGAGTAGTCTGTGCCCCCCCCCCCCCCCCCCTTTCTTTGACGAGTCCGAGAACAGCATCAAGAATGTGGGGAAAGGACGAGAATATCCACTCCCATCAAGAGGTTCCATAGGTCAACACCCATTGCAGGTCTAATAGTTCCGCTGGTCCCATAGGGGCCAGGAAGTCCGGTTAATCATTGCCTGAAACCACCGGAACTTGGACCGCCCCACATGGAACTTATCCTGAGGCGACCGTTCGGAACTATAGACGGGTCAATGAGGAAAGGAGAACTAGGAAACGTTCCAAGGTAGGGCTGAAAGCTCTGCTTAACTGAGAACAGGTACTGCCACTCTCCTCAGCCTTGCCACAGTCAAACTGAAGGGAAGGTTCGGAGGAGGTGGCAACAGAATCTGGCGTCCCCAGGTAGTCACCCATCCAAGTACCGACCAGAACCAACGTTGCTTAACCTCGCTGGACGGACGAGAAGTGGGGTTTCCAACGTGGTAAGGCCGTTGACTCAATATCATGGCCAGATACTCCGGATGTTGAGGCCGAAGAAGAGAAGGCTCCTAGCAAAATACCATGAACCCACACTCATGGTAAGCATCCGGAAGCTTGTCCCGGCGCTGAAGAAGGTCAAACCCGAGCCTACCGGAGTTGACCAGACCTCCAAAAAGCGAAGGAGGCGGAAGCCTGCACCTGAGCGGCCATGAGGAAAGCAGGGAGAGTTCTCTGGGGAAAAAAACCTGCGATGCCACGGCGGGATCGCCACACTGCATCATAAGCAGGAATACCTGCAGTCTAGGCTGAATTCCACGAGCTCCCTGGAAGATGGATGGAATGGAAACTGAAAGTACCCGTCCTTCCGATCCAGGGTTTAAGGAGTCCTGTCGCCTCGTTACCAGTCTGATCGATTCTGCTGCTCTACGCTGGACGAAGTTTGTTCGACAAACTTGATCAGGGCTGAGAGGTCGACTACGGAACTCCCGTCTCAGATACTTCCTTACAAGAAAGGATCGACTGAAGAAGCCGGGGGTGAAGCCGTCGATGATCCTATGGAGGACCTTCTCCTAAGGTATGGATCATTCTGCCCAAATGGGCAACTCTTGCCGACCCTATGGCATAGAGGTTCAGAGACACTGAATTCGCTGACAGAGACGGCAGGCGCGATATCCTTGGCTGATCACAGAGATCGTGCGGGAATGGGCATCGGGAAGCTGTCATCCGGATGAGTAACCTTAAGCATCCTCCCAGCGTGAAACCTGCAAGGGGGGGGGGTGCCAATCCTAGAGTTCGTGAACTCTGCCGCTCCCTTTAGGACTATGCCCCCCCCCCCCGGGGGAGCCTCCCGTGCCATCTGTTTCTGACAGGAGGAAACTGCAATTGGACACCTTGTCTCAGTTGTCGTAGCCGATAACTTAGGCCGACGTGGTTGAAAGAAAAAGGCGCTGGAACCCTGCAGAGTCTGGAAAAAAGAGCCTTGGAGGAGTGAAAACGGAAGTCGACTTCCTCCGCACAGCCGCTGTCTAAGTCTCTGTCCTTGGGCACAAACAAACTCTTCTCAAGGATGGAAGGGTGTCTGAGGTTGTCGACATCCACGGATGAGACACCCGAAAGGAAGCCCTCGGTCAGCGCGTCCAGATGGTCCAACATCGAGCTTGCCCGCAAGTTAGATACTTAACGACGAAACGCCAAGGTGCCTGAGCCCGAGAGGAGGAAAGTACCCATGACCTTCCTGTAGCTTCCTTGAACCAAACCTCGGGTCGTAACCGAGGAGGGAAAGGACCTGGTAAGCCCCCTACACGAGGTGGAGAAGAGGAAGGGGTAAGCAGTCACCCCTTGGCCGATGGAGAAATCTCGAATGGAAAGCCCCCCGCCAAAAATCCTTCCAGGGAATGACGGGGAAGGGCTAACCCAGGTTCTGGAAAGAGGAGTGTTGCTCAGACCTCCCTGAAGATTCTTCCTATTCTTGCAAGTGCCATGCTCTGCGTTTACGGGGTGAGGCCGTGTTCTGGATATACGCTCCAGAAGAACTCGCCAGGCTGGCCATGCTGCGAAAACTCAAATGGGAATCGTGGTCGCAATTGCCCTTGAGCTCGCGCGATGGTAAATCAATGATTTGCGCGTGGGCGAACGTGGAAGCGCCCATGCGCGGTCACGCAGGAACGCAAACGAAGGTGAGCGAAGGAGCGCAGAAGGAGGGCGAGCGTGGAAGGAGGGGCGAGAGCTGGTGGTCGGCGAGTGATAACCCATAGGCGAGCAATGGATACTGCAAGAATTAAGCCGACGTTCGTGCGACGGAACCCCGTCGGTTCGCGCGACGGAACCCCGTCGGTTCGCGCGACGGAACCCCGTCGGTTCGCGCGACGGAACCCCGTCGGTTCGCGCGACGGAACACCGTCGGTTCGCGCGACGGAACACCGTCGGTTCGCGCGACGGAACACCGTCGGTTCGCGCGTCGGAACACCGTCCGTCCGCGCGACGGAATACCGTTGGTTCGCGCGCGGGCGAACATTGGAGAGCATGTGCGCGGGCGCGCATGAGCGTAGACGTGCAGGCACGCGGGCGTGCGGTCGCGCAGGAACGTGGGCGTGTGGCCGCGCAGGCACGTGGGCGAGCACAGGCGGTCGGGAGACCGATGGCGCGTCGGCAAGCGATGGCGCGTTGACGAGCGATGGTGCGTTCTGGCGGGGCGATAGCCCGCAGGAGAGTGACGGAGCTTTGGCAAGCGATGGCGCGTCGGCAAGTGACGGCGCGTTGGCGAGCGGTGGTGCGTTAACAAAACGCTATCGAGCAGATGAAGAATCGCGCGGGTGCATAGGCGATTGCCAACGTGAGAGAGACTAGTGATGGTTAGCGCGCATCGCGCTAACAGAAGGCGCTCAGGTGCATCAGGAAGGTGAGCGCTGAAGCCAGCTGTTAATTAGGCGATCCTAGACGGTCAGAAACCCGTTGGCGCCCATTGGTGCGCGGCAAAGAAGGGCGCGCAGATGTGCGCTGGCGATTGAAGAAAGCTGGCGCACAAAAGGACAGAAGAAAAGGGGAGCGCTGGCGAGCAGGAGAAAGATCTATGGCAAGTCTCAGCTACCGGAGATCGTGGTCCACATGAGGCGAGCGCTAGATCGCTACTGATGGTGGTCAGGGGAACTGACATGGGTGGCAGATCGATGGCGATCGTTGACGAGTAGGAGATCGCTGGCGAGCAGGTGAACGTTGACGCGTCTAAGGTTGCTGGCGAGCTGATGATCGCTGACGAGCAGAAGGCAACGCGTGGAAGCCTGCGCATAGAAGAAGAGTCCTTGACCCAGACCTGAACGGAAGTTCTAGATCGCGAGGGCGAACGTGGGCGCACAGGGCGCGTAACAAGAACCAACAGGAACAGCAGAGATGATCATCATGAGAGCGCTGACGAACAGGAGAGCGCTGACGAACAGGAGAGCGTTGGCGAACAGGAGAGCGCTAGCGATCAGGAAGCGCTGATGAGCAGAAGAGCGCCTGTGCACTAACACTGAGCAGGAGCAGGCCGGAAGACCGTTGCCTGTCCGCCGGGAGACTGATGTCCGTCGGAAGACCGTTGTCCGTCGGGAAGACCGTTGTCTGTCGGGAAGACCGTTGCCCGTCGGAAGACGAGGTCAGACTGCTGTCCATCTGCACCAGGGCGGATGAAGGAGTTGTAGGCTGCAAACGTAGATTCAAAAAGGCGCCTCTTTGCACCCTTATAGGGAGATGAGAGGCCCTTACGACGAGGCGGACGGTGAGCCTTACGGCGAAGGAGGCCAACAGCAACAGCAGCAGAAGAATCCTCCGAAGAGGAGTCTCTATGAGTGTACTCTCTCGCGAACGAAAGAGAAACACTTCGTAGAAGAGACTGGTCAGCCAGTGACCTAAAAGGAGCAATCCTCCGAAGAGGGGCTCCTGCAGTTGCCCAGCCCCTTGAGTGAAACTGCAGGTGTGACCGCTCAGCACCAAGAGCATAGTCGCACGAAAAAAAGGCAAGAGAAGAACCCCCCAAAAGGGGAAAAACTCAAGCCTGGACAGGAAAAACTTCCCTCGGAAGGAAAGTTACCCACCCAAGGAGGCAAGCCTCCTGAGTTCTAAAATGAACTGGAGAGCTGTCAATCGTCACGGGAGTACTTCCAGTAGAAGGAAACACGCCTCTGACGAAAATCCAAAGGGGAGGCAGCAACAGCCGAATCCCCAGGCCTCCACAAGACAGCTCACACCGTAGCCATATTACAGAAACGAACTAGATCGGTAACTGTAAAAAAAAAAAAAAAAAAAAAAAAAAAATTAGTACACATCCGAAGAGGAATCCCGAGGGAAAGGAACAAGAATTACACAACAGGCACATGCCCTCACAACCACTTACACTCACGGTAGGAGAGATGTAACCAAAACAGAATTATAACAATTATAATTATGAAACTATGTAATTATGTAATTTAAAAATGAATGAACACTAAAGAAAGAACGAAAACCCCGAAAGGAATCGTTCTACAAGCTGAAAAATTAACGACTACAATTAGATTAATAAACTAATTGAGACAAAACGTACGGCGTAGCAACCCCCTCACACGGGAAGGAAGCTACAAGGGCGTAGTAAAACGTAGTAAAAGGGTGAACGACCTCAAGAGAGAGAGAGAGAGAAAGACCGAAGTCAAACTCGATCGCAACCCATAAAATTACACCGTGGTGGCCTAACTGCCGAGGACTCCACGGAGATATCGTACACTACACACACAACTCTGAAAAGGAAACTTACTGATTTCTATACTCAAATATATATACAAACATGAAAACATGTTTACATATATATTGAGTAAAAGAAAAGTTAGCGATTAAGTAAAGACAATACAAACAATGGCTGTCAAGCGAGGACCAAGACAGAGACGTCTGTCCCAGTCCGAGCCAAAAGTGAAAGTGAGCATTCACCTGTGTGTGAGGGGGGGAGGGGTAGCTAGCTACCAATCCCCTACCCCCCCGCTAACTAGCGCGGGGGTAATACACCCTCGTTAAATTCTAATGGCTCGCCATTTCAGCTGCGCTAAAAGGTAAACCCAATGTAAATAGCGTGGTTTGTATTTCGGTTACGGAACTAAGTAGATTTGTATCAATCAAACAAATTAAAAGGGATCCTAGACCATAATAGGTGGTATGTAACCTACCAAAACTAGCCTATAAACACTGTAAATACACCCCATCCCTCTCCCACTTTATCTGTGTGGTTTTATTTCGGATTTTTGCCTAAAATTGTGAATTGCTTTCAAGCCTTACGATACCAGCCAAATATTATGAATCTTCTACGGCTTCTGCCGTGAACCCAAGTATTGGAGGAAGATGCTTACGATCGCGGAGATGATGTAACGCCATGACATGCTTAAGGAAGGGAGAAGCTGTGCAGACATAGGCCACCATTGAATTTACTATTCGCTACATCAAGACAGAACATAAGTGTAATAGGACAATGGCAAATGTCACCTTTGACAAGACAAAGAAAAGTGGTAACTACATGTAATAAGGCTATCGTAAGGATGGAGTTTAGGTATCTTCACAGGTGAATGTTACAATTTTAATTTCTCATTCACATATTAGTAAGGATGTGTTTACAGTAAAAGTAAGTTTTAGCTTAAAAAGTGCTTAAAAGTGTATCAATACACAGGTTTATGAGCATTTGGGGGGTTTCTAAAAGATTAAATTTAAGATGATTATAAAAAATATGAAAAATTATATTGAAAAAATAGGCTGGAACGTAACTCCCGAATAGCCAAGAAATTACTGTATGTATACTGAATTGTGAGACTGGCATTAAAAGGACAATTGTGACAAAAAAGTAACTGACACCCCAACAAAATTATGAATGCTGTATTGATTTTTCACAATTTCTGAAGTTTCAAGACATTTTAAAAGATCTCAATTACCATTATCTTTATCAATTACAGTACTGTAGTTCTCTGCATCATCAAAATTTATCAACCATTGGGTAGTCTTTGCACAAACACATTTTTTAATTTTTCCACGAACTAATATGGAACATGATGCTGAAAATAAGAATTGTGAAAAAAATTTACTCAAGAATAAATGACAAAAGATAATAAGCATAAATTCATTGGAAAACTGTCATTTCCTTGTTGCTTGTTAATTAAACTAGAAAATCTTACATAAAAAATAAAGTAACTTCGAAATACGGTAATATTACCTTGTAGTGATACACTAATGTTTTTGTCTGCAGTAGCAACATCACAGGTAACTGGACGTAGAGATCTAAACAACTGCTGAATAGCAGTCAATTGTGCTTGAAGTCGAGCTTCTATTGCCCTCTGCTGCTGACTACCCATCAATCTATCAATAATAAATAAATGAAAATACAGTAAAATTCATAAAATTCATACTCAAACACTTGATTAAAATACCTAACAATCTAAACAGAGCAGATGGAGTACAAAGTGAATCACTTGATCTAATGATCAAGAATAATAATGTTTCATTCCTTGTTCAGAAGGACTGTGGAAACAATTGAATCAGGACTAAACTGGAATCCATATAAATCCTGAATGCAATGAAAGATCATTTTGCAACACAGATTTAATTAAATCAGTACATAGGCAAATTAGACAACAATTCTATAAGCAATGTACCTCTTTATGAGGGTTAGAGGGTTACACAAGTACAGTAGGAACCTAGCACAACTAAGATACTTTACATGCTGGAATTAGTGTGGAATGCAATGACCGCAGTGGTGCAAGAAAACCCACAAATACCAATGATCAATATTTTAAAGAATTTGTGGCTCTTCTGGGAATAATCAAATTTTAATATTTAGCTTCCCAAAGAATGACAATAGTCATGAATGTTAAGGGACAGCTGTAATAATGATTAGTTATACATAATTACTAATACTGTACTGTAATGAATAACTTGATATAACCTCTACAGGTATGTAACATTTAGAAAAAGCTAGGTGTCAAGTGAATAACACTGTAGTGGCCTAAATCTAAGTGTTACATTAACAGAAAAGAATTCACATTAATTATTTTTTTCTCATATTTCCTTCAACTTATAAATACTTTACTCTACATTCCATATAAATTGTGAAAATGTCAATATATTTTTTTAAATTTTAGAAGAAAAATAAAGTATTATATACAGTAAAATACACATTCTACTTACCTTAACATAGATGTTTTCATAACTAAAAACCGTGTATACAGATGCTGTACTAATGGAACGGAATGCTGCATGTAGGTCTCAGTAAGTTTGTCACTCAGTGTCTGAACAGATGATATGGGACACAAGATTAACAAATCCCACCAGTCATAACCACTGACCAGAGCAAATTCAAGTAGTAATATTAACGTAACTGCCCACTGAGGACCTGAAAAAAAAAAAAAAAAATTACCAACAAACACATAGGAAAACCAATTTTATTACCAGTAATAAAATTTATTATTTTGATACTTACCTACAAGTCTCTCTCACTTTTAGTGCCATCACACATGCCCCTTAGACAAAGGGAGGGAAACAGTAGGAGTCAAAGCTAATGAAAAAGGGTAATTTTCTATTGCATTTAAGATTGTTTGGATTGGATTGGATTATAAAATTTAGGCCTACCATAGTTAATTCAATATCATAAGATATTTTGATACTTTAATTGAATTAGGGAGGCTAGGATCTAAAATAGAATGGGTTAGGCTGGGAGGCACACTCGTATTTGGATCAGGAGGAAAGAAAGATACGGTATGATTTAACCTGAAATTAGTAATGGGATCAATTCCGTCCAGCCATTTAATTTCTCGCTTGTTGTTTGAACACTTCCGACATCAACAAAAATAGAATTAGGGTTAGAAACCTGCCCTGAATTTTCCACTAGTCAACTGTCACACTGTTGACCACTACATGTGACACAAAGGGAATATGAATATTGATATAACATCTAAAAATATATAACGTTTAGACAAAGCTAGATGTAGGTGAATAACGCTGTACTGGGAGAAATATGAGTGCTCCATTATCATAAGAGATTTAATAAAAAAAATTCATATTTCCTTCAACTTATATACTTTATTCTACATTCCGTATGAAATGTGAAAGCATCAATATATATAAAGAAAACTTAGAATAAAAACATAACCTCATATTGTCGACCTACTGTGTCCTTATATATTAAAAATGAACAAAATATAGTAAAGACAATTCTAACATGCTTTACCTACATACGGTATCTAAAAGGGAAACTATTTTGTTCACAATTCATCATCAATCACAATGAATGAACAAACGCATTTACATGTCCAAGTGTTAACTATCGATACTAATCGATTTTTGTTAACTGTATGAAAACTTTGTTACAGTATTTATTATATAATGATTTGAATAAGTTTGGAAATTACATTAAGAATATCTTTTATTAATATGAATGCATATTCCTCGATAACGGTAGCTTGAATAACCAAACAAAAAAAACAGCTGTTTACATTTTCTCCGCCGGGCTAGCATATGTAATTTCCAAACTTATTCAAAACGTCTTATTATAAATATTGCATAAATATCAATATGTTATAGACTACCATAGTTTCCATACACTTAAATAGAAGGTACTAGTGTAATTAGTTATTAATTGGATGTGTATATGAGTTTTTGTTTGTTTGTTCATTCATTGTGTTTGACGATGAAATCTAAACAGAGAAATGGTTTCCCTTTTGTGCATCGTATGTACAAAAACCATGATATAGAAATGGCTTTATTGAATTAATTTTTAATTCATAAGGATACTGTAAGTAAAACAATATTTGTAATAATACAAGTTTTACAAATATTAAGAATATTATTTGTTATTTATATGTCCATATCCTCAAAAGCGGCAACTTGAAATCAGATGAGAGAGTTTACATTTTCTCAGATGCAATAGCATAGAAAATAGTTAATTTCATTGATATGGAATTATTCCTCAAATATGCTCTCTACTATGAAGATATACCCATAACAAGCAATCAGAGATTTCTGACTTCCGCCAAAGGTTAATGGAGTCATCCATGGCCTAAGATCTATTTGTGGTGAAAATTTTGTCAAAATCTACAAAGTAGCTTTGAAGTATCCTGTCCACAGACACACGAAAATGTAAATCTGGATCTAAAATCAGAATCAGCTCCAAAATTTAATGGGGTTGTCCATGGCCTAAGGTCTATTTTCAGTGAAAATTTCATCACAATCCATCAGGTAGTTTTGACGTAATCCTGTCCACAGACACACAGACAAATAAATAATCCAACTCGATTGCATAACCTCCTTGTTGGAGGTAATAAATAAGGGAAAAAGGGTTTTATTACCTTTGTCTAAATTAATATAGAGTAAATAAATATATCTCAGAACTATGTACTTCTTCTTACGGTGACCTTTCCCAACGGGACACTACTCTGGTTATCGGGATTTACTCCATTATATCTGAAATCTGTTCCAACCATGTCTTTTGTTGCAAGGTTCTACTGTATCTCTATTCCATTCTAAAGAGCTATTTCCTCTCAAATAAATTAACTCTAGTCAAAGTAAAATAAAATCAGGTCTTTCTCAGCTTATTCATCAATGTCTGCTCAAACCGGATATAGCCCTATTTTTACAGGAATATTCAAGGCAATGGTTATCGAATTAAGGTGCAAGGTAGCAGAGGAGCCTTTATATGCATGTTCCTAAATATGTTAATTAACAAATATGTCAATTACCTAGCTTATGAATATCTACAGCTCATGCTAATATACTGGATCCAGTAGTAGATTTTAACAATAGAGGTTTTCATTAAACTTACATAGTATTGCTTGATTAACTGAAGAAAGAATTAAGGAAGAAAAATAAGTTATCAAGAGAGAACACCATGAAGCAAATGAATCAAAAGTTGAGAAAGTAAAAACTATCTGACCAGAAAATTCTAAATCAAAAAGAAAAACTAGATTTGACATTGATACTCTTACCCTTCGAACAAATAATACTTTATAAAAGGGGGATATTGTGGTATCATTGGTTTTCAAGGTAATATTAAGTAAAATAAATACAAATCCTACTTTTACTTCATGAATAATCAATTCAATATAGTTTCTCATTAATCCTCAATAGTATAGTTGCATGTTTATGCATGCTGTCAATCAACATTTACAAAAAAAATTCTTTGACAGCCCTTTTCTTAAAGTAAGTTTTTTTTCTTAAGCAAATAGTTACCTTGTCTCATTTTAATCCAATTATGAATGTGAATATATATAGAGCATGAAAAGTAATTAAAAGCTCAATTTTTATTTTGTACTGTAATTTCTTCATTTTGCAAAAAACTTATAATTTCTTAGAATTCAGACATCCTTCAAGATACAGTACATTAACTTCTAGCCTGTATAATTCTACAAATCAAAATGTGGCTCCTAAAAAAAATAATGAAATACCTACCATAAATTTTAATAACATTCACTTGAGAATATTTTCTAGTTTTGAACCGATTCAAAAAAAAGGGTTCACCCCTTTAAGGACATATAGAATAAGAGGTTTGTCTATTTCATGGCAATACACATCTTGAATGATTAAATATTGATTTCAATTTTACAAACAGATATCTAAATACAAGTACAGTACTGCACTCCAATCCAATACTACACTTACCAACATCTACAGGCCTTACTAGAGTAAGGAAATGCAGGCTTCCTAAAGAGTCCATTGCCAGAAGAGAAAAGCCATTCCATGAATGGGAAAGGGAAACTACTCGACGATCTACTGACGCACGCTTACTTATGGGAGGTTCATCTCCAGATCCACGGGTATTTTGTATGTTGTGGCTACTTATCTGTAAAAAGTAAAATATCATAAGCTAAAATATCAAAGAGCCATATTACCAGAATTATTGTTACTGAAACCTGGTACACTAATACAATATTTAGCCTGAAAAAAATCTAAAAAATTGTAGAATTACTTTTACAGTGAATCTAAAGCTTTAGCCTTTTCCAGAGATTACCTAACAAGAAATTCACTTCCTCATTAACTCTCTTTTTTTTATAAAACCCCATTAATTTTGCTTAGCTTCTCATGCATCGTCACAAATTCCTAAGTAAACAGAATTTGGAAAATGAGGAAGATCAGCTGCTGATCACTAGGTGGCACACTAGTGGTGTTCAATTAAATTGTCTTCAAGGATCAGACAGATAATTAGTTTACAAAGTTGGCTGAACCCTACAGCAGAACAGTTGAGACAGGAAGCAGGTCTACAGTGTTTTCGTCAATAAATTAATCTAATTTGTTTTACCACATATCCATTACCTTTACTTAACCGGAATAGCTACTCAGAAGAGAGGAAACTGTAAGAGAGTCCATGGGATTAAAAACCAAGAATGAAAAATTCAGATTCCGTCAGTGAAAAAAAGACCACACTCAAGAATCTATGAACTATCTGAGTCATGATAGGACAAGTTTTCTGGTAGTTTCAACAAAATTTATTATTTTTAATCACCCGAGGATCATATGGCTTCCTCTTCAAAGCTAGCTAGCATCATTGCCTACCATAAAAATATAAATTCCTATTTTCTCTCACTTCAATACCATTAGTCTCCTAATATACTACTGTGCATTTATAGTGTTATATGGCAATGGTAACAATTGGGGGAAGCCATTTCCGTATACAAAGTTGAATCATATTCAAAAACCTTGTGGCATCACTAATCAGTGGGGAGGCATGGAGGAATTATTTGAACCTTATGTGAGTATAGAAGAAATAAATTATATCATTAAGATTTCATTTACACATATGAGCATCACCAGCATGCTTATTTGAAGAAGCACGAAGTCCATTATCTTTGAAAAGTTAACAGATCAGATTTGACTTGGAATAACTATACCCAGCTATATTATTATTATTATTATTATTATTATTATCATTATTAAATGCTAAGCTACAACCCTAGTTGGAAAAACAGGATGCTATAAGCCCAAGGGCTCCATCAAGGAAAAATAGCACAGTGAGGAAATGAAATACAGAAATAAAAAAACTATATGGGAAGTAGTGAACAATTAAAATAAAATATTTTAAGAATGGTGACATTAAAACAGATCTTTCATATACAAACTATAAAAAGAGACATGAACTACAAGTAAGTTTAATAGAAAATATTTAAGCTAAACAAGATAAAATTCTGGGAAAAATATCAAAATGACTGTTAAATACAGTAAGCAGTTGGAGAATTTGGGAAGCAAGATGTACAAGCTAGATTCCTCTTATTTTGAGCACATCTGGAAAGGAGTTTAGCATTTTTTGCATTTTTTGTGGCACTAAACTATTTGTATCGCTAATCCAAATGTAAAGAACCCAAAGAAAATTATAAATTGAAAATTGAACCAAAAACAAAAACCAGAGTTTCAAAGAAAAGGAATCTCTCTTAGCATTAAGCAGATCAAAGACACACAGAATAACTCCGTTCATTACCATGGAACCTGTGCATATGCAACAACTTTCATGAGCCACTTGAGTTACAGCTGCTACTGCTTATAGTGGATAAAGTCTGGGAACTACACACAATACAAAATTAGGGGATACTACAGTATAAAAACAATAAATTTGGGGTGAAACAGGGAACAATCATGCAATGGCTGATGTAGCAATAAAATTTGTTATACCATAAGTTAGGAAGTGCTCTCTAATGAAAGAAACTCACCTGAAAAGAAGGCCTGTAATTCATTATCTTCAAATTATTTCATTCTTGGCTAACACTTAACTATACTAAAAAGCAGAGTACTGCCAAAATAAATACAGGTAGTTTTTACTCTGCATAAATACAAATCCCACCAAACTATTCCCCAGTAATTACTTCTTTTCTAAAGTGCAGAGAAATATAGTTACTAAGTATCACTAATGTACTGTAAATACATAAACTATAAACAATGCACATTCTTTTAATAAAAATGATAGCAAAATCAGAACCACAATTTCATCTAGTTAGGCAAATAAAAAATACTATTTCAGTTCCCTCTCCAGATGGAATAAGAAACAAAAAAACACAAGCAACCCAAAAAACAATCCAAAATGCTTCCAAGACTGAAAGATGTACATCATTATATATACAGTACCTGTTGCATTGTATCTCTGTTAATTGCATATATGTAACCATCACTTGTCGCTGCAGTAATAATAAATGGTAACTGAGACCCTGGAATAAGGTGACGAAGAGTTGTACCCAAAGTCACTACATTACTACTTGATATCCATTCTCCTACGCACATCCACTCCTGCAAAATGAAAAAGAGGGTAGAGAATACAAAAGTACTGACATGCTTTTTGGTATATTTCTTAAATTAACTTTGCAAAATTATGCTATCTTGTAAACTAATTACCGTAAATATACCTTCATAAGAAAAAATGCATTTTGCATAAAAATCTCTGAAACTCAGAGATGACTGAAAAATTTGGGTTAAGATAAAATAAAAAAATATATTGAAAAGCAAAAACGTATTTTCCATAGCTATACAAACCTTAGTCCTTTAAAATTCCAAATTTTGAGAATAATTTGTATTTTTCTTAACTATACAAACCTAAGTCCTTTAACCCTTTTACCCCCAATGGACGTACTTGTACGTTTCACAAAACTCATCCCTTTACCCTCATGGACGTACCTGTATGTCCTTGCAAAAACTGTTTTTTACATTTTTTTGATAACTTTATGAGAAACTTCAGTCATTTTCCAAAATAATGAGACCAACCTGACTTCTCTTTGACGAAAATTAAGGCTGTTAGAGCAATTTAAAAAAAAATATATAGCAAAATGTGCTTGAAAAAAAAAACGCCTGGGGTTAAGGGTTGAAAAGTTCCAAATAACGTTAGGGGTAAACGGGTTAAAAGAGAGTAAAGCAAAGCTGGAAACTTGGCTGTTAAAATCTATACAGACGTGTCAGTTGTTACTGGCAGGTGGTGGGGACACCAACTAACTCATCTTAACAGAAGTTTTGATTCATCACGGACCTTCCCGGCATCAAGTCAACTCAAATAGGATTACTGCACAGTGACATGGTTTTGTTCTCTGCTTCTTCTCTTTCTATTTTACCTCTCCTATTGCACTGTATACTGCATATTATTGTGCTAACAACATGATACTATTAAACATAGATTTAATAACAACATTAATAATTTCAGAGGAAATACAGTACTAACTAAAGGGGAATTCAATTGAGCGCAGACCTCCGCAACGGCAGCTTATTTTTCGACCTTGACTTTGACCTTAACATGTATTTTCATACACTGAAATATGAACCAAGTTTGAAGTCTGTAACAACGATGTCCAAACTTATAGCTGATTACGTGAATGGGACACTTTGCTTGACCGTGACATTGCCCTTCCAAAATTTACCCATTTCCAGCTTTTTACATAACAGCTAATACCAGCAAGTTCTATCATTCTACGATTAAAATTGTGGCTAGGAAGCTGTTCACAAACAAACCCACACACACGCAAACATACACACAAACAGGGGCGAAAACATAACCTCCTTCCAACTTTGTTGGTGGAGGCAAAATACAAATATGAACAATAACTTTATAGCTTACACACGTAAACTATTTGGCAAGAAACCCTTTCCATAGAAATGTTAATAATAAAAATTGTCAAAAGAAGCTAAAATACAGCATGTTCAAGTAATATTTGATAATATAAAATGCATGATGAAAAATATAGATTTGCATTCAGTTATCAGAAAAGATTCTTCTCCCTTTGTATATAAAAAAAAAAAAAGTAAACTTATTGAAATGTGATAGTAGCTATTTAATCATCATATGCTTGAATATTTGTCTTTGAGAAGAACTGTGTTATTTCAAGGAAGAACCATGATAAAATCAGAATTTATATAGAATTTATGATAAACGGTAACTTCCTTACTTTTCAACAAGAGAATGTGCTTTTTTTCCTAAAAGAAATCTTTTTAAAATTACCATCACTTGATATGAAATATATTTAATAATACCAAACATTAATTTCCAATTTTGTATCAAACACAAGGGTCAAACAGGATATGAAATTTCCATTTACAGCCAATTAACTCGTTAACATAAAAGACTCAACCTTTTTTTTCTGACCATTGTTTCTAACCATGTTCTTTTTTTCACAAACTGAAAAGGAATTAAAAATAAAGCTGAACATATTTCCTGTTCTTAGGTTATGCTATCTTTGAAGAGGTTTCTTTTGAAAAAGCGCAAATGTTTCTGTTAACAACTAAGAGTTATGTAAGAAAAGAATTTCTTCATAAAACAAACAAATGGATATAATCTGAGCAGGTAAAGTGGCTAAAAATAGAATAGCCCTGTCAGGTGCTGCTCAGCCAAGTGTGAAAAAGTTCAGCGGGAGTAAAAGACTGATACAAGAAAGCGATATAAAAAGTTTTATGCAATAAATTAGTCGATACAAAATCTGAATCAAAGGAAATAATACATACATTATCGAACATATTGAAAAAATGATATAAAGATAATGAGGAATAAGCAAAGGGAATAAGAATAACATGTAATAGGAAAGTGTATAAGTAATGAATATAGACTGAAATGAACAATAATGATGTGTGAATAACAGAAATGAAAATTAAATAAAAAAGAAAGAAGAATGGAAGATAATATGTTATACAATAATGTTGTATCAAAGGTAAACTAAAAACTTGTTTTTTATTCAAGTTAACTAAACTAAAATTCTTTTAATTTATTATACAAGAAGGAATCAAATTATATGAAAGGGAAATAATGCAATGAAAATAATTAGATACAAGAAAAAAAAATAAACTGAAATAAAAAATTAAAATTTAAAGTAATGAGAGGGTAAAGGAAAATCATGTAGTAAAAAATTAGACACAACTAAATTATATATAATATTAAACTTAATAAAATAATTGAATAGTTAGGTTTTAAGGATTTAGAATTGTGAAAGGAAATAGTTTATTTAGTGTTACAGACGAATTATGAATTCATTAAGGAAAGAATGTAAAAATAGGAGTGTGTACAGTTCTGTATTACAGTATACAATTACTGTAATAAAATCTCCAAAACAGTTGGTGGACTATGTGACAAAAATGAAGTGCATCAATGAGGACCTTAGTTGATCGCATGTAGGTAGAGGTTAGTTGCTTAGGAGTATTAAATTCCCCGACACTAGGGCACATATAGCGTTCTTCAATTTTCGTGGTGGTCTCTGTTGAGAGACACCAACGAAGATCGAGGGCTAACTGTACTGTATTTGTATTAAGATACTTCATCCTCTGGTTGGACATGAGACTGGACTTTTCTAGGTTTACCATGATCCCAAGATAGTGATAAAAGGAGAGAATCCTGTCATGATGTTGTTGGAACTGTTTTTAACAGGAGAACAGGATTAAACAATCTTCTTAAGTATAGGTAGTCATCGACTTACAACGGAGATAAGGACCGACAGATGCGCTGTTAGTCGATCTTGATGTATGTCGAATTAAAAAAGAAGTTTCCGTGTATTTACTAAGTTGTGTTATGATTCGCCAATCATCCAAGTCATATTTTATCAATATTTTCTTACTCTATATCCTTATTTGATTTTCTTGTTCCATAGGATATCATATACTTTAACAAAGCATTATTGCATTCTATTTTTCAATTTTGGAAACATTTTAGCAATCAACAATTACCAACTTTTTTGTTTACCTTTGGTTGCGATCAGCTGTGCTGTTGATCTGAAGGTCCCGCTACCATACCGAGATAATGTGCACATATAAATGGTGTATTGTTTATATAATTTCTTAATTTATTTGAAATATATTCATAATGAATATCACATCAGCACCAGTATGTTACAGGATATCATAATTTTCATGTACAGTAGTTTGTTTATAGCCATTACAGTATTCTCTCTCGGTGTTTCTCTTATTTTCATTTTTAATTCACTGTTAAATCTTCACATTTCTTTGGATATTATTAGAAATTCTGTGTATCATTAATCGATGTTTCGATTGTGGGAGTATTAGTAATGCATCGAAAGGAAATCACTTGATATGCCACTCGCCTTCTGCCAGATATATGACGTCATCAGACTTTTTTCTTAAATTTACAGTAAGTAGTACTATTCTCATAATTACTGATGCAGACCACTAAAACACTTGATATCGTTATTTCATGCTTCGATGATGGGAATACTGTAATAAGATTACTCGGTAACATGCCAAAAGGAAATCATTCGGTTTGACTGCGTGCTTCCGCCAGAAATATGACGTCACAAGACACGCGACGTAAACTCTACAAAGAATGACTTGCAAAGTATGTAAATCCTTTTCTTTTTTCTTGCAAAAAATGAAATAAAATACTAACTTTCCAAGGAAAAGTATTTCATTTTCATAATGTAAAACAAAATATATTATTTTTAAGAAAGTATTTGTCCTATTAGTGGACTTTCTTAGATAAATATCGATCTATTATCAGAGATTAAATAAAAAAGGCGTAGCGTCAACTTTACGCTACGTAGTACTCATAACAACCGATACAGACTGACAAAATACTTTGTATATCGTTAATTGATATTTCGATGATGGAAGGAAATCACTAAATTGCCCCATCACTTTCTGGCGGTAATATGACGTCTTCAGACACATGATATGAACTCGACAGATATCAGAACTTTTCTTAATGGACTTTTTACTGAAAATGGATACTGTATATTATCAATAAAAGAAAACACTAATTTACCAAGATAAATCAGTTTATATTTATACAAGCAAATAGATTATTTCCAAGGAAATATTTGTCCTATTAGTGTTTTATTTCCGATAGACTTGTGACGTCATCACCTTGGAAAAATTGTCGCAAAGCTGAACAGTCATAAGTCGCACATGTTGTAAGTCGACAACTACCTGTATCTTAGAAGACGTATCTTGTTGGAGTGAACCCACACTGAGACGAGCGTGTGAGTAATCGAGAGAACAATGGGGGGGGGGGTCGACTGTCCTAAGCTCAGAACCTTGAATTGCTAGATCTTTCCCCCAGGATGAAGCATAAGAACTTGCTAGAAGACCAATGGACTGGTACCTGGACATATGCGTCTCTCAGATCCAGAGATTTCATAAGTCATTTCTCTTGATGATAGCTCATACAGTGCTCGCCATCTCCATCTCGAACGGGGTTTGTAATACAAACTTGTTCAGGGCTGAGATGTCGATGACCAGTCTCCAGCCACATACTGAATTTTCCGCAAGGAACAGGCAACAATAAAAGCCCGGAGATCCATCTCATACAAGCTGTAGCATGCCTTTGTCCAGCCTCTTCCTCACTTCTGATTAAATGGTGAGGTATTTTTCCAAGGTCAGGTGGTATGATAACCATGTTATCGGAGTCCAAGTTAGGGGAGGGCGAGAGCCAAACGACAGTAGTTACAATTTGCCCACTGGCACTACAGGCATACCCCAACATGTGGCAGTAGCAGGAAGGGAAAGCCTTCTATAGCTTCCTCTGGTTCCTATCCAACCCTTCCTCTTCTGGGCTGTCCACAACAGGGTCGAAAGGGCTGAACAGAATCAGCAGATCTTCGTGAGAGAGAAGCTGCCAGAGTAGTGAACCTAGATATGGAAGTCATGGATGCCTTCATCAGGGCCAGCTTCAGTGAAGTCGACACCTTATTCTTCAGGACTGGCCTTGGTATCACAGATTTCTTAAAAGTGACAGAATGGTGGAAAAGGAGTCTTGGCTCATTTTCCTATACTTTTCCACTGTTCCTTCCACTTCTGGAGGAAAGAGCACTGGGGTCTTTCTTAATACCAAACCTTCTCACCACCAAATTGGTCTTGCAAACCTGGCTTCTACTGGATCACACTGCTAAAGAACCTATTTAGTCCACTGGTTAGCTGACAGCTGGGGTAAGAAGGTGACTGCCTTTGCTTATGATAGAACAAGGTCTGCATAATTACTCGTATCCTCAGGATTTAAGAGATCCTAAGAAGAAGCAAAGTAAGCTATCATTCAGGACCAATGGTTCAACCAAGAGGTCACTTGGAGGCTTGTCATAGCAGCAGCTTGCGTATTGGCTGATTTGGGTGTTGAGAAGACTGTGGATAGAGTCCATTGCCTCTCTATTGATATCTTAGGAGTTATGGTCGTTGATATCGTAGCAATTGGTAAGGGTGAAGGGACGGCCTCTTCTAGGACAAAACTTACTTTACCTTGAAAGTGTCGGTTGCATAATCCTGTTAGATCGGTTAACACGCAACAAATTACTCCGGCCGGAGACTTGACCGTCTACACTATCTATGGCTTCCCTGGTCAGTTCTAACAAGGGAAGTTCCAGAGCAGGCCTCGTACCTTGTGTGGCCCTGAAAAGACTATCGATAAGTTTTTTTCCTCCTCTTATGGGAGCTCTAGCTACTTCTCATGAGATGTTGATTTGCCTGACGAGATCCAGAATCTTCAAGAATGTAGATTAGGTCTCCAGGTTCACTACCTCTTCTGGAGCTGGACCTAAATCGGGTGCCAAAGGGTCAATCGCATCTAAGGACACCTCACGACTGATTAGCTATGTTTTGAAAGATATTAAAATTGTTTCCTGTCAGGTCCTAAAACTGCGCCTGGATAGTAATCCAACACTCCCCTTGGGTAACAGAGTAAATACCTATACCTCTGACAGGCTAACTCAACTACATCACTACATCCTGCTGACCAATCCGTCCTTAGGCTGTTTGCCGGCGACCTTCCCAAAGAATGAGAGCAAGACCCAGGAGGGAACCAAATGCGTAAGGAAAATTTCAAGCTTGATTCCCATGACGGCTTACGTACAGGGAATCCTCCCCTAATGATTGCATACTGAATGATGAGCATGCACACACAGATGAACAGATGACGAATGAGTACAAAGTGATGAGCACATATGAACGCAAACAGATGATTGCTTGTAGACAAGTATAACTCAGCTGACTAATGAGCACGTGGGCAAACAGTAAAGAGTGTACAGTACATACAGGGAAGTGCTTGTACAAGGTCTCTCATAAAAATCAAAAAGATCCTTCTTGACCGCTGCAATGGGAAGTTTTAAAAGATTCCTCTTCAGAGTAGGTTAAGGTAGGTTTCTTCTTTGGAAGGTGGGTACCAAAAGACTCCATTGCAGAAGATGAGATCAAAGGAATAGGTTGGAGGCATTTCTTTCCCTTACTCAAAGACATCATCCAAGATTCCTTAATTAATGACGATGGCGCTGCAAGAGGTGAGGAACGATGATCAACTGCAGCTTCCAAAGACCAGAGCTGGACTGAGGTGATTACAGCAGTAGCTTTCTATGCCGGGGTAACAGGGGAAGACTGGGCAACAGAGGAAGACCTAGTCCTAGATCCTGTTAGGGCTTGCAGGAGCCTTTCCTTCGATAGAATGCTCTCGAGACCTAAGGAAGGAAATAGAGTCCTTGGTGAGTTGTCCTTAGCAGAGTAGCCCTCTGAAAATACAATGTCGGCCTCCCGCTGAAGTGAAGGATGAAACTACCTTTTTCGCTAAGCCTACATGAAGCAGAAAGGGCCAGGACTCAGAGCTTGTGATAAGGGTAGGTCTGAGTCGTCATTCTTTTTCGTCACCCAGCCGAAAGAGGAAAATGAAAAAGGTTTAGAAGTTCTTCTTACCATAATCTAACCACTGCAAGGATGGCCACTCATTACTATCCTAAAGGGGGGGGGGGGGGGGGGCTCTGCCAAAAGGGCACAAAGAATGGTGATCCAAAAAGCTCCTGTTCATGAAAGTGCTGCACTTGTGACCCGATACACCTAGGCAGGACTGCATGCCCACAAGTGATCTCTCAATAACAAGTCACACAACAATCGGGAAAGATAAAGAAAAATAACAAATACAGCCAAGTTTGTCACACGGAGAGTATGTCCATATTATTCAGCGGCTGAAGTCAAAAGTAACTACTCAGTGAACAGGCAGAGAGCAGGGCTTCCCCGCCACCCACCAGTAACTACCAACACCTCATTATAAATCATAACTGAGTTTCCAGCTTCACTGGAATCATACTACCTATTAAAGGACAAGGGTTTGTATTCATGTAAGAACAAATAGAAAATATCTTCAATAGAACTGGAATAGCTGTTAAAATTGTTAATGATGTAGTTAACGAGTGGTGGTGAGCGTGAATGAGTAGTCACACTGCTTCTCCTATCGAAGACTCTTCTCTTTTGACCTATGGCTCAGGACTGAAAGGGGTGATTGAAGAGGGAAGTTTAATGTAGAATGACTTTGGTTTGTATAGCTAGGAAAAATATAAATATCTATACTTTTAAATTCATTATTTGTTCATACGCATATGCCAACCTTTCATTATTCAAAATAGAGAATTATTTATTGGTGGGAAGGAGGTCCCACTAGCAACAAACTGGTGGTTTCTTTTTCTTCCCTGGAATATGCCAGTTTCCCTGGTCCTGTACAGAAGCGAGGGAAATGACTCCAGCAACCTCCTATCAGCCCATCATAGTGACCAGTAGGCAGCTGGAGCCTGGTCAGTACATGGATATTAATCTGGTACTTGGTCAATGAAGGATTCTTTCTCCCTCAACGGGGAGATGCAGTCTGGAATAAACATAGGGTGCATGATGGCCAATAGCTTGGTATTCATACCACTATCGTCCCCTTCATTATGGGAGGATTGGGGGGAAAAACTACATCTTTGGAAGACTAAAGTGGGACTAATACCTCTGACTTTGTAAGCTATAGTTAAAGTTGATACCTCGACCAGCTTAAAGGTTGGAGCACATGCTCTTTGATTGCCTTACTAGGCCAAAAAGAGACTACATTTTATTTTTCCCTACTTCTACCAGTGCGCAGGAAAATATGCTGACACTCAAGCCTTATATGTTGAGTCCTCTTCAGATAACACCGTGGAGCCCTTACAGGACACCAAACCATCTGCGATAAATTACCGCCCAACACTTCAAGAGAATTGGCTTGATTTTGTGGAAGAACAGGTCCTACGAGAAAGGAAGATGAATCGGTAGGCTTACTTTCCACGTGACAATAATTTATTCACTCTAACAGTGAAAAGAGAGAAGCAATATGAACAACAGGAAAGGTTCATAGAAATAGTTTATGTTTACTTTGGTGCTGTTACTTAATCACTAGCCAAACATCCTTTCAAATTTTTTCTTTTTATTGAAAGCAAAAAAAGCTGCTCTTTACAATTTTGTTCTGCAAAATTTGTGACACTCCATATCATGTTTTTTTTATTCAACAAATATTTTTATGTTCAATAAAGATAACTGAAAGATCACAATTTCCTTCAAGATAAAAACATAATTTAGAAAATATATTGGTCAACATAACTGAAATAAAACCTACCTTTGTAGTGATTCCAGGGGCATCTGGCTTAGGCATAAATAGTTTTAGAAGTGGACGACTTTGGTCTTGAAGCTGGTATCTTTGAACCAAATGAACGACAGAAGTTGAACTACTTGTACTTGCACTTGCTCCCTGACAAGGAATAAAATACCTTTTTTCAGCCTTTTCATCATTAAATGAAAGATTTATAAAAAAAAGGGAACCACTCATGGTCAATAAAACCAATACAAGGAGAAAGATAAGTAAAATAAAAAGCATATATAATATACAAAAGAAAATTTTGACTGTCTTATGAAAACAAATCCACTGTATACTTACCAGAGACTACATTATGCAAAAATGACCAAAATTAAAAACAAGAGTTATACAACCAACGCTAGTTATGTGCCATGAAATTTTTTGCTTCCAATGTTACACGTGCTTGTAGTTATTTCGTTCACTCCCAAACAAAGCAATGTCTTACAATTTACAAAGGTGTCTTCAGTCTATCACTGAGTGTAGTGTTTACTATTCCAAGTGGATAACATCTGATTCGTGATTTGTGAGTTGGAAGTTTAAGTTCTGCTCATAGCTCAAAACAGGTTCACCAGTGTTATCAATCATACCTGTGACCTAGAGAGGGAGGTTTTCCGGGACTTTATAGGTCTACCTGCCGAGTCATCCACGGGCACTGCCAGGCCCTCCTTGGTCATGGGATGGGTGGAGAGGAGGCTTAGGCACTTATCATAAATAATAGAGAAAGTCTATAGGTAACTGTCCTGTCTCTCGCCTCTGTCGCTTATGAGCGACCTTTAAAATCTTTAAACCTTCATAGAATCTAACCTTATATTTATAGCAAGAAAAAAAACAGCTAACCTGTGGGATATACAGCACTATATACTTTCTGTACCTGGTACTATAAAATCACAAATTTTTAAGTAATTTGTATTTTTCCTAACATACTTACCTAGAACTACCTTCTTAGGAGATACTGGTAACTCTACCTAACCGACCAGCTTTTTGTATAATTTACCCTCTTTCCGTTTTCTAAGGGGTCAACCTCAGGCGGAGTGATATGTGCCCTGAGGCGACCCGGGGTCGTGAAGCGTGCTAACTCAGGTCGGCTCCTAAGTAAGTTTCGTTGGAACAGGTACTACTCGACCCTGCAGGTTCTCGGGGAAGGATGGGTGGGCCATAACCCGAAGGTAGTTCTAGGTAAGTATGTTAGGAAAAATACAAATTACTTAAAAATTTGTGATTTGTTCCAACACGGTTACTTACCAAGAACTACCTTCTTAGGAGACTTAAACTTTAGGAGGTGGGAGTGTCCTGCAGGGGCCAGAAGCCGACTGGGAGGCACGCGAGAGAGGGAACCTCTAAGGAGGTATTGGTTCTACGACCACTATAAAACTGCACGAAAAGTAGGGGAAACTATCCAAAAAACTCACTTAGTGTCTAATGGCTTACCTTTTCAAAACCAACTCCGATACATGTTCTCTTGGAGGACGTTTCTTCAAGTGGCTAAGGTCTTTTTCGACATCTTCCTGGGCAGTACAGCCCGGGGAAGGAAGGAAAGGAGGTGAGGGGGGGGTAAGGTTAAGGAAGGAACTAGTGTCTCTTGGCATTAACACCCCCGGTTACCCTGGAGCCATGACCTTAGATCTCTTGAAGGGCCGAAATGACTGGGCCAATGGGAAACCTGTCCAAGTATTTCCTCGAGCAATCTTTGAGATAGTGTTCCGTGAAGGTGGACTGTCTAGACCAGGTACCTGCCTTCAGGATCTTTCCCACAGCCATGTTTTTCTCAAAGGCCAGGGAGGTGCTCAGACCTCTAATATCATGTGGCCTTGGTTTACCTGGGAGAGGAGTCCCAGAAGCCTCGTAGGCTCTCTTTATCACCTGTCGTAGCCAGAAAGAGATAAAGTTCTTCGAGACCGGTTTCTTCACCCGGCCTGTTGAGACGAATAAATTTCTGATCTGCGGACGGAATTTTGCGGTCCTCTCCAGGTATTTTCTTACTGTTCTCAGTAGATCCTTCGGGTTGTTGGAGCGAGGGATGGCTGGCACTGAAAAACCATCAAACTGAGGATCCCAACATGCCGGGTTCTGCGTCTTCGCCACAAAGCTAGGGACGAACCTAAAGGTAACTTCTCTCCACCCTTTGGAGTGTGAGACCTCGTAAGAGAGGCCGTGTAACTCGCTAACTCTTTTCGCCGAGGCCAGGGCTAAAAGGAATGCTGTTTTAAGGGTGAGTTCTCTGTCTAGTACGTCCCTGAGAGGCTCGAAGGGTGGCTCTGACAGGACCTTGAGAACTCTGGCTAGGTCCCACTGCGGAACCCTTACTTCCTGGGGGGGACATGATTGTTCAAAGGTGCGGATGAGCATAGAGATGTTTCTTGAGGCCCCTAAGGAGGAAGACTAGACCTAAGGCTGCTCGTACTCCTTTGATGGCCGGAATAGACGAACCCACGTCGTCTCTCAGGTACACCAGAAAGTCTGCAATATCCTGGATCGACGCCCCTAAGGGCCTGATGTTCTTGGACGCACACCACTTCATGAAGACTGCCCACTTTGCTTGGTAAACTACTGCCGAGGAACGCCGTAGGTAACACGACATCCTTGCCGCGGTTCTCGATGAGTATCCTTCTTTCTTCAATAGCTTCTCGATAACCTCCAAGCGTGGAGGCGGAGGGATCGAGGGTTTTCGTGCCACCTGTGAAAGTGAGGTTGACGCAGGAGGTCTGGTCTGTCCGGAAGCGGCCAAGGAGGACGAAGAGCTAATTCTTTTAGGTCTGGGAACCATTCTCTCTCCGGCCACCAGGGCGCTACCAAAGTCATCGACAGGTTGGTCATCGCTCTCACTCTGTTCAGCACTTGCCTGATCATCCCAAAGGGAGGGAAGGCGTACACATCGAGGTCGTCCCAGGGATGTTGGAAGGCGTCCTCGAACGCTGCTGACGGGTCTGGGACTGGAGAACAGAACACAAGGAGTTGGGCGTTCAGACGTGTGGCGAACAAGTCTATCACTGGGGAGCCCCACATTAGGATGACTGCCTGAGCTACCTCCGGGTGTAGGGTCCACTCTGAGCCTATCACTTGACCTGCCCTGCTGAGGCCGTCGGCCAGCACGTTCCTCTTTCCTGGGATGAACCTTGCCGTCAGTTCTATCCCTTCTTCTGCCGTCCACTCTAACAGTTCCGTGGCTAGGGCGCATAGAACTCTTGACTTCAGGCCCCCCTGTTTCTTTACATACGCCACTACTGTGGCGTTGTCGCACATCAACGCCACAGTGTTTCCTCGTAGGAAGTGTACGAACTGTTGACACGCCCTCAGAACCGCTATCATCTCCAGGATGTTTATATGGAGAGACGCCTCCTCGCTGGACCACTGCCCTCTTGTCGATTCTCCTAGCAGGTGTGCTCCCCAACCCTCTTTCGATGCGTCCGTTAACAACAGTATCTCCGGGGGATCGGGGGCGAAGGGCATTCCCTTCTCTGTGTTCGACCTGATGTTCCACCAAAGCAGGGTCTCTCTCGTCTTCGGGAGGACTGGGACTATTTTGTGGGGCTCCTTGCCTTGGGTCCACGATTCCTTCAGATTCCACTGTACCGGTCGGAGCCTGAGTCTCCCTTGCGGTACTAATTTCTCCAGTGAAACCAGGTGGCCCAGTAACTTCTGCCAGTCCTTGGCCCTCCTGGGTTGGCCCGTCAGGAAGGGTTGAAGGATATGTTCCAGGTTGTCTATCCTCTCCCCTGAGGGGAAGGCTCTTACTAACTAGGTGTCCAGGACCATCCCCAATAAGTCATCCTGGTGCTGGGGACTAGCTGGGACTTTCCTAGGTTGACCGTGATCCCTAATCCCTTCCAGAGGTCAAGCAACATCACGCCTTGCTCCTTCAGTTGCTCCCTTGAGGCAGAAAGAAGCAACCAGTCGTCCAGGTACCTAATCAGTCGTGTGCCTTTCTCGTGCGCCCATGCCGAGACTGTGGTGAAAATCCTCGTGAACACCTGCGGGGCCGTCGATAGGCCGAAGCAAAGGGTTTTGAACTACAGGACACTGGACTCCCACTTGATTCTGAGGAACTTCCTGCTGGAGGGGTGCACGGGGATTTGAAAATAGGCATCCTTGAGGTCGAGGGACATGAGGAAATCCCCCTCCCTCAAGGCTGCTATCACTGTCTTGGGGGTGTCCATTTTGAAGTCCGTCTTTGAGACGAACTTGTTGAGGGCTGAGAGGTCTATGACCGGCCTCCACCCTCCTGTCGATTTCTCCACAAGGAAGAGCCTGCTGAAGAAACCCGGGCCAGGGTTCTCCACTGGCTCTAAAGCTCCCTTGGCGATCATGGACGCTACTTCCTCCTGTAGCACCGACCTCTTCAAGGGGTTCTTTGGAACCAGCCACTCGGCCCGGTGGGCTGGGATGAGAGGGGGAGGTTCTTCTAGGAAAGGGAGTCTGTAGCCCTCCTTCAGGACCGTCAGGGATCCGCACCGAGATCCCGCCATGCTTGCCAAAAATGTCTGAGGCATCCCCCTACTAGAGGATCCTGTAGGAGTAGGGGGCCTCCCTTCCTACCTCCTTCTGGAGGAGCGGCCAGAGCGACCTCTCCTAGAATTACTGTAGGAGGGTCTGAAGGCTGACTGAGGGGCTGCGTTGGCCCTACGGGTGGGCTGCTGAGAGGTTTGAAGCCAAGGAGCTGACGGTGGGTCTCTTCGAGGAAGCCAAGGGGTGGATTGGGAGGAGTGAGGGACGTCCGCTGAGGCTCTTCTAAACACGGCCTTCCTCATAGGGGGGGGGCCTAAGGTCCGTGTCTCTCACCCTCCTCACTTTCTCCATCGTATCCTCCACCAATTTGATGGGGAAAATGTCGTTTCCCCACACGGAGGAATTCCTCAGTCTCCTCGCTTCTCTGTCCGGTAACTTCCGCACCAACTTGCTAAGGACAGTATCCCTCTTTCTAAGTACCCAGTTCGTAGCCATAGACAGGGACTGGGATGACAAAAACTTAAAGGCCTTGCCTCCCGAACTAACCAGCTCCTTCAGCGTGGCCTGATTGTCCGGAAGGGAGAGGTCGTGGGACGCCTGAAACCCCACCAAGGAGCAAGACCACCAATCCAACCAGGAGGACACGTAGACAAGGTCCTGTGCCATGTCCTCCATCATAGAGGCTTCTGACGGGGAAAAGCACACGGGGGCAGTGGTGGCCCTGTCTTCCGAGGCTCCCTGGTTCAGTGAGGTCACCGCTGCTTCTACCGCACGGGGTCCGCCGCGATGCCCTTCTGGGACGTAGAAACGTTTCTGCGATTTTAGCCCTGGAAGCAGCTTGGAGGAACCCTGGCTTCTGGGGGCCTCCGCCAGTCCTGCCAGGTAGCTATCTATTTGCTCCATCCCCAACTTCACGTCCGGAGCGAGAGGGAGAGACAATGAAGGCTTTTGTTGCACAGGGTTGACGATCATTCTGGACAGTCCGGACAGCACGGCCTTTGCTGCTGAGGGCTTAGGTTCGTCTAATCGGTGGTGTCGACGAATTAGGGCCAGAACCTTACGGTAGGAGGAGATGTCGTCAGACGAGCACTCCCCTCCTTCCACCAGGTCTTCCGTCACCAGTTCCTCCGTACGGGGGTACTCCGTGACGGTGGGAAAAGCAACGCTGGACGAGTCTGCCCGTGGTATGGGCTGCCCCGTGGGGACGAAGGTATCCGTCATGGGAGTACCTTGTTCCACGGGGGACTCCGTGGATGGGGGATCCATGCGAACCGACGGGCGCCCTTGGTGCTTTAGGAAGGCCTCCAAGGTGCCCGTGGTCGACGCTAAGCCTTCCTTCAAAAGACGTACATCCTTCCTAAGGGAAGAAGAAGCGGAGGCCACCGTTGGGTTAGTCACTACACAGGGGGCCTAGTTCGACCCCTCTTCCCGGGCGACTGGTCCGAAGGAGGAGGTAGGAGGATGAGACACAGAAGGCGAGGCTCTAGGGAGCCACTCGGAAGCGGCCGCGGCTGTGGTAACCTTAAACAGCTCGCTCCGGGGCACTGTGATGTTCACCCACTCCTTGGACTTGCTCCTCTTGGCTTTCTTCTTAGAGGACTTAGAGCTTTTCTTTCCGTCTGGAACGGGAACGGGACTTCTTCTTTTTGCGGGATTTCTCCCTCTTCCTCTTGCTATACTTCCTGTCCTTGTCCTCTGACGACGAAGAAGAAGAAAAGTCCGATGCCGACGACGATGACAAGGATGAGGACGAATCCACCAGACCCCCCGAAACGTCCAAGACTGCGTGGGGAAATCCTCGACGCTTCTCAGGTCTGGGAGGCTGCAGAAACACGGGGGGTAGCGTAGACGAGGGAGCCGGAGGGGACCGAGCGAGTCCTTTATAGAGCCATTGCTCGACGTTTTCTCCTCTAGCGGGCGACCTGAAGGGAGTCCTAGGGGGTACCCACGCGGTGGGGTCTGAAGACGACGAACTTCCTTTCTCGGCGTCTCCTTCGGCGAGGAGACGGGACCTGCGGGCACCAGGACCTCGCCTCCTACCCACACTCCCGCACTACCCTCAGGCCCCACACATGCCTGCCCCACACTAGACACTTCCCCCACAGGAATATCAGACTCTTGGGGAAGGGCAATGGGCCTCTTCCCCGCAACGGACTTACCTCGTCCCCTACTCTGGGTAGGGGAAGAAGGATGGGAGCTACGGTCTGCCGAGACGTCTGGGGAAACCACAGGCGACGAGACACTGGATTTCTTAGGCGACTTCTTAGCCGCCTTCTTCTTCTTAGTCCCGAAGAGCACCCACTGGATCTCACTCCAGGAAGCACACTCCGGGCACGTGGAGGCAGGGGAACACACTTTTCCCCTACACGTGGAGCACAAGGTGTGGGGATCAATCTCAGGTTTCGAAAGGAAAGCCCCGCAAGACTTCCTGGCCACAGGCCCAGGGCAACGACGAGGCTGCTCCATAACGCAATGCTAATACACCAAGAGACACAAGGATGCAAAGGGAAAGTGAAAGGGAAACACGTGGGTAACGCGTGGTAAGCACAAAGGATCGGGGGACACAAAGGGTCGCACAAGGTAAGAGAGAGCGCGGCGAGATGATGATCACGACGCGACCAGAAACTTACTGAGGAGCCGACCTGAGATAGCACGCTTCACGACCCCGGGTCGCCTCAGGGCACATATCACTCCGCCTGAGGTTGACCCCTTAGAAAACGGAAAGAGGGTAAACTATACAAAAAGCTGGTCGGTTAGGTAGCGTTACCAGTAACTCCTAAGAAGGTAGTTCTAGGTAAGTAACTGTGTTGGAACAAATATATATTAAAAAAACCAAGAGTTTACTAATAAAATTCTTAAACACACAACTGAGGATTAAACCTAAGAAGTGTGTTACTGAGGTACAGTGAACCCTCGCTACTTCGCGGTTCGACCATCGCGGATTCACCACTTCGCGGATTTTTTCCATAACCCATATATATACAGTAATATATATATATATATATGTATGCATGTATTTATGTATATATGTAGGTATGTATATGTGTATACATATAAATATATATATATATATATATATATATACACACACACACACACATATATATATATATATATATATATATATATATATATATATATATATATATATATATATATACGTATATATATATATATATATATATATATATATATATATATATATATATATATATATATATATATATATATATATATATATATATATATCTATATATCTAAAGTAGGAAGATGTGATGTAGTTCTAAGGGAAAAGTATGGGAAATATGTCTGGGTAATAAGCAAAGCTCTACCTCCAGTTTGTTTCTACATTATGATCAGAGATAAATGTAAACAAAACATTGGTTGCCATTTTTTATCGTGCTTTTTAGCATGTTTAGGAAATGCATGATATAAAATCACCTTTAATATTTGTGCCTGTTTTAGTTTAGGGTACTGTAGTACATGCATTAAGTGTTCTGTACATTAAAGGGTAGTTTGTTAACAGTACTACGTACAAGGGAAGGTTTTAAAAGTCTGAATATACATGTTGAATAAATAGGTAAATATGGTGTCACTACTTCGCGGATTTTCACCTATCGCGGCCGCGACTGGAACCTATCTACCGCGATAAACGAGGGTTCACTGTAAATACAATAATATTATCAAAATCATTATCAAATAGCTTAAAAGGTTCAATATAACATTCACAACTCTCCCATAACTAGCCTGATTTTTTTCTTAGAGGATTATAAAAAATTATAAAAGTAATTTGTCTTTTTCCTACTTATATACACTTGAGTCATTGAAAATGAGGAATTGTCTTCAGCGGACCTGGAACAGCCGTTGATTTTGTTAACGTGGCAGTAACGACAGGTGGTGAGCACACCCGAGTAGCCCTACCAACACCTATCAAAAGCTCTTCACTTTTGACCTTTGACACAGAATTGAGAGGGATGGTTGAGGAAAAGTATAAATTACTTTTCAAATTAGTTATTTGTTCATACTCCTATACAAAATTTTTCGACCTTTAAAATAGAGAGACTCACTAATGGATTGGAAGTCCGTCTAAAACTAATCTGGTTGGTTCTTTTTTCTTCCCTGGAAGTGTCAGTCTGCCTAGTCCCAGATGGGAGTAACAGAGACAACTCCCGCAACCCACTATCTATTAATCATTGGGATAAATAAGCTGATAGGGCCTGGTCAGCACAAGGATATTTGTGTATGGTTAAAGTAGGGATCCCTTCTTCCAAAGGAGATGGCAGTCCATACAGTCAGCCTTTGGTCTTTGCGGGGTTAGGTAAGAGAGACAGGCGCGACAAGCAAGAATCCGCGAATACTTATTACCCCAGGTTCATATAACTCCTAACCCTACCAACTCACTGCCCATTGCCTATGCATAGTGGATTAACACACTAAGTACTGCCTAATATTGTTTTTACTTGGTTTCTATCATCATCTCCTCCTACGCCTATTGACGCAAAGGGCCTCGATTAGATTTCGCCAGTCATCTCTATCTTGAGCTTTTGAAATCAATACTTCCCCACTCATCATCTACTTCACGCTTCATAGTCCTCAGCCATGTAGGCCTGAGTCTTCCAACTCTTCTGGTGCCTTGAGGAGCCCAGTTAAAAGTTGGGTAAACTAATCTCTCTTGGGAGTGCAAAGAGCATGCCCAAACCATCTCCATCTTACCCCTCACCATGATCTTAGAAACATATGGCACTTGATAGTATAGTTATAGTTTTGTTTCTATTCCTGTCCTGCTATTTAACTCCCAATATTTTTCTGGGGACTTAGTTCTCAAATATACAAAAATCTGTTGGATATTGTTTCATTGTCATACCACAACTCATATCCATATAGCAACATAGATCTCACTAAACTGATATATAGCCTGATTTTTATACGTAATTTCACGATTTGATTTCCAAATTTTACTTTACCTAGCCATTTTCAATCCAATGTTGCCTTTCTTCATCTTCTGATGTTATAACAGATCCATCTCTCTTTTAAATAGGTATATGCTTTTTCTTTGCTCCTGTAGAGATTTCGTTAATAATTCTATGAGCAATTCTTACACCATAGCCACTCCCTGAATTCATAGCTATGTCAGCCTCACCTGGTTTCCTGTCTAAATATTCTCTCCTGTCATTCCTGCCTTTTCTTTTAAATTCACTATATATACTGGTATATTTAGCATGCTCTACCTTGTTATTTTCATTAATTCCTCGAAAACTTTCAACAATCAATTTCTGTCTTTGTCTGCTTTTTATGATATCCCAAGTATCATTTGATATACTGTACATGGTTTTCTCCTTGTAACTGCAGGTCCCAAAACTTCACTACCAACTGACAAATATATGTTCTTAATATCACACCATTCTTCTTTAATTGTCTGCTCTTCGTCTCTCCTAAAGTCTCTAAGTTTCTATCACAGTATAAAAATTTTGTAATTTAATTAAAATATTTCAGTGGGTGTACAGTACATGTGCACACATGTTCACTACATACTGGACACAGTAAGACTACGGTAGAGTACAGTACGTAACAATACAGCAGTCATCACGATACTTATACCAAAATAACACTGTTGTTCCTATCTAATATAACACTCGCTTATACTGTACTGTATATTACTGTAATTTAAGTAATGTACTATCATTATAGTACAGCTTAACTGTACTGTAAGTGTTCACTGTTTTAGTTCAGACGACTCGCACTGTTTGAAAACTCACTTCACACATACCTTACATTTACATATTGTAGAGTACAGTACGGGTAGCAATTTACGTATAGTACTGTATAATATATAATTAACATACAGTACTATACATTACTGTTAGACTTTACTACACAATATGTATACAATGATACTGCATTCAAGATTAACTAAGTGTACATATTTTATGCAAAGATCACTAATCATTTTCGTATGAAGTTCTACGCAAGTCTTGAAGCACGACGCAACTCCTGATGCGTCGTTTCTTGCACAGTCTTGCAAGGATTCACACATTTACAGTACATTACCTTGTACTGTAAATATAAACAATGTCCAGGAGTAGGTACTACTGTATACAAATACATCACTATATTCCACTGTCCTCCCTCTTGTGTAAGTAGGAGGCCATGAAGGTGGCTTGGCAATTATATACCCTAGCCTTGAACACCTGACTAAATACAAGATTCCTTTAAAAACTAAGGAGGGTCATTAGGGCCAATACCCTCGACTTCATGAGCCCTGATCCTAGCTGGTATCTCAACTCTCTCAGCAATCAAAGCATACACTCTACAGATAGTCTCAATGAGCTTGAAAGAGATAATATTTCCCAACACCTCTTTCTTGGTTCTGCCCGTGCTTAAGAAGAGTTGCCAACACTCAGGCCTGAGATGTCTGGTCATCTTCAGATAACACTGCAGAGCCATCACGGGACACTTTACGTAGAGAAGAGATTTAGAGAGTTTTGAACCTGGGTTCATGCACTCATAGGTTCTGTTTTGGCCACAAATTCTGGCAAAAAACTAAAGGAGACCTACTTCAAAACCTCAGCAGATGTTATTGAATAGGAGAGACCGTGCAGTTCACCTACTCTCTTCGCCGATGCTAAAGCTACCAAAAAGACAGCCTTGGTTGGCAGATGACGACATTCTCAAAGGATCCAACAGGGTACACCTAAGAGCCTTGAGAACGAGGGTCACATCCCACTCTGGGAACCTGAAGTCCTGAGGTAGACCAGAATGATCAAAGCTTCTCATGAGCATAAACAACTCCAAGAGGAGAAGTCTATACCCTTCAGTCAAAAGACCATGCTCGAAGCTGGGCGGTAGCCTTTGAAAGCCACAACTGAGAGGCACTTCTCATGGCAAAGGAAGACAGAGGAAATCATAGACCTCTGACCAGAGAGGTATCTCTTCTACAATACCAATTACAGAAGATGGCCCACTTATTCAGATATATAGTAGCAGAAGACTCACAGGTATCCAGACATCTGTGCAGTGTCTCACTAAAAGTCTTTCGCTTAGAAGTGATGCTGGATTCTGAAATCTTGAAGCTCAAGAGACTTCATGAATTAGTGGTACCTCTTAAGATGCAACTGACAAAGAAATATGGACCACTGGAGTAGTTCTCTCAGGACCTCAACTAGAAGTATTGACAGATTGAGATACCACTCAGCATGTGGCCATCTGGGAACCATCCCGGCATAATCAACATTCAGTTGATCAGCAATATGAAGAAAGGCATAAGTGACCCCATAGGTGTTAGAAGGTGTTGGGAGCTTCCTGCTTAGCATTGTAGCGAATAGGTTGATCCTGGGGAACATAACAAAGTAAGACGATGTACAGATGCTTTTCTTCTTCTGCCCATTGACCTAAGAGAACTTGGCTCATATAAAAAAAGTTACATGTCTGGAAGTAGAGAGTCGAGTGGGACTCCCCTGATGAATTTTCCTCGTTTAGTCATAAAGTAAGATCGACCTGAGCCTACGGCCCCATTGAAACTAGATGGAAAGGGTGATTCCTGGAGACTAACCAGTGATTCCTCAAACGCCATTGAAGAGATCTCTGGTGATGACACGAGGAATAAGCTTCTCTAGTGAGGAAAGGTGTGAGGAAAGGTGGCCGAGAAGACTCTGCCAACGCCAAACTAGTATTTCTGTTGGACTTTGAATGTCGCACTCCCTCCTTGATCCTGCTGATGTGATCGTCTGATGGAAAGAACCACAATGCTGCCGTGTCTATCAGTACTTCAACCTTTGCTTGGGTATGAGAATCAACTTCCAGTTTATAACAATCCCCATATTACAACCAGAATCAAGTAGCCAATCTTGATCCTGTAGCAAAAGCCTCAGGATCAGCCAAGGATTGAGATACATCACCAGACATATTCCTTATGAATGGACCTAAGCTGCTACCAAGGTGAACACACGAGTCTTGAACTGATACAGAGTTACTTCTACGAGAACTGATGCACCGGCCCTTGAAAGTACAGTAGGGTCCCGAATTATGCCAGAATTTGGTCGATCAATGACCCCGCATAAATGGAAAATTGCATATTTCGAAACACAACTAACAGAAATAATTCCATTAGGGCCATGGCAATCAGCAATTTGCTTATTCAAACGTGTTTATTACCCATTTCCAATACTCTCTATGTACTATACTGTATTTTTTATGATATTAAATTGTTCTTGTAAATAAATAAAACATTTAATATACTTTAAAGTTCAGATAACTTGAAAAAGGTTACAATTACAACTGATGGGTGTAAATACCGTATATTTCCGGTTATAACACAACCTAAAATACGGAGAAATTTTAATAAGTTTTTCATATCTATTATATAAGACAACTGGTGAATAGCAAACCCATCACTGTATAGACTAAGTTTTCCTGTATCATTGAAAATCCAAAATTATCAAAATAAAGGAGATTTTATATCATACGTTTCCTAAACACGCCAAAAAGCACAATAAAAAATGACGACCATTGTTTTGTTTGCATTTATCTCTGATCACAACGAAGAAACGAACGCATTTACACATCTGTGTATAGGTTAGTTTTTATATGATGATTTTGTTATTACCAATGTTGATCTACTTAATTTTTCTTAGAACTTCGAAATAAATGAAATAATGTTTTTCTTTAAGACGCCGCCTGAAACATAAACCTACCATTTATTTACTGTACGCTCCATCTTCGATCATAATAAACAAACAAAAGCATTAAACACACATGATCAAAGTGATAGCTAATGATATTAAAAGCATTTAGTAAATATTATGCTATTACAAATATTTTACTTATCGTATCCATATAAATTCCTAAATTCGTAGCAAAGCTGGAAAACTTTTTTATTTTTGCGTTTGATCAACAATAGCAAACTGTCGCTAATGACAGAATGACAATTTACGATAATTCTCAGTTACGAAAGATAATTGTCCTTTCCATATCCAAAATACTTTTCCTAACTTCAGTTATAAGTCAACTTTTACCCACCTCAATTATGGAACCCTCTGGAAAAAGGAAAAAGAAGAAGAAAGTACTAGGCCGGTTTTCAAAGTCATCGAACAATTAGATTACCGCTATAATGTTCAATATGACAGAGATGGTGCGAGATTGGAGAAGGTAACGAAAATTGAATCATGATTGATTTTTAATATAACTGAAACTTTGTGAAACAACAAAGATTTCATTTGTTTGAGAGATAGAGAGAGGTAAGAAATGAGGGGTAGCGAAAGGTATCCTAGAGAGAGAGAGAGAGAGAGAGAGAGAGAGAGAGAGAGAGAGAGAGAGAGAGAGAGAGAGAGATGGTTTTAAATATACTAAACAATAAATATGATAGGTTATATCACATTGGTGCTTGTGTAATATTAACTGTAAAGATGGTTTGGATATGTTAGGAAATGGTATAAACAATACTTTGTTACTGTATGCGTACGGCGTATTCTTGAGAGCGGCAGCTAGACATCAGCTGATCTGATCACAGCCAAAAGTAAAACAAAAAGAAGTCACCAATACTCAATTTTTAAAACACACCCGAAATTTAAAAACATAAGTACAAGTTTTATTATAGCGCAATTAACTATTTAAAGAGTAACAATTTTCTGGAATAGAATGGTGTTTCCTAAAATATAGTGGTTTGCTGACGAAATCGGATGCCGTATTTTAAGCTGCGATTGAAATGGATGTATACGCGATAAATTTTTTCGTTTCATATTTAATTGACACTTTTTAAGAAAACCTATTTTGGTTTCTTCATCTATATGTATGTATTGTATAACACGAGAGAGAGAGAGAGAGAGAGAGAGAGAGAGAGAGAGAGAGAGAGAGAGAGAGAGAGAGAGAGAGAGAGAGAGAGAGAGAGAGAGCTGTGGTAATCGAATGCTGTGTTTTTGTTTCTTATACTACCTGAAGCGAAGAATTGATCGCCACTACTAACAATAGTCATGTTAATTTCATTATCAAACTCAGGTTGCCATCTGTGACTAAGATTTTATTTCTTACAGAGAGAGAGAGAGAGAGATAGATTTGAGGTTTTCTGGTATCAAGTCTCTCTCTCTCACTCTCACTCTCTCTCTCTCTCTCACTGAAATATGACGAAATATTGCCGACTCGTTACCGAAGTTTAGGCTATTCACTGCTGATAAACAAACCCAGCCTAAACACCCACAGGGAAAAATAAAGCTTTTATGTATACTGTACTAAACAGAAAAAGTGCTTTAATATACCATCATTATAAACACTCATGATTCCTGCTATCTGTTATAACTTTATTGGCATGTAAATGCTGAGTGTATATTGGTGGGCTCAAGTCTCCTTCTGGGTATAAGATTTGGAGACCTCACAAGTAAAGCTGTTTCTATGCTAGACACATTTCCATAGGTTTCCCATGGTCTAAATACACTGGACCTTCACACTTGGAATTTATCCAGTAACATCTCACAGAGAAGGGGTTTTCTTGAAAAGTAGCCAAGCATATCTCTAAGCCTTGTAGAAACTGTACAATTAGTCTATAGTAGAACAGAAAGCCTTCCATAATTGGTGTAGTGGAAGAAACATTAATTCCGTCCGTGGTACTGTTCCCCAGGAAAACTCCAAAATCAAACCAAACAAGACCCCAACGGCGGAGCTTCCCAGCGCCGGCGGAAGAGGGCAATGCCTGTCGGGCAGGCAACAAGGCGGGCCTTGACATAACAAGAACCCGGCAGCCCGATGCAACCAACATCGGAGAAGCCGCCTGTCTCATATGTCTTGAGCCGCGGTGAAAACGGTGTGGGCCAAGTGTGTGTGCGTGGCCGTTGCAAAGCCACGACCACCCAAAACAATATACCCAGCTACTGGCATTCTGTCGTTTCCTCCACCCCTCTTCACCTCTTTCTCACCATCATCATCATCATCACCACCACCAAGTCCTGAGGCGACAGCACCGTGGGTGAAGGGGGCAGGCCTGGATAGCTGGAGGCCCTTAGCCCACGACTGCACTCAGGCGGCGAGTCTAAGATTCAGTCGCTCTCTGGTGACGGTGCCGTGACACCAGAGTTCGGCAGCTGGACCCGTGACTGGGCTGGCCTATTGAGGACACCGCAGCCCACCCCACATGGGGAGGCCCCTAGAAAAGGTGGGGTAAACATCGGACATGGCAAACCCGTCTGGTCAGCTCACCGCGGCTGGCGGACATCCCACTAATGCGGTCGAAACAACAAGATAAAAATATTAACCTTAGGTGCGTGGAACATCCGCACCCTCCAAGACGTGACGAACACCAACTGCCCGGAACGACGTACAGCCCTCGTCTGCAAGGAGTTAGCCCGCTTCAATGTTGATGTGGCGGCTCTAAGCGAGACCAGACTACCCGAAGAGGGCAACATTAGGGAAGCTGGAACAGGCTACACCATCTTCTGGAAAGGCAAGGCCCTAGAGGAGCCTCGCATCCACGGTGTCAGCTTCGCCATCCGTTCCCAGCTAGTGCAGCAGCACAACCTCGCTCCCAAGGCCATCAGTGAGCGCATGATGACTGTCCGCATCCCCATCACGCGGGACAGACACCTCATCCTGATCTCTGTCTATGCCCCGACTATGACCTCAACCGATGATGACAAAGCTGCCTTCTACACCCAGCTCGACCGCACCATCCAGGCAGTGCCCGTCAATGACAAGCTCGTTGTGCTTGACGACTTTAATGCCCGAGTAGGCAAAGACCATCGCCTGTGGGAGGGAATCATCGGCCGCCATGGCATTGGAAATTGCAACGCCAATGGCCAACTCCTACTGGGTCTGTGTGCAGAACACCAACTTGTGGTAACCAACACCATCTTCCAGTTACCAAAACGACAAAAGACCACATGGAGACACCCACGGTCTAAACACTGACACACCCTGGACTACGTCCTGACCAGAGCCAGAGACCGAGGAGACGTCCGCATCACCCGATCCATGCCCGGAGCGGACGACTGCTGGACGGACCACAGACTCCTCATCTCCCGACTCTCCGTGACGACCCTACGACCACCTAGAAGGGCACCTGACAGCGTACCACACTAACGCTTTGATTGTAGTAAGCTCCGCAACCCGCAGGTGGCACAAAACTACAAGGAGGCCTGCGAACAACACCTCGCAGACCCCGTGGGTCAGGCCACTGTTGAGCACCACTGGACCACCCTCAGAAACGCCATGGCCCGTGCCGCGGAGGAAACACTAGGCTACACCACCAAGAAACGGCAGGATTGGTTTGATGAGAATGATGCTACCATCTCTCTTCTCATTGAAACCAAACGACAAGCACGCCTGACTTTGGAAAACCAACCAACAGCAGCTAACAAATGTGCTCACAAGGTGGCTGAAGCTGGTTGCCAAAGAGGGATCCGTGAAGCCCAGAACACCTGGTGGCAAAGAAAAGCTGCAGAAATACAGAGTTTCGCTGACCAACGTGACCTGCGCAGCTTCTATGCAGCAACAAAGGAAATATTCGGTCCCACACGGTCATCAGTGGGCAGCCTGAAGGACGCGGATGGGGCCACGACCATCACCGACAGCGAGGGCATCCTGGCCAGGTGGAGGTCTCACTTTGAGAACCTCCTCAATGACCAAGCAGACACCCCAGACGATCTCCTGCGAATGACCCTGCAGCATCCCGTCCGACTGGATGGCACTACCACCCTCCATCCATGACTTCAACAAGGCCCTGCAGCGCATGAAGCCCGGCAAAGGCCCAGGGCCAGACAACATCCCGTTGGAGCTCCTCACTCACGGTGGCCCCGGTTTGAGGAACCGTTTGATGCTCCTTATACTGAAAATATGGGAGACCAAGACCCTCCCCAGTGACTTCCGCGATGCATACATCGTTACCATCTTCAAGAAGGGAGACAGGGAGAACTGTAACAACTACCGGGGAATATCACTACAAAGCATCGCGAGTAAGATTTTCGCTCGGATTCTCCTTGACCGCCTCCTTATTCTCGCAGAAGACGTCCTGCCAGTCTCTCAGTGCGGCTTTCGACCTTCCCGCGGGACCATAGACATGATCTTCTCTGCGCGACAACTACAAGAGAAAAGCCTCGAACAACAACAGCCCATAATGTTCATCTTCTGGGATTTGAAAAAGGCCTTCGACAAAGTACCTCGACCTGCCATGTGGGCTGTCCTCAAAAGATATGGCTGCCTACCCGATTTTGTCAAGCTGGTGCGTGCCCTCCATGACGGAATGGTTGGGAGATTCTGCCACCAGAACTCTCTTTCAGACCCATTCCCCATCAACGGCGGCCTGAAGCAGGGCTGTGTTCTGGCCCCAACGTGTTTCTCGCTATACACCGCAGCAATGCTCAACGAGATTCCCCCAGACACACCCTCAGTCGACCTACGTTTCCGCATGGATAGAGGCGCTTTCAACCTCGCCAGACTCCGCGCCAGAACCAAGACCACCTTGTGTGCAGTGCGAGAACTGCAGTATGCTGACGACAATGCCACCCCAGGTCAGACGGCAGAGGACCTGCAGTCGTTAGCTAATGCATACAACTCTGCCTACGAACGTTTTGGGATGCAAGTCAACACAGATAAAACCAAGACCCTCATCCAATATCCACCAGGACTGATGTTCCCAAACTTCAATACCACAGTGAATGACCAACCGTTAGAACAGGTGGACCAGTTCTCCTACCTAGGGAGCATCCTAACATCAGCTCCCACAAGCAAAAAGGACGTGGAGAACAGAATCAGGGCAGCCCACTCCGCCTTTGGCCGACTCAACTGCCGCGTATTTAACAATGACCACCAAAATAATGGTGTTCAGGGCAGTAGTCCTCTCCACGCTCCTGTATGCATGTGAAACATGGACGCTATATAGAAACGATATTAAAAACCTAGAACGCTTCCAACAAATGAAACTGAGGCAGATCTTGAAAATCCCCTGGGAGAGCCACACCACCAACATTGAAGTCTTAGAACGTGCCTCGCTGACCAGCGTGGAGGCCACCATCATCCACCACCGCCTCCGCTGGATAGGACACGTGCATAGGATGGATCCATCTAGGCTCCCAAAGAAAATATTCTACGGAGAACTGACCCAGGGCACCAGACCACGAGGAGCCCCGAAAATGCGCTATAAAGATCAACTAAAGCGCACCCTGGCTCTAACTGACATCGATCCTTCCTCATGGGAAGAAACAGCCAGGGACAGGAAAACCTGGAGGAGTATAGTACACCATGGCACCGTGGACTTCGAGGAGAGGAGGAGACAAAATGAGGAGGCTAGGAGGAGAAGAAGGAGAGAGCGATTAGAACAGCCCCGCCCACCACCTACCCTCCCTTGTGAACACTGTCCGCGACTCTTCCACCACAGACTAGGACTTAACAGCCACATCAGACATAAGCACCCACCCTATAGATAGGAGGCTGATGGCTAACGACAGAACCCAATACTCGGACACGAGTTGGCGCCGACGACGACGATTATAAACACTAACATTAAAATTATCGAAAGGTTAGTTAAAGTTGATTTCATTACAGTGAACCCTCGTTTATCGCGGTAGATAGGTTCCAGTCGCGGCCGCGATAGGTGAAAATCCGCGAAGTAGTGACACCATATTTACCTATTTATTCAACATGTATATTCAGACTTTTAAAACCTTCCCTTGTACGTAGTACTGTTAACAAACTACCCTTTAATGTACAGAACACTTAATGCATGTACTACAGTACCCTAAACTAAAACAGGCACAAATATTAAAGGTGATTTTATATCATGCATTTCCTAAACATGCTAAAAAGCACGATAAAAAATGGCAACCAATGTTTTGTTTACATTTATCTCTGATCATAATGTAGAAACAAACTGGAGGTAGAGCTTTGCTTATTACCCAGACATATTTCCCATACTTTTCCCTTAGAACTACATCACATCTTCCTACTTTAGATATATAGATATATATATATATATATATATATATATATATATATATATATATATATATATATATGTATATATATATATATATATATATATATATATATATATATATATGTATATATATATATATATATATATATATATATATATATATATATATATATATATATATATATATATATGTGTGTGTGTGTGTGTGTATATATATATATATATATATATATATATATATATATATATATATATATATATATATATATATATATATATATATATATTTTATATGTATACACATATACATACCTACATATATACATAAATACATGCATACATATATATATATATATATATATATATATATATATATATATATATTACTGTATATATATGGGTTATGGAAAAAATCCGCGAAGTGGTGAATCCGCGATGGTCGAACCGCGAAGTAGCGAGGGTTCACTGTATTGATGTGGAATTTTATCCTCAAATAAGCTATTTATTATGAAATTATGTTAATAAGATGTAAGGTAAATATCGTTTTGTAACATTTATTATCAAGCACCGTATTTAGGGCAACCAATATACTTAAAAACCCAATAGATTTGATACATTTTATAGTGCTTGACTCGCAGACTTTGAACAGCTTCGCAGATACAGAAAATTTATTTTTGAAAAATGGCGACTGCATAAATAGGGAATTGCATAATTCCGGACCATACTGTATGTATCCTTCAGAACCACTGAAGTATGAAGTTTCCTTTCTCTCTCTCTGATGGAATTCAATAAAGAATGTACTGTTTCCATCCTGAACTTCGTTTGACACAAAACTCCTAATGTGGAGAAAGGGTCTCTAGCCCCAATTCACTTCTCCACTAGGAAGAGTCGAATTTAGAAGCCTGGAGAATTGTCTCAAACCAATTTGAGTGCGTTCTTCTCCAACATTCTTTTTACCCGGAAAGGGTAGTAAGAAACCACCACCAAGGATATTCACTGCCATGGGTCCCATGTCTCTGCCAAGATACCCAATTGCAAGAAAAGCATCACCTTTCTCTTGGAAGCAGGAGAGAAGGAATGCTGGTATCAATGTTTCCCTCTCCATCCCTTCTTCTCACTGCTATCCTACTTGGAAGGACCAAGTTGGATGTCTCAAAGGGCTTCTTTCAGGAAAAAGTTACCGACCATCCTTATTCGGTAATACTTCAAATACAGCAGGACACAGTAATGCAACCAATTCAAAGAGGGTGTAATAACATTTCAGAGGTGATCATAAAATAAATCAACTGTATTTCACAACAAACTTCAAGTGGATTATTTCTGGAATATTTTCAAAATATTTTCCTCTTTAAGTCATGGGGAAAATGTCATTAAATCTAGCAATCTGTAAGCTATCTGAAAATATGATAATCAATTTTATAAAAGTGGAAAGAAATATCATGATAATAGTTATAGTTCAATTTTATGAGACTGTCAAGTCTCCCAAAGATTTTTTCTTAAAAGCAAGGAAAAATACTGTATGCACGATGTAAATTTGCAGAGACGGCCAATTATGGTAGAAAACCCCAAATTTAAGAGATGATAAGCAAATGACAGAGAATACAACAACTATGTAGTACTATTTACCAGGTGCCACTCATGGCATATTACAAATGGTGATCCCCTAGAAGGACAGGTGTTTTGGAATTTTTATTTGATAAAATGTGAAAATGATACAAAACAGAAAATGGTCACTCATTTGAACAGTTATGCATGAATGGTTCACCATCTCATGCAACAACACAAAATATACTAAAATCTTACCTGTTGAGGTGCTGGGCCTTCTGCTGGTTTTTCAACAGTTAATGCAACTAACAAACTGTTAGGATCCTCATACTCTGTGTATCGTAAACAAGATACTCTTACAAGTCCTTCATTCTCTGAAAGAGAAATCACAATGAATACTGAGTTTGAAACCCTTACTTCACAGTTACCAAATTAGCAAGTAAAGTTTATATTTCATTCAAATTCAAAATTATCATTTTCCTTGCTTTACAGTAGTCTGACAAAATCTCATGTCACATTTTAGGCACTCATAAGGGTGGCCAAACAGAACTTGTTCTTAATTTAAAAATTAAATTGGGGCATGAAAAAGTTAATAAAATGGCAACTAGATAAGAAGAGGCAAAGAAATTGGTTTAAAATAAACACCAAGAAGCAATTAGCCTGGAAACTAAGAAGTTCACTTACTCTGACTACTGTGCCACGCAGTGCCTGATCGAAAAGGGCAAAATGACTGTGCAGCTTGGATGTTCACTAATATATCTCTCTTCCCTCCACCATAGTCAGGATCTGGTAACTTGAGCTCTGCACGCCAGCACTTGATCACCTCTGGTTTCCATGTTGCTATGTGTATGTGTCCACCTGTTTTCAAAGGAAAATAATCAAAGTTGAAATGTTTAGCAAACATGACATAAATTTTAACGTTAGACAAGTTCACTATATATCTATTTAAAAAAAGGTTACTATTTTCATACAAACCTTCCACTTATATATACACCCAAATTATCATCTTTGAATATTCCTGATACACAAGTTTGTTTAACAGATAAAATAATAGCACTGAGCATACATCTGTATTCACATGCGTACAACAGTCAACTGCCTTACTTTTTATGATGTCTGGATTGTTGACTGGAAGATCACTAGTGCAAGTAGGATTGGGTTCTTTTATAAGAGATAATTTGCATGACAAAAGTCAATTTTGTTTGATAAAAAATAAAAATGTTTCACTACAAACCCACACCACATGTAGACCATACAGTAATCTACAAGGGGAAACTTGAACTTCTAAATGGCCCTGCTTACTGAGAGTAAACAACTCTTAGGAAGCAATTTAGTAAGGTTCTGGTAAAAGATTGGAGTAATAAAATGTGGAATAGGTAATGATAGTGTAAAGTTAAACATTTGTAAATGAGTTCTCCCTCTTGAAAAAGTAAGCATCTATCCATTATGAAAGATATTTTAGCTACTAACAGTCCCAATGAAATTAAGTTAGGCTTTTGTTTGTTATATCGTTAAGATAGAAATTAATAAAAATTGATTGGCACCTACTGATGCTTAACATTTAAATTATGTTAACATCACAATTAAATTTAAAAACAAGAGTGAGGAAAGCCCTGTTTTTGTAGACATGAATTTTAATATGTTCCGTTTAGTCATCCATTATTGTGCTCTTAGGATTACTTGTCTGGGCCAGTATAAGTCCTTTTCTAAATATAAGCTTTATGGAATGGTTTGTGGAAAAGAACCGTCAAGATATATCTTCCCCAAGCTCTCTAGTCCTTTAAATACATAGGTTTTGGATTGGATATATGAATTTGGGCTATACAGCACAGTGTTGGCCCTTTTAAGACCATTCAGTACCCAAGTGCAACTGGGAAAACCTTGTAGTTATGCTATTGAAGTATGAGTAAGAAACAATGAACAGCAAGAAGGATAAAGGAAGCTGGAAAAAGAGGCCAAGTAGAAAAATATAAAGTGCCATTAGTGGCCAATGAAATGTGGCCAAGTTATATCTCAGAAGATGTACCCCTAAGGAATGGCAAAAAGTTCTGCGAAACATTCCTCATCATATGCTGCACCATCTGGTTGGGCAGAAAATATACTGGTAGCTTGAAGCTGAGACTTGGAAATAATCACCCAATGGTGTGTCTCATTGGTGTCGTACTTTATACCTTTCTATAACAAACATTGAAACCCTTTTTAATTCACTTGGCTCTACAAAAACAAAATCCTTAGCAAATAGGAAATAAAATACAGTAGAGTACAGTATTTTGTTTTTCAGATTCCTTATTTCAGTTATCTCACATCATGCCACTATTTTACCCTTTTCTTGTCAAGTGGTATCTTAGAAACATAGAAGGTCACCCCTCAACTCAAAACTTAATAGTCCAGTATATGCACTTCTAATCCTTGGCTAAAGGCATTTATGAAGATAAAGACTTTGGGCAAAAGAAACCTACTTTCTGGTACCTTGCATTCTAACACTATTGAAGGTCCTTCCATATCTGTTCTAAGACTAGAATGGTTAACTACCCAGATGGGATGCCACTAACCATAATACTGTATGATTAGTTGCATTTGTAGATAAAGTAGTTTGAAGACTTTAAGAGATATGTTTTTCAAGAGAAAGGTGGTGACTGGTCAAAGATGCTACATCAGGAAGATTCAATTTGCAAGAATACGCATGCCCCCAATTATGACAACCTCTGGATTCTGACATAATACCTATGAGTGTTGTTCAAGGTTAGTTATTGCTGGAAAATCCTGACAATAGGCTAGTTAATTACAGAGGGAAGGATGATGATAATGCCACTCTTAACAAACTTTCTGGGGTTGATAGCACTGAGCTTTACAAGTTTCTTCTCTTGCATTGTTTATTAATCAAGCAAACTGAAAGCTAAACCTGGCAGCATCAGCTTTCACAATATAAACCAATGGTCATACAGTAATCATGTATGTGTCATTCTCACATCAATCCACAAAGGACATACGGTATACTTGATCTAAAATCACCATCAACTTCCTGGCAACTTAAAATGTTTAGCCCACTAAAAACAGAAATTGGCAAGTAAAATCATTAACCAGTGAAAACATGAGAAAATAAGGCAATTACTTACTTGGTGCAAGAGCAGCTGAGGCTACAGTGAAGTTATCCCGTGTCTGACCAAGGACAACCTTCTTTTCCGTATAGAGTGTACCTTCATGAGTCAGTGCACACAGCAGTAATAACCCTAAAAGGCAATTTTTTTATTTAGCACAGTGTAACTGTTGATGAAGATCTAAATAAATATTGATCCTCAAGCACAATTCTTGAAACTTCAATGGTACAAAGACATCTAGCATTTTCACAAAGCATATACTGTACAATAAAATCTTGCAAATCTGGATACTTTTATTCCGGATTGCCAGATTATCTGGACATTATATTGGACCGAGTGCTTTTTTTATTGAAATAGTAGAAATGATATTAAGATTTCATTGAAATACTTTGGTAGTGTTAAACAGTATATGTATTCTGTATATAAAAAACATTTACAATAATCAATCAATATTTCAAAATAATTCAAAATAATTGCCCATAAATTGCTAAATCATAAAAAATTTCCTTCCATAACTTCCTGCACTCACTGTACCACTAGTGACAAAGGTTGTAATTTCCCATTATTAATATCACCCTTTAAGCTATTAAATAAAAATACTAAAATATTGATCAAACAGCTCTTTAAAATAAGCTAAATTATTACCACATGACTTATACTGTTTCTGCTGTAAAAGCATCATTAACTTTCTACTAATAGTAAAGAAATATGGTTAAATTCATAATAATTTCTAAGTGAAAAAATATAAAATGTTATTTTTATTAATAAAATAAATTTTTGAATATACTTACCCGATAATCATGTAGCTGTCAACTCCGTTGCCCGACAGAATTCTATGGAGGGATACGCCAGCTATCACAATACTAGAAGGGGGTGTATTTACCAGCGCCACCTGTGGCCAGGTACTCAAGTACTTCTTGTTGACACCTCCTCAATTATTCCTCGGTCCACTGGTTCTCTATGGGGAGGAAGGGAGGGTCGATTAAATCATGATTATCGGGTAAGTATATTCAAAAATTTATTTTATTAATAAAAATAACATTTTTCAATATTAAACTTACCCGATAATCATGTAGCTGATTCACACCCAGGGGGGTGGGTGAAAAACCAGTGTACAAGACTAAAGGATAGCTAAGTATCCCGTATTTCATATAATCAGTTATCCACAATAACAATGAAATAATAAGTACCTGGTAAGGAAGTCGACTTGAACCGTTACTCTGCCTTTAATAAGATCGTCTTCCTTACTGAGCGCAGCGTTCCTCTTGGGAGGCTGAATCAACTCAAAGGTGCTAAAGTATACAGGGCTGCAACCCATACTAAAGGACCTCATCACAACCTTTAACCTTGGCGCTTCTCAAGAAAGAATTGACCACCCGCCAAATCAACAAGGATGTGGAAGGCTTCTTAGCCGACCGTACAACCCATAAAAAGTATTCAAGAGAAAGGTTAAAAAGTTATGGGATTATGGGAATGTAGTGGCTGAGCCCTCGCCTACTACTGCATTCGTTGCTACGAATGGACCCAGGGTGTAGCAGTACTCGTAAAGAGACTGGACATCTTTGAGATAGCATGATGCGAACACTGACTTGCTTCTCCAATAGGTTGCATCCATAACACTCTGCAGAGAACGGTTCTGTTTGAAGGGCACTGAAGTAGCCACAGCTCTCACTTCATGTGTCCTTACCTTCAGCAAAGCAAGGTCTTCTTCCTTCAGATGAGAATTTGCTTCTCTAATCAGAAGCCTGATGTAGTAAGAAACTGAGTTCTTAGACATTGGTAGAGAAGGCTTCTTGATAGCACACCATAAGGCTTCTGATTGTCCTCGTAATGGTTTTGACCTTCTTAGATAGTACTTAAGAGCTCTAACTGGGCAAAGTACTCTCTCCAGTTCGTTCCCCACCATGTTGGACAGGCTTGGGATCTCGAACGACTTAGGCCAAGGACGGGAAGGAAGCTCGTTTTTAGCCAAAAAACCGAGCTGCAAGGAACATGTAGCCGTTTCAGATGTGAAACCTATGTTCCTGCTGAAGGCGTGGATCTCACTTACTCTTTTACCTGTTGCTAAGCACACGAGGAAAAGAGTTTTTAATGTGAGGTCCTTAAAAGAGGCTGATTGGAGCGGTTCAAATCCTGATGACATTAGGAACCTTAGGACCACGTCTAGATTCCAGCCTGGAGTGGACAACCGACGTTCCTTTGAGGTCTCAAAAGACCTAAGGAGGTCCTGTAGATCTTTGTTGGAGGAAAGATCCAAGCCTCTGTGGCGGAAAACCGCTGCCAACATACTTCTGTAACCCTTGATCGTAGGAGCTGATAGGGATCTTACGTTCCTTAGATGTAACAGGAAGTCAGCAATCTGGGTTACAGTGGTACTGGTTGAGGAAACTGCATTGGCCTTGCACCAGCTTCGGAAGACTTCCCATTAAGACTGATAGACTCTGAGAGTGGATGTCGTCCTTGCTCTGGCAATCGCTCTGGCTGCCTCCTTCGAAAAGCCTCTAGCTCTTGAGAGTCTTTCGATAGTCTGAAGGCAGTCAGACGAAGAGCGTGGAGGTTTGGGTGTACCTTCTTTACGTGAGGTTGACGCAGAAGGTCCACTCTAGGAGGAAGAGTCCTGGGAACGTCGACCAGCCATTGCAGTACCTCGGTGAACCATTCTCTCGCGGGCCAGAGGGGAGCAACCAACGTCAGCCGTGTCCCTTTGTGAGAGGCGAACTTCTGAAGTACCCTGTTGACAATCTTGAACGGCGGGAATGCATACAGGTCGAGATGGGACCAATCCAGCAGAAAGGCATCCACGCGAACTGCTGCTGGGTCTGGAATCGGAGAACAATACAAGAGGAGCCTCTTGGTCATCGAGGTAGCGAATAGATCTATGGTTGGCTGACCCCACAGGGCCCAAAGTCTGCTGCAAACATTCTTGTGAAGGGTCCACTCTGTGGGGAAGACCTGACCCTTCCGGCTGAGGCGATCTGCCATGACATTCATATCGCCCTGAATGAGCCTCGTTACCAGCGTGAGCTTTCGATCTTTGACCAAATGAGGAGGTCCCTTGCGATCTCGAACAACTTCCTCGAATGAGTCCCTCCCTGCTTGGAGATGTAAGCCAAGGCTGTGGTGTAGTCGGAGTTCACCTCCACCACCTTGTTAAGCTGGAGGGACTTGAAGTTTATCAAGGCCAGATGAACTGCCAACAACTCCTTGCAATAGATGTGAAGTGTCCTTTGCTCCTGATTCCATGTTCCCGAGCATTCCTGTCCGTCCAGTGTCGCACCCCAGCCCGTGTCCGATGCGTCCGAGAAGAGACGGTGGTCGGGGGTCTGAACAGCCAATGGTAGACCTTCCTTGAGAAGAATGCTGTTCTTCCACCACGTTAGAGTAGACCTCATCTCTTCGGAAACAGGAACTGAGCCCGTCTCTAGCGTCATGTCCTTTATCCAGTGAGCAGCTAGATGATACTGAAGGGGGCGGAGGTGGAGTCTCCCTAACTCGATGAACAGGGCCAGCGATGAAAGTGTCCCTGTTAGACTCATCCACTGCCTGACTAAGCATCGGTTCCTTCTCAGCATGCTCTGGATGCATTCTAGGGCTTGGAAGATCCTTGGGGCCGACGGACAAGTCCGAAAAGCTCGACTCTGAAGATCCATACCCAAGGAGACAATGGTCTGGGATGGAACGAGCTGAGACTCCTCAAAATTGACCAGGAGGCCCAGTTCCTTGGTCAGATCCATAGTCCATTTGAAAATCTCCAGACAGCGACGACTTGTGGGAGCTCTTAAAAGCCAGTCGTCTGACGGAGCCGGACACAAGATCATGATACTGCTGCACAGTCTGTAAACTGTCAATCATGGGCAAGCGAGGAAGTACAGTGACAACCCGAATCTGTCTAGACTGTCTGGGTCGTACAGACAACTCCTTAACGGGTTGCTGAGGTTGCCGCACTGCGTCACAACAAGTCCCTTCTGTTGGTTGTTGAACGTCTTCCCCGTGACACATTGACTCCGTAAACAAAAAATTCTCTAACAAGGACTAAGCTTGGACTGCATGTCATGCAACACAGCTCAAGGTCTATGGGAGCAGGTGTGGTAACAGACGGGATTAGCGGCTGAAGTGGAACCATTACCTTCCCTGTAAGCATGTTATGCTTAAATAAAAGTCCATAAGAGGTTATGCAGCTAAAGGCTCCCTCCAAATGACAGAGTCCTCAAGGGAATATCAGAAGGAGGGAGAAAAGAACTTTCTCATCTACAGGGACCTTATCCTAGAAAAGCTAAGTTCTCTGAGTGAGGGTTCACTGGTGCAAAAGCAGCAGACTAGAAGGCAACGTTATGAAACTGCTTGACAGTCTAGTGAGTTGGCAACAACCCAAGATGTGTTGAGAAGCATGCGGTAAGGTATGCAGAGCATGATGAATGCAGAGTATGCTGTATGCAGAGCATGCTGTATGTAGAGCATGTTGTATGCAGAGCATGCTGAATGCAGAGCATGCTGTATGCAGAGCATGTTGTATGCAGAGCATGCTGAATGCAGAGCATGCTGTATGCTGAGCATGTAGTAAGCAGAGCCTGCTGTAAGCAGAGCCTGCTGTAAGGAAAGCAGAGCGTGTGCATGGCGTTTAACATTTCTCAGAAATTCCATGACCAGTGCTAGAGTGCTTTATGCATGCTTGCATGGGGTTTAAACCATGGTAAGAAAATGGAGGTAAGGTATGCTGAACAGCAGAGTCAGAACGAGCTGGAACAACAATAGTTGTGGTTTCCTCTTCAAGACTCCGATGAGGGAACACCTGAGGCTCAGTCTGCAAAGGCTGAATAAAAGACAAGCAGAAGGAAGGCGCATGGGTGGAGGAGGCTGACTCCTAGCATGAGTGGTTGAACCCAAGGGTTGCGCTTGCTGAGCGGTTGGCGGAAGCGGAGTAGCAAGTTCCAGTTCCTGTGGTGTGAGCGGAGCGCGATGAGGAAGAGGCTGCGCAGAACAAGGTAAATGTCTCGCAAGCTGAGGCTCCTGAGGCGCAAGGCTAAGGTGTTGTGGTGCTTGCCTTGTGGAGGGTTGAGCTCGCTGCAGCGAGAGCTGAGGAGCTGACTCATGGACGGGAGAGGTTGTTGTACCTCAACCGAGTGTTGCATCACTGGTGGAGCAGGAAGTGGAGGCGGAGGAAGAGAGGTATAATCCTCCTGATCCCAATGTAAAGGTTGCCTTAAGGAAGGCGGAGGCTGAACACCACAGGGAACAGCAAACTCAGCACGTGGCTCAACATCGTACGCCTGGCAGGTGGAACTGCTGGCAGGTGGTACTGCGATCAGGCGGAGCGAGTGTAGGTGGAGGGAGTGTAGGCGGAGGCGGAGGAGCAACACTCTCAGCCCGACACTCACGCATCAAGTCCGAAAGCTGTGCTTGCATGGACTGTAGTAGAGTCCACAACATCGTACGCCTGGCAGATGGTACTGTGATCAGGCGGAGCGAGTGTAGGTGGAGGGAGTGTAGGCGGAGGCGGAGGAGCAACACTCTCAGCCCGACACTCACGCATCAAGTCCGAAAGCTGTGCTTGCATGGACTGTAGTAGAGTTCACAACATCGTACGCCTGGCAGGTGGTACTGTGATCAGGCGGAGCGATCATAGGCGGGGGGGAGTGTAGGCGGAGGCGGAGGCGCAACACTCTCAGCCCGACACTCACGCATCAAGACCGAAAGTTGTGACTGTATGGACTGCAGTAGAGTTAACTTGGGGTCGGCAGACACTAAGTTCTGCTGAGGTAAAGCCTTAACAGCAGAGATCTGTTGTGGCAGAACCTTACTCCTCTTAGGCGGAGTGTAATCAACTGATGACTGAGGAGAGTCAGAGCTAACCCAATGACTGCATTCGGGTTGTGAACTTTAACTTCGTACGTCTGGCATAGGTCTGGACTTAACGTTTAAGAGGTCTTGAGACCTGAGACCAGCGTTACTCTGCCTTTATTTTCTCCCCTAATCTCTTCTGCAGACGAGCAAAATAAGGGCTCAATCGTCTGCGGGTGGGAGTGACGGTCTCGGTAAGACACGCCCACAACCACCGAGAATACTTCTGTGCGCCGATCAAGGCCTGCTGAACCCTTATGCCCTTCGACATTGCTTCTCCCCTGGGCTTGGGAGCTTGCAAGAGGTCCCGGACTGGGAGGACGACTGGCGCGCACAAAAGTACCCTCACGCACTAATCACTTATCACTTTGATTTCTGTTTGCACTTATTTCACTGAACTCGAAACTTTAAGTGGTTTGTACCTGAAATACGCAATTCTATCCTTTCTCAAAGTTAGTAATTGCGAAAACAGAATTACAATGTAACAGAAAAATCTAATGAAAGATAATTCAGTGGTTGGAAAGAGACTAAACACTAGATCACTCTAGAAACGTTTAGTTTCTTCCCCTAAAGAGACTAGGGAGAAGAGCAAAAAACGAAAACGACGTTACTCGTACGCCTGGCAGGCTTGAATGAAACGTTTATCCTCTTTCTCCCTCCGTCTCTATCTCTCTCTCTCTCTCTCTCTCTTGACTTAGAACCTGAGAGAAGAGCCCAATCATATATATCGTTAAAACATATTATCGTTAAAGGAAAAAACTGAAAAGTTCCTTTATTAGGATCAAAACCATTAAGTTAAGAAAGAATGAACAAAACGCTAGACACGGTTACTCTTACTGCAACGTGAAACCGTGAACATTCTTTCTCTATCGTAACGATAGAGTGCAAGTTGAACGTTCTGAACGTCAACAACTGCAGAGACAAAACAAAACGTTAGTTCAACTTTGAAAACAGTACGAGACTGTCAAAGAAAATCTTTCAAACTCTGTGGCGGAAATAGCATAATATGTTAACAGGTAAAACCGAAATGACGGGCTCAAAGTTTATTAACTTCGGTAAAAGACCGCCTACTATTAGGAAGGTCGAATATAAACAAATATAAAAATTAATTTTAATGAGTTTATAATAAAAGGAAGTTAATCGAAGAGGCCTATAAGAGGCGGAGAGATATAAAATAAATCTATAACTTTTGTTAAGCAAAATTAAGAAAGAGAGTCTATACTCTCTTAGACACCAACACTTCCGTCTAAGGGAAGGGTCGGCCATTGAAAGGTGAACGAGAGTTCATACTCTCTCGTCACCATAATTAATCAAATTAATTCCAAAAGCTAACTAAGCTAATATAGAAGTTTCCAGTAAAGCGACAGCCGAAATCAAAGAGAAATACTTCACCAAAGTCGTGAAAATACTCCAAGAACATAAGCGTATCCCAGAACGTCTTGCCGGAAGCACGACAGAGGAATAATTGAGGAGGTGTCAACAAGAAGTACTTGAGTACCTGGCCACAGGTGGCGCTGGTAAATACACCCCCTTCTAGTATTGTGATAGCTGGCGTATCCCTCCATAGAATTCTGTCGGGCAACGGAGTTGACAGCTACATGATTATCGGGTAAGTTTAATATTGAAAAAACAATAATAATTAGACAAAAATTAAACAATATAAACTAGTTTGAAATATGAGTGAGAGTCCTTTTTTTGTGCTTGTTTGCATAAAAGCTATCTTCAGAATGCCATAAAGAACTTTTCTATAATAATAAGCAAAGAAAAAAATTAAAAAAAGCAACTTTGAATTCAGGCCACTAGATAAAGATCATAAGCACTGGATGTATTCCAGGTCTGACACATACCATTCATCTTCAAAACAGGAATGTAAAAACCAGGGTCATGAGTATTTATATATCTAGAATAGCAAAAAGTTAATTTGTTCAATGATAAAATTAGTCATCTATCAAACCAATAATCAGAGACAAAAAGTTTGTTTTCCTTGTGTCTAGAATAGGTGGTACTCTACCTACCTGAAGCTGTCACGGCAAAAAATCCTACATGTCCAAATTGGCCATGGTCCATCAAAGTTGGTTTGTGTGACTGGGCGCCAAACTTTTCAGTATATGGTGAATTAACTTTCAGGTCACATGATGTGAGGCATGCCTGTGAAATAACAGAAAATTGAAACATTATTTACCATGTTCAGCTATACAATTTGAAAAATTCATAGCATATGTAACTCGAAGAATATAACAGGGAAGCTTTCTTTTAAACTGCATTTTGAATATTCAAAGAATTAATAGACCACTGACTTTTTCAACGCCCCTTAAGAACAACACTCTAGCTGTATATGGACTCAAAATTAAATACTGCACTGTCATTTAAATCATTTCTATTTAGTGTAAACAATTAATCCATCACAATTTTATCTATAAAAACAATCCATACATTCATATAAAATTCATCCCATATAAATCTATTGCTAGAAGAATAAGACACACAATAAAGAAGCTTATTAACAAATCCCACCACGAAGTTACATAAATTCTAGGTGGTCTACTCAACAAATTTATATAAAATTAAAATACTTTACAGTTTAACAGTACATATTATTGGAGTCCGGAATCGGTTCCGTACATACAGATGTTAAGGAACAGGTACGGGACATGTTGAATGGTCCTTGGCCCATAGAAATCATAAACAAGATGTACTAGGATTTCTATGTCTAACCTAACCTAATCTAACTTTCCTCCCTTTTCGAATAAACGATCCGTACTAGTTGTATTGACACGAAAGCTGCCGCACCAATGGTCACTTCGTTACTATAAATACTACTATTACCAAATCCAGGATTGCTAGCAATAATGTAATACTGACAATAGTTCTATATTCTTAAGCAGATTTTAGTAGAAGTAAAAAAATTCAATATACAATCTTTGATTTAGTACAAACCCATCATTTTACATGTGAACCATATCATTTTCCAGACATGCTCCAAAAGGAGAAGAATTCTTTCCTAGTCAGTAATCTGTATGTCCAGGCTCCAAAAAGCCTCTAGGGATAGTCAAGCCATTCAAAGTTTTGTATGACCTTACTGCAAGAGAGGATGGCAGAGAAGGAAAAAAACTTTTCAGTGATAGGATTTCAAAAGGCTTTTATACTGGAGTAGCCAGGTGATTCAGTACCAAAGGTAAGTCGCAGGATAGAGGATTGAGAATCTTAGGAGGAAAAAATCTATCTAAAAGGTCTGGCACAACCTATAGACTTCACTCAAAACACATGAATTAATACCTCACAATTAGATAAGCCTGAGTCAAAGCAGACCTGTATCGTTTAGTTGAAGACGCAGAAAGCTTCCTCACATGGTGAAAAAAAGTAATAAGTCCGCTACTCACAAAAACATATCAAAGAGTGATTCAAGCCGACATCAAGGACCTTTCTGTTAAACCAAACAAATAAAACCCACCACTTAATTATGTACAGTCTTGTCACACATTGCTTGCCTTGGTTAAAACTGACATCTGTACCCTGACTTGAAAAGCCACAACTGAACATTGCTATATAGCCTCTATGCATACCTTAACCAGGCTTAACTTTTGATACAACTGCCTGACAAATCAACTTTCTTAAGCTTGGAAGTTCTCTCTGAAGATTCACCAGCAGCTAAAGGTGGTCTGGAAACCAAGCTTGCTGAGGCCAGAGTGTAGCAATTAGGGTTATCTGAATATCGTTAGATGAATCAAATTCATCAAACACCAGTCTTACCACAAAAATAGATGAAAGGTGTTGATCAGCATACTGCGCCACATCCATAAGAGAATTACTTTCGCAAACCTCTTAGTGTGGCAGAGAGGAACAATAATTTGAAAGATTCAAATTTACACACTACAGGAATAAGTTTGTGTGATTTACACATCCAGAGGTAGGCAGAAACCCCACAACAAGGAATTCTTGATTCAGCTGACTTAACAAGTTAGCCAACACATTGTGAGTCCCTGGTACAAAATGAAAAACATAGTGACATTGAGTTCTTTGGCAGACAATAGGATGTCCATTGCAAGAGGGCATGTTGGTGACTTGTTCCTCATTCATTCCAGAGGTATGCAATAGTGGTATAATTGTTCAACATCATACCAAGTATCTTGTCTAATAGTAGTCTCTTAAAAGCCTAAGAGCAAAAATGACTACTATTGGCTCTTGGAGATTGAAACAGTTCTCCTTCTTTCTTGGGGACCACAGGAAAAAAGCTACCAAATCCAAAATGTGAGAATCCCAGCCCTCTTTCTAAGCATAACAAAACAAAGAATAGGTATGCCTTTGTATGCCTTTTCATTGTGCTAGTTGGAGATTATTATTGCTATATTTTGTGTTAAGCTTTGTCCTACAGTTTACTCTGAGCTTTCCACCTTACAAAATTAATAAATACTTTCCTTATATCAATATAGGATCTTTCATTTTGCATTGAACTTTATATTTATGGTATTCATGTATTAATTACCTCTATTAAAGTTGATAGCTATATCTTGCTAGGTCTTTTTTTGTGTTCCCCATACAGTGAAATTAAACTTCAAACTAACACTGATTGTGATACAAACATTTTTATCCCCTTGATGCAGTTCAAACATTCCATAACAGAGTTAGTCAAATTGAATATTTTACATTATTGTGTAATAGTAGTCTTTCTGCATAGTTTGTTTAATCGCTTATCCTTTAAATGTAAAGTATGCTATCCCTATTTCATCTTCATACCCTTCTTACTTGTCTTTCGGTGAAAAGAGCCCTCTGCAGCAACTATCAAAGCCTTTTACATAGGCCTGTACCCTTGGTCCCTGCCTACTTCTACTGAGTTATTATGTGTACACTACAATTGAACCTAACAAACACTGCCTTCTCCAACTATGTGTATGACTATCTCAACTCATATGTAATTACTTGCCTCTCCAACATCAAGACAAAATATCGACAACCAGTGGAGAGACTACAAAATGTCTTAATTAACTATACTAAAGAGGACAATTCCCAATTCTCTTGTCTATGCAGTCTCAGCTTTCATATCACATTGAAAGGAATTTCTGTCATGTTGTCTCTTTCTATGGCTATCCCTGTTTCTAATGCATCATCATTTACTGTTTATACTATAAAGCCTTCAGAGAAGCTTACATTTTAATGTACTTGTGCTTTTGCCACCAAGAATACATCTCTAACTTCTCCACCCATCACAAATTAGCTGTTGTTCATCATCACTTACACCAGATGATAGGTCACATCATCAGAGTTTTCTTTACTGGAAGTAACCCTTTAACAAAAATTTAAAAAATTCAGCCATGGCTCTTCTAGGTACCAAAACCATGACCGACACCAATTCTGGTATTCTTCATCTGGCAACCACTAACAAAACCATGATTGTTTCAGCAGTAGAGGGAATGATAGAGACCATGGAGACAACAATCATGGGAAAGACTCCAATCTTAATCAAACCTTTTATCATAATGATCATTGCCTTGATACTTGCTGGAGAAAACTTTTCTCGTTGTGACCCTCTAGTATTCATATTGGTAACAGCACCAAGACAATGATTCTTTTTTCTACCAAAGAACTTCCAAGAAAGGTGAAAGAAGTGATGCCCATAGCTCCCCACATCAACGCCCTGGGGGGAAGTGACTATCCTCTGGACTTGATGCCTCTGCCATATACCTTTCCTCAATGGCAAACCATAAGCCCCCTCTCTGATGAAAAGATGACGGAAGGTTCTGGGACAAATTGGTTCGTCATTCACATTTTTCATCTTCCTTAAGGAAGGAAAACGAGGAGGCAGTCAGTCACAGGAAATCAGTGTTGTCCCTATTAATCCAGATGGCACTCGCTGTCAAGCTGAAAGAGCCCTTCCACGAAGTAAGAGTAGAAGCAGTATTGAGAGACTCCCAGTAGCAGTCATAATCCTACTTGGCCAACTCTTTGAGAACACTCTTCTACAGAGGCACAAAGTGGTTTCACTTGAATTACAATTGTGGAAAACGTTCAAGAAGGTGAGCCAGATGACTTCAAGTCTTAGACAATTCACCAAAGAACTGGAGATTTCAGAAGCTGAAAGAGGCACAAAAAATAGAAGTAAGAATAATTGAACCCACACCAAAAGAAACAGGAGTAATGGATTATGGCTGTGAGACAGAAAAGCAGGCAGAGCTGTAGCAGGCACCACAAAAAATAATACAGCAGACATAGAAACCTCAGACAAGAGATAGCAGTGAAAGAGAGAGCATGAAAATGCAATCATTCACCATAAAAAGCTAAACCAAAGCTAGGGAAGATTCTAACTGAGGTTAATAGTTGTGACTCATAATAGAATGAACTGATTAATTGCCTCTAATTACTGTACTTAAAACAGAAGAGACCATACATCTTAGCTTTTCTACTGCTTTTATCTTTTACTTTAGAGCTGGCGTATATAAAAAGGACATATCAACCAAAATCTTAGCGGAATTTGATTGATTGGTTTGTTAGGAACAAGTAAATCCTATTCTTCATGACCATCACAGAAATTACTCACTTCACATTTCTTGTGATACATTTGTTACAGTTCAATTTATTTTTGCTGAAAATTATGATTAACGAAAACATCTATTCTCAGTGTGCTTTTAATAGATTTGAAACATTTTTAATGAAGTCATTTCTTTATGCTATGAGTAAAGAAGTTACTCATTCTAGATTTACAATGTAAAAGTATTAAAAAAATGTCTAAACTGACCCAAAAAATAAGGTATGCCTGTCATTAAACTTAAGAATGACTTTAAGTTTGTTAATAATGTACTATGTATTAGGAAAATTATAATAAAACACATACCCTTATTCCTCCATGGAAAAAATCAATATGAAGAATATCCTCTCCATCCCAATCACTCTTATGTACAGAAGACCACTTATCCATTCCAGCACCCTTTTCAAATAGTTCAACACAACCCATTCCTTGTACTACTAGCAATAAGGACCCATCACAATTGAACTTCAGTGCTGTCACTTTATTTTGTGTCTCGAGAATTCTGAAAAAAAAAAATAATAAAAACTATCAGCAAATTCATTGAACATTTCAGGATCAACCTAAAAGCAGTCTGTAAATAACTCCTAAAAATTAATTCAACCCTGCAATGTCATTAACTATTGCAATCATATTACTTGAAAAACTATAAACACCTTAAAAGTGTCTATAAAACACTAATACATTCTCAGTTCATTAGTTAATGAAACTTTATCAAGAAAGAAGGAACCAATATTGTTTTAAAACAAAAGATCTTTATCACATATTCAATTTTATTCTATATGTAACCATACAAGATAACAATAGCATAAACGTTGAATCATTATCCTAGGAAAGTATGGCACAGAAAGAAATTAAATTACGGAACAATTTTAAAACTGAATTCATATGAAAACACTAACATACAATAAACCTTAATTCAAACTGGATTCACATACTACTATTCGGAAAAAGAAGAATAATACCCATGAGGTAAAGGATGTCTTTTCTAAATACTATAGCAATTTTCAAACCATTTCCAGCTCATATGCTGATGACCAGTATCCACCGTATCTTGCATGGCATACTTTTAGTTAGAACTAAATGTAAATTCCAGCCGTTGCTGCATTGCTATCTGATTTTTATTTTTCATTCATTCTCTTTAGTCTTCTTCCACATACCTGTCTAACTAACTTGACTTTGATACAATTTTTATCACTCATTCAAGAACAAAGCTTCCTTATGATCCCTATGAGGCTAAAAACATGAATCAGCAACCTTGTATTCATATAAACAAGAAAAACTATATTAGGTTAGCAAAGCATGATTCAAATAAGTTTATCCATATCTAAAAGAGGCCCCCAGTTTAAAACAAAGTATGTACAGTATGGTCCCAAATTATGCGAGAATTTAGTCGATCAATGACCTCATATAAATGGAAAATCGCATATTTTGAAACACACAACTAACAGAAATAATTCCATTGGGGGCATGGCAACCAGCAACTTGCCTATTCAAACGTGTTTACCACCCATTTCCAATACTTTCTATGTACTATACTGTATTATTTTATATCAAATTGTTCTTGTAAATAAATCAAACATATAATATACTTTAAAGTTCTAATAACTTGAAAAAAAAGGTTAAAGTTACAACCAGGATGTGTGTAAACACCGTATATTTCCCGTTACAACTCGACCCAAAATACAGACAAATTTTAATGTTTGTCATATCTATTGTATAAGACAACTGGTGAATAGCAAAACCATCACTATATAGAGTAGCTTTTGTTGTATCATTGAAAATCCTAAATTATCAAAATAAAGGAGATTTTATATCACGAGTTTCCTAAATACGCCAAAAAGCACAATGAAAAATGACAACCGTTGTTTTGTTTACGTTTATCTCTGATCATAACAAAGAAACGAATGCATTTACACATCTGTGTATAGGTTAGTTTTATATGATGATTTTGTTATTACCAATGTTGTTCTACTTAGTTTTTTTTAGAACTTCGAAATAAATTAAAAAAAGTTTTCCTTTATGACGCCGCCTGAAACGGAAACCTTCCATTTGTTTACTGTATGTTCCATCTTCGATCATAATAAACAAACGAACGCATTAAACACACATGATCAAAGTGATAACTATTGATATTAAAAGCATTTAGTAAACATTGTTATTACAAATATTTTACTTACCATATCCATATAAATTCCTAAATTCGTAGCAAAGCGGGAAAACTTTTCTTTCATACGTTTAATCAACAATAGCAAAGAGCCGCTATTAACAGTATGGTAATTTACGATAATTCTAAACTATTACGAAAGATAATTGTCCTTTCCATATCCAAAATACTTTTCTTAGCTGCAGTTATAAGTCAACTTGTACCCATCTCAATTATGGAACCATTTGGAAAAAGGTAAAAGAAGAAGAAAGTCCTAGGCCGGGTTTTAAAGTCATTGAACAATTAGGTTACCGCTAAAACGTTCGATATGATAGAGATGGTGTGAGATTGGAGAAGTAATGAAAATTTAATCATACTTGATTTTTAATAAAACTGAACTTTGTGAAACAACAAAGATTTCCTTTGCTAGAGAGATAGAGAGAGATAAGAAAAGAGGCTGGTAGCAAAAGGTATCTTAGAGAGAGAGAGAGAGAGAGAGAGAGAGAGAGAGAGAGAGAGAGAGAGAGAGAGAGAGAGAGAGAGATGATGGTTTTAAATGTACTAAACAATAAATATGATAGGTTATAAGACATTGGTGCTTATGTAATATTAACTGTATAGATGGTTTGAATAAGTTAAGAAATGATATAAACAATGCTTTGTTATTGTATTCGTACGCTCATATTCTTGAGAGCGAGAGCTAGACATCAGCTGATCTGATCACAGCCAAAAGTTGAACAAAAATAAGTCGGCAATACTCGATTTATAAAACATTTCCGAAATTTAAAACAAAAGTACAGGGTTTTCTTAAAGCACAATTAACTATTTAAATAGTAGCAATTTTCTAGAATAAAGTGAAGTTTCCTAAAAATAGTGGTTTGCTGACGAAATCGGATGTCATATTTTAAGCTACGATTGAAATGGATTTATACTCAGTATAATTTTTTTTGTTTCATATTTAATTGACGCTTTTTAATAAAACATATTTTGGGTTCTTCATCCACAGTATATGTAAGTATTGTATAACACCGGAGAGAGAGAGAGAGAGAGAGAGAGAGAGAGAGAGAGAGAGAGAGAGAGAGAGAGAGAATCAGTTGTTGTAATCGAATGCCATGTTTTTGTTTTTTGTACCACTTGAAGCGAGGAAATGATCACCGCAACTAATAATAGTCATGTTAATTTCATTCTTAAACTCAGGTTGTAATATGTGAACTAAGATTTTATTTCTTACACACATACAGAGAGAGAGAGAGAGAGAGAGAGAGAGAGAGAGAGATTTGAGTCTCTCTCTCTCTCTCTCTCTCTCTCTCTCTCTCTCTCTCTCTCTCTCTCTCTCTCTCTCTCTGGAGAGAGGATTTTATAATTACACCTTGTACTATACAAAACAAATCATTGTAAAGCAAATCTTGTTTAGAAGATGACAAAATATTGCCGATTTGTTACCGGAATTTACGCTATTCACTGCCGAAAAACGAACCCAGCCTACGTGTGAAAACCTTGAATACCCGCAGGGAAAACTAAAGCATTTATATATTCTATACTAAACAAAAATAATGCTTGAATATACCTTCATTAACAATACCATTAAAATTATCGAAAGGTTAGAGAAAGATAAAGATTGCCGAGAATGTAACCACAATTCTGTTAACATTTTGTCAGCTGGATTCGCATAGTTTAAAGTTGATTTCATTGTTGATATGGAATTTTTCCTTAAATAGGCTACTTATTATGAAATTATCTTAATAAAGTGTAAGATATACATCGTTTGGTAACATTTATTATCAAGCACTGTATTTAGGGCTACCAATTTACCTAAAAAGGCAATAGATTTGATATATTTTGTAGTGCTTGACTTGCCGACTTTGAAGAGCTTTGCAGAAAATTTTTTTTTTTCCTTTTAAACTACCGACCATATAAATGGGGAATTGCATAATTCGAACACACATAATTCGGGACCCTACTGTAATCTACTTCACTATATTACAAAAAAATTTTAATTTTTCACAAAACAGTCTTTCAAATGTTTTTTTTTTTTTCATACAAATCTATCAGTTTACAAATAACCTTTCTGCATGGTTAGTTTTCCTACGGGTGTGCTACTCGTAAAAATTAAGAACACTTCCCCTTGGCCAAGAAGATATCTAGGACTCCCAGCACTCCTGCTGGTTAGGCTATTTCCTAGTGTTGACAGATTGGGAGGTTAGCACTCATGCTATCTGGTGGGTTTGTACTAAAAAAAAAATAAGCTTTGTTGTTTAAAAATTTCACTTGTTTAAACACAAATCATATCTGTTTATAAAAGCCTCAGTAGCTGTGAAGCAAAGAAGGCTTCTTGTATTAAAAGCAACTTTCAACCCAAGTGCTGAGGTACATGAACTTCTGAAAGCTTAACATTGGGAAATGAAAACGTCCTGAGGTTAAAAAGATTATAGTATTAGCATAGCTCCTTTTTAATGCACAAACAAGGTCATAGGTTGTATAATAATCAAATCACTTATCAAGTAAATATGAACAGATGAGGTATGTGGTTACCCTCTATATTCCTCTTAAAATCTACAAATAGAAAAAGATCAAATTTCAGGACACCTAATTATAGAACTTCAGAAGTCGAGAATTCAGATGTGTTCTCATTAGCGTTAAGAACTACCTGTCTTGGCTAGCAAGTTATGGTGATCTTTGAGACTTCAGTACTGTATCAGATGCAACAGCTGATAAGTAGAATCATAAACCTCCTTAAAAAAGGCTTAGCTTCCATGGGAAAATTTCCCATAGCTCTGACATGATACAATGTGCAAGGTTTTTTAATTCCTTGCCTTGGAAGATAAGGTATAAATTACAATGTGTGAAGCTGGAGGTTGGGAGGATATTTTATGTTTCTTCCCACAGAGAAAACTTTCGGTATGCACCACTTCCCTCTCTTTTACAAAAGCAAGAGATTGTCCGAAAAAGAAGGATGGAGAGATTATCCTACTGGCAATGCATATGCTTTTCTCGTAAGAAACATAGCAGGGAAAGTTATGTGAGCATCTTCAAACGATGTGAGAACATACTGGCGCCAAAGTGGTGCGTAACGATGATTGTTCCTAAAGGGACAGTTCTTTGCATGCACCACTTTTCTCTCTTGTCTTCCAGGAAGGGTGAAAACAACAAGGCCTTTTATTCCTATTGGCAATGCGCATGCTCATTCTCATAAAAAAGAACAGAGGTAGCATACCAATACATATACAGTACTTGGTACCACACTGACTCTCCCAATGGGAGGGAAATGGTAGGAGTCACGTGTATGTGAAAACTGTACTATCAGTCTTCCTGAACATCTTCAAAAATGTCTTCCTTGCTATCCAGTCTCTAAGTGCAGTAGAATCTCTTAAATTATATCATGTGTGAGTAGTGATTTGACATGTGCGTAGGGTTCTTCCTCTTGGGAATGATACATGGGAATCTAGAACATAATAATCCAGTGCATAGTATGTTCCTGGAACATGTCCGTGGAATCCCGAGTGGGGTGATCTAGTGAAATCTTCTATTATGTCTATGGCACACTGGCAAACTTAGAACCTTCCAAGTCTTTAGCCTTATTAGAAGGCAAAGGTGACCTCTCAGAGGAAGGTCCCGCACATGGGTAAGGGCGCACAGGTTTCCTCAGCATTGAGTTGTTGTTCTCTTCTTCATCTTCCATGAAGAAAGTCAGAGAGAATCTTGGAGCAGCAGTCTCTCTCACATGGAAAGAAACACTAAGAGTCACGCATATGCAACTCCTATCGATCGGTCTTTAGATTTCTACGTCCATAAGTGGAAAATGCTATCCCATCTGGCAGTGTGATACAACGAAGTGGAGAAGGAACTTTAGGTTCTCCTTCTAGGAATCATTCAGGCCAATGATGATGCTCCAATAGAGAAGAAGTCAGGGAAATTTCATTGAGAAGTCACAACTAGGATTGATACGTCCTTAGCATCTTTCCACGAACGGTAAGACACTGTAAGAAGAGGGGCTTCACACTCAGTAACTATAAAACCTACTTCCTACAACGGTACACATCGATATCTAAAGATTTGCCAACCTCCTTAGAAATACTTTGTCACTATTGTTGTCATCACCAGGCCACACAAGCAAGGGAATAAACAGCAAATAGGAATGCTGTCAAATAAAAATGTGGAAATTGGCAGGTTTGCAAAGGAAACTGTCTCACAGCTACAGTTCTTGGGAGACCACTGGAAATCCGTCCTTCCTTCTAAATATCCCTTCTAGACAAAAATCTACGATTGCAATTATCTAAAATAAAAATGAAAATATTAAAATAGGCATTTCAAGAGCTGGAAGTATGATCTGTACTAGCCGGCGGCTGAAAGCAAATTGGAAACTCAGTGGCCTGTTGGGTGAGCAAGGCTTTACCAGACCCAACAGCTACTACCTCTTTAAAGTATTCACAGCCATATCCAGCGTCGCTGAAATCATACTACTATTGAAGGACAAGGGTTTGTATTCAAGTAGGAACAAAGGTTTGTTCTCTCTGACAGAATGGACAATGGAATGAATTAAAAACTACCAGTAACACATGGCTGGGGGTCATGCATGCATACCTAGCTAAGAGAAGAAGTTCTGCATTTTCTAGAGTTTCTGTTGGAGATTGATTGATTGATTTGAGGTTTTCTGGCATCCTGACATCTCAGGTCATTGATGCAGAAACAACTGCATACAGTCTAAGCATTTGTAAACTGATGGGATTTGCTTAAAATAAACAATGATTCAACAATTAAAATTTAGACCATTTTTTATATGGTCAAATTTCAACAAACAGCACTAGAACTTCCGTAGAATCATTTAATTTTCTTCTATGCAGTTAAAATAATTGAAAAAAAATATGAGGAGACTGTACAGTATTTAATGTCTATTACATTAAAAGATTATTGTAAATATTAAGCACTCTTGACTTACAATAAATTCCAATAATCATGTTCTCTAATATTCTTCCTTCAAAAACAATGACAAAAATTATTATCCAAATAGAAAAATGACAAATTCGGAGATAATTTGTATTTTTCCTAACCATGCAAACCTTAGCTATTTACATAGGGTATTACTTTTGGCGTAGCTGAAATGGCGAGCCATTAGATTTTTAACTAGGGTTAACTACCCCCGCGCTAGTTAGCAGGGGGTAGGGGAGGGGTAGCTAGCTACCCCTCCCCCCTCACACACTGATGAACTGACTCACTTCGCTTAGAGGTAGGACTTGTCTTGGGGGACAGGGCTGGCGGGCAAATATGTGTAAATAGCTAAGGTTTGTATGGTTAAGAAAAATACAAATTACAGTGAACCCTCGCTACTTCGCGGTTCGACCATCGCGGATTCACCACTTCGCGGGTTTTTTCCATAACCCATATATATATACATATCGCGGATTTTCCGGAAATTTCGAAAATACCGCGATATCTGAAGACCCCAAATACGATATTTCGTTACCTGTAATTCCATTAATACTGTAATTAGTAATATCTGCTCTTACTGATTGTTCATTGCATTACATATGATATATAATTCAGCACAGAAAGAAATAAAACACGAAAAGAGAATGCGATCATACGATAATTCAGTACTGTATACAGTACGTAGTAAAATTAAATCGAACATGAAACACAAATCAGATGCAGTCATACCATATTAGAATGGTGTAAGGCTGCTGATGGCTACTACTGTACTACAAATGTAATGGATGTGCTTCTTTTCCATGAATCTTTTGTATGTATACGTACGTAGTACTGCATCCAATAATATTCTTTGTTGCAAAAATCACATTTCAAATAAGCGTACGAGAGAGAGAGAGAGAGAGATAGAGAGAGAGAGAGACAGACACACATCCTACAAAAGAATAAAATAGCATACGTAAAGCTATTATTATTATTGTTATTATTATTATTATTATTGTTGTTGTTAATAAAATTATTATTGTTATTATTATTGTTATTATTATTATCATTATTATTACTGTATTATTATCATTATTTATTATTATTATTATTAATACTGTACGTACAGTATACGCGGGGTATCTTGTACTTTGAGTTGGTAACCTACGCATCATATAAGACGGGTTGTGATTGGTTCAAGCGCTGATAGATGACGAATCAGAACTCAAGTTTTGTTATCTAGCCTGTGATTGGTGTTTTGCCCGCATCTCCAACCCGCAGCATCTAGGTTCTCGCGGCGGCCACTTTCTCTTACGCCGTATCGCTGAGTAGACGTTCTTAAGTTTGTGAACTTTAATCTGTGCTGTGTGCGACTGTTTTAAGTTGAACTTTCTGTTAAATCCTACTGTACAATGGCTCCCAAGCGTTCTGCTTCTACTAAGGCTGGTAGTGAGCCTAAACGCCACCGAAGGATGATGACGATTGCTGAGAAGGTGACGCTTCTCGATATGTTGAAAGACGGTAGAAGCTACGCGGCCGCAGCGCGCCATTTTGGAATCAACGAATCCACTGTTCGCTATATCAAGAAGGACGAGGCGAACATTAGAAAGACGGCTGCAATCACCTTTAGCAGATCAGCGAAGCGAGTCGTTACCACGCGTAATAAAACGATCGTACGCATAGAAGGTGCTTTAGCTGTGTGGATTGCCGACTGCCGGAAGAAGAACATAGCCTTGGATACGAACACCATCCGAACAGAGGCTTTGAGCTTGTATGAGAATTTTGCTGCAAAGGAACCTCAAGACGACGACGGCAACCATGCTGAAGAAGATGATGATGCAGATGAACCTCAACCAGGGACATCCACTGATTCCCAGCCTCAGAAACAACGTTTTTCCGCCAGCAAAGGATGGTTCGCGAAGTTTCAGAAACGCTTCGCCCTGAAAAGCGTTTCCCTGCATGGCGAGGCTGCTTCGGCTGACACTGCCGCTGCTGAAACTTACGTGAACCAGACGTTCAAGAATATTATTGCCGAAGGTGGATACAAGCCGGAACAAGTCTTTAATATGGATGAGACCGGCTTGTTTTGGAAGAGAATGCCATCGCGAACTTTCCTGTTCAAAGAGGAAGCCAAAGCCTCTGGCTTTAAAGCATTCAAGGATCGCGTTACCCTCGTGATGTGTGGCAATGCTGCTGGATTTTTGCTAAAGCCGGGGCTTATTTATAAGTCGAAAAATCCTCGCGCTTTGAAAAATAAGAATAAGAATCTCCTTCCCGTGTACTGGATGCATAATCCAAAAGCATGGATTACAAAGATGCTGACCTCAAACTGGTTCCACCAGTGTTTCATCCCGCAAGTCAATGAATATCTCGTAGAGAAGGGCTTGCCATTCAAGATCCTTCTCCTTATGGATAACGCTGGTGGACACGCAACTGACCTGTAGCGTGAGGGCGTTCAGGTTGAGTTCCTGCCACCCAACACCACGTCATTAATTCAACCGATGGACCAGGGGGTTATCAGGGCGTTCAAGGCCCTCTACACGAAGAATACCTTGGCGGACCTCGTTGCGTGTGTGGATGCTGCCCAGGATGATGAGGATGAAGATTTTAACTTGAAGGCGTACTGGCGGCAGTACACCATAGCCACGTGCCTGAAGAATATTCAGAAGGCACTGCAAGAGATGAAACCTGCAACTGTGAATGCGAGCTGGAAGAAGTTGTGGCCCCAGATTGTTTACGACGACGAGGGATTTACACCTGCTGAGATTCAACACTCTGCAATACGGAAATCTGTGCAGTTGGCTGCCATAATTGGAGGTGACGGGTTTGGCGACATGACGACTGAAGACGTCGACGAGTTGTTGGACTGCCATTCCCAGCCGCTAACTGACGCAGACCTAGAAGACCTGACGAAATCGGCAAGCGAAGAAGAGAGTGAAACCCAGGAAGAGACCCAAGAAAATGTCGAATAAACGGGCTTAACACTATAACGGCTTGCCAAGGTCTGCAACCATATAAAGGAGGTGAAAGAAATGTTGCAAGAGTGGGACGAGGATATGGTTCGTTCTATGCAATTCTCCAACAAGGTCGATGACATCATGACTCCCTACAGGATGCTCTTAGATCGAAAAAAGAAGCAGCGGCAACAACTTCCGATCACAATGTTCTTCCAGCCTCGCAAAAAAGAGCCAGTGCCTCCTGCTAGTACGCCTTCGGAAGAAATTGAAGAAGTTGAAGAGGTGTCCCAGGAAAAGACACCTCCGTCTGAAGAGACGTAAAATACTATCATTGGCTGCACAGTAGAAGACATCATCAGCTTCATCATCATCATTTCTACTGTGCAGCAAATTCATCGCCATCATCATTCAAGTTTTTCTTGAACTTCTTTCGTGGTGAGTACAGTAACAATCTTTATTTTTTACTTTAATATTCTAACATTTTAATATTTGTGCCTGTTTTATAGTTTAGTACTGTATGCATTAAGTTAAGGGAAGGTTTTAAAGTCTACATGATGTAACCTATCATATTTTTTTTGTTTAAAACTTACATTTACAGTACGTACGTAAAACAATCTCTCTCTCTCTCTCTCTCTCTCTCTCTCTCTCTCTCTCTCTCTCTCTCTCTCTCTCCTCTCTCTCTCTCTCTCTCTCTCTCGTAAATTGATTTTTTTTTTAAATTTACATTTACAGTACGTACGTAAAACAATCTCTCTCTCTCTCTCTCTCTCTCTCTCTCTCTCTCTCTCTCTCTCTCTCTCTCTCTCTCTCTCTCTCTCTCTCTCTCTCGTAAATTGTTTTCCTGTTTTGCTACGTACAATATGTACTGTATGATTTTATATAGATACGGTAAATTATATTTGTAATAACATATTTTGTAAATGCTTTTACGGTAAATATCATTATTTATCACTTTCATCATTATTATTATTATTATTATTACTATCCAAGCTACAACCCTAATTGGAAAAGCAAGATGCTATAAGCCCAGGGGCTCCAACAGGGAAAAATAGCCCAGTGAGGAAAGGAAATAAGGAAATAAATAACTGAAGAGAACAAATTAACAATAAATCATTCTAAAAAAAGTAATGTCAAAAGAGATATATCATATATAAACTATTAACAACGTCAACAACAAATATGTCATATATAAACTATAAAAAGACTCATGTCCGCCTGGTCAACAAAAAAGCATTTGCTCCAACTTTGAACTTTTGAAGTTCTACTGATTCAACAACCCGATTAGGAAGATCATTCCACAACTTGGTAACAGCTGGAATAAAACTTCTAGAGTACTGCGTAGTATTGAGTCTTATGATGGAGAAGGCCTGGCTATTAGAATTAACTGCCTGCCTAGTATTACGAACAGGATAGAATTGTCCAGGGAGATCTGAATGTAAAGGATGGTCAGAGTTATGAAAAATCTTATGCAACATGCATAATGAACTAATTGATCGACGGTGCCAGAGATTAATATCTAGATCAGGAATAAGAAATTTAATAGACCGTAAGTTTCTGTCCAACAAATTAAGATGAGAATCAGCAGCTGAAGACCAGACAGGAGAACAATACTCAAAACAAGGTAGAATAAAAGAATTAAAACATTTCTTCAGAATAGATTGATCACCGAATATCTTAAAAGACTTTCTCAATAAGCCAATTTTTTGTGCAATTGAAGAAGACACAGACCTTATATGTTTCTCAAAAGTAAATTTGCTGTCAAGAATCACGCCTAAAATTTTGAAAGAGTCATACAAATTTAAAGAAACATTATCAATACTGAGATCCGGATGTTGAGGAGCCACCGTCCTTGACCTACTTACAATCATACTTTGAGTTTTGTTAGGATTCAACTTCATACCCCATAATTTGCACCATGCACTAATTTTAGCTAAATCTCTATTAAGGGATTCACCAACCCCAGATCTACATTCAGGGGATGGAATTGATGCAAAGAGAGTAGCATCATCTGCATATGCAACAAGCTTATTTTCTAGGCCAAACCACATGTCATGTGTATATAGTATGAAAAGTAATGGGCCAAGAACACTACCCTGTGGAACACCGGATATCACATTCCTATACTCACTATGGTGCCCATCAACAACAACTCTTTGAGATCTACTACTTAAAAAATCAATAATAATGCTAAGAAACGACCCACCCACTCCCAACTGTTTCAGTTTGAAAACAAGGGCCTCATGATTAACACGGTCAAAGGCAGCACTAAAATCAAGGCCAATCATACGAACTTCCCGACCACAATCAAGGGATTTCTGTACTGCATTGGAGATTGTAAGAAGGGCATCACATGCTCCAAGGCCTTTCCGAAAACCAAATTGCAAACTAGGGAATAGATGATTACCTTCAGCAAACCTATTAAGACGTTTTGCCAGAAGACGTTCAAAAACTTTAGATAATATGGGAGTTATGGAAATTGGGCGGTAATCAGTGGGACTTGAGCTACCACAAACACATTTACATAGAGGAGTAACATTACCAATTCTCCAACTAGTGCTAAAAGCTCCTCTTCTTGCTAACTTGCGTAAAATAACAGATAACTTTGGAGCTAAGAAATCTGCTGTCTTTATAAAAAACAGAGGAAAAATACCATTTGGGTCTACACCTCCATAAGCATCAAGGTCCATCAACAGAGCTTTAATCTCACGAGATCGAAAAGCTAAACTAGTTAGTTTAGCCTCAGGAAAACAGGAATGAGGAAGTTCAAGTTTTTCATTACTCTGTTTACTGTCAAAAACATCAGCCAAAAGGGTTGCCTTTTCCTTTGGACAGTGAGTGACGGAGCCATCTGGTTTAAGTAAAGGAGGAACTGTTGCATCTACACCAAAGAGTGCAGATTTAAGGGTAGACCACCATTTATGTTCCTGAGTTGTACCAGAGAGGGTTTCCTTTATGATTAAATTGTACTCCTTTTCAGTTGAGGCATAAACTCTCTGAGCAAAAGCTCGAAGCTGAGTATAGTTGTTCCAGGTCAAATCTGATCTGTTACCCTTCCAAAGGTGATAGGCCTCCTGCTTCTCCAAATAAGCACGTCTACAATCATCATTGAACCACGGTTTGTCCTTCATTCGGTATCTTAGCACACGAGAAGGGATACGCCTATCAATTATGTTGACTAGATTCTCATTCAAAGGGACAACAGGATCTACACTATTATATAATTGTGACCAATTCAAGCACAAAAGATCATGCAAAATCCCATTCCAGTCTGCTTGGGATTTCATATAAATTTTACAAGAATATGATATATCAGGGACAGGCTGCTCAGTCTTCACTAATAATGAAATCAAGGCATGATCAGAAGTCCCGACTGGAGAACCAACCTTACTAGTTATAACGCCAGGGGAGTCAGTGTATACGAGGTCCAAGCAATTACCAGACCTGTGAGTAGCTTCATTTATGATTTGCTCACAGCCTGATTCCGAGGCAAAGTCTAAAGCTCTTAAGCCATGGCGATCGGTAGGAGAGATAGAACTCAACCACTCCCTATGGTGAGCATTAAAATCACCAACAAAGACAAACGAAGCCTTTCTATCATCTTCTTGTATCTTAGCCATAATGGTAAGAAGACAATCGAAGATAGAATCATCCATGTCTGGATTCCGGTAGATTGAACACAAATAAAAGTTGTTATGCCTGCCACAAACTTTTATTACCTGAATCTCATGACATCCACATTGATAGCAGGACTTATGAGAAGCAGGGTACTCGGTCCTAATATACACCGCCATTCCCCTGGCCCTAGGAATGGAATCACGTTTCAGCATTATTGGCTTCTTAAAACCAGTTATAAGGAGCTCAGATGAGTGCCTCATATTAGAAACCAAAGTTTCTGAGCACAAAAGAATATCATACTGTCTGGACGCAACTGTAAGGTCTCGGATATTTGCATGAAGACCACGAATATTGCAATACAGAAGACGACATTGACGAAATCTAGGACGTACTGGTCCCGGATTTCGCTCAATGTCTCCAGACAGCATAAGAATTAATAGAAATAAAAAAGAGACATCATACTTAAAAACTAGATTAACAAGAATTAAAACAAAAACAATATGTACAGAATAATAATAAAAGTGATTGATGATATCCATAGACTATAGTAAAAAGTCGGAAAAACTGGTCAACATGGAGGAGCCGATACACCATGCAAGGCTAAATACCCTCCAGGATAGCCACTTCAACTGAAGGGAGGACAGTAAGGATGGTTTTGAGAAGAAAAAATCAGAAAAAGGAAAAGACAACCTCTTGATAAACCACCAGGCATCCATGGCCCTTCTATTAAGCCTGCCCAACACACCATTTCAAAAAAACAAGAGGAAGAAAAAAAAAAAGATAGAATAGTGTGCCCGAGTGTACCCTCAAGCAAGAGAACTCTAACCCAAGACAGTGGAAGACCATGGTACAGAGGCTATGGCACTACCCAAGACTAGAGGACAATGGTTTAATTTTGGAGTGTCCTTCTCCTAGAAGAGCTGCTTACCATAGCTAAAGAGTCTCTTCTACCCTAACCAAGAGGAAAGTACAATGAACAAATTGCAGTGCAGTAATTAACCCTTTGGGTGAAGAAGTGTTAAGTATCTCATTGTTGTCAGATGAATGAGGAAAGACGAGAATATGTAAAGAATAGGCCAGACTATTCTGTGTAAGTGTAGGCAAAGAAAAATAAGCCGTGACTAGAGAGAGGGGTCCAATGCAATACTGTCTGGCCAGTCAAAGGATCCAATACCTCTCTAGTGGTAGTATCTCAACGGGCGGCTGGTGTCCTGGCCAACCTACTACCTAATGCCTTCTTTGTTCTGAGCGTGGTTGTTTACTGAGCGTACAGTACTTTATGACGCCGTCGTTTCAGGCGGCGTCATAAAGAAAAACATTTCATTTGGAAGTCCTAAGAAAAATTAAGTAAAACATTGGTAATAACAAAATCAACATACTGTATACAGTAATCAATATAATCGATGCAAAAACTAACCTATACATATATGTGTACACTAAATGAGTTTGTTTCTTCATTATGATCAGAGATGAACGTAAACAAAACATTGGTTGCCATTTTTTATCGTGTTTAGGAAACGCATGATATAAAATCGCCTTTAATATTTGTGCCTGTTTTAGTTTAGGGTACTGTAGTACATGCATTAAGTGTTCTGTACATTAAAGGGTAGTTTGTTAACAGTACTACGTACAAGGGAAGGTTTTAAAAGTCCGAATATACATGTTAAATAAATAGGTAAATATGGTGTCACTACTTCGCGGATTTTCACCTATCGCAGCCGGGTCTGGAACCTATCTGTCGCGATAAACGAGGGTTCACTGTATCTCCGAATTTGTCATTTGTTCCGTAACCGAAATACAAACCACGCTATTTACATAGGGTGACTTACCCTTTAGGAAGGGTGGAAAGTCCCCAGCCATACTGGCTTTGGCTTTACCCGGGGATCAGAATCCGAGTGAGAAGCACTTCGAGAAAAAGTGTCCCTGCACCTCGCAAGTTCCTTGCTCCGCAAGGAGCGTGAGGCCTATATAAGCTTGTGTGTGGAGGGATGAAGCGTGACTTGTCCTAGGCAGTCGACCTGAAGACCTCTAGATGGAATCCTGGACTAGGACTTTCCCAATACCACCTCGTCAGGGTATGGGAGACGCGACAGTATTATCTTAAAACTAGGAACACAAGGAAGCATGGTTTACCTGCAGAGGTTTGAGGTCAGCTATGCAGAGAACCTAGGATGCTGCTTTCCCCAAGAGAGGGGAGGATGAAGAAAGAAGTAAGGGCCAGACATACCTCTTTCATTCATGCAGTCTGACACCGGGTAACAATGCCCTCAACCTTCTGCTACTTGTCCATTAAGGAGCCTGAGGTTAGACCAGCTGTTGTGTAGCCACCACAGGTCGATAGAAAAACGTATCAAGCCTCCTGTGGGTCACGTCCTGCAGGTAGAGGGCTGTGAAGGTCGTCCGACGCTTCCAGACTCCAGTTTGTAGCACCTGCGTCACAGAGTAGTTTTCTTGAAGACCAGTGACATTGCGATGCCTCTGACATCGTGTGCTCTAAGGCTACATGACGGAGGAAGGTCTGGATTCAGGGCGAGATGGATGGTCCTTGAATCCAGGCTGCAAAGGAATTCTTGGTGACCCTCCTCTTCGTCCTTTCTGTGCTCCCAAACAGGGCTTGCACGTGAGGACGAACTACAGCTATTCTTTAAGATAACACCTCCGACTCCTTACTGGGCATAGTAGGAGAAGGCCTGGGTCATCTGTTATAGAACGGAGACTCGAAATCCTGAAGGAGTCGAACCGAAGGTTTGGGACTCCAAGATCTTGAGTCTAGTAACCGACTCAGGGACGAACCCGAACGTTACCTCTCCCTATCTTCTTGAATGGGCGAAGTTGTACGAGAGACCATGAAGTACGCTGATACGCTTGGCCGAAGCCAGAGAGAGCCGGAGCACCGTCTTCTAAGTCAGGTGCCTAGCGTAATGATTCACAGGGAGAAGTCTTAAGATCCCTAAGAACCCGAGCCATGTTCCATGGAGGAGGTCTCACTTCCGACTGGGTGCAGGTAAGTTCGTAGCTTCGTATGAGTGAAGAAAGATCCCGCGAAGAGGAATTGTCTAACCTTAGAGCCTGAAGGCCAGGCTTGAGGCTGAGCGATAGGCTTTACCGCCGAGAGCAAAAGGCGTATTTCCTCCCGCAGATGGACAATAACTCCGCTAACCCTGGAATAGTGGCTTCGAGGGGAGAGATACCTCTCCCACGACACCAACCACAGAAGACTCTCCACCTCGCCTGGTGGACCCCTGCGGATGACTTCGCAGGTGTCAAGACATCCGCTCCGCGACCTGTTGCGGAACGCCTCTCTCTGTGAGGAGATGCTGGATGGACTCCAGGCGTGGAGCTGAAGCGGAGCTACGGCTTGTGGTAGATGTAGTGGTGTAGTTGCTTTAGCTCGTCGTGGGGGAAGCTCTCTCGGGAGTTCCCTCAAGGGATGCAGAAGGTCCGGAAACCACTCTGCATGATGCCGTAGCGGAGCTATCAGAGTCATCGACAGGTTGACCGATAGACTGGTCTTGTTGAGCCCCCCTTCCCCTCAGACCCAACGGTGGCAAGGCGAAGACGTCGATGTTGTCCCACCGATGTGGGAAGAAATCTCGGCAGGGAGCCTTGGGGTCCGGGGCTGGGGAGAAGTACAGCGACAGCTTGAAATTCCAGGTTGTCGCGAACAGGACCACAAGGTCAGGGCTTGTTGGCTACTGGGGGTTCCAAAGACCACTCGGTACTCTCTATCTGCGATGCTCTGTTCCGACTGTCGGAGAGCACATTCCTTTGTCCGGAATGAAGCGAGCCGATAGTGGTATTGAGTGGACTTCGGCTCATCTCAGTATCTCTACTGTAAGATGGGAAGACTGTTATGAAAATGTACATCCCCACTAGATGAAATAAGCAGCTACCGTGGTGTTGTCGCTCACGGAGTGACTCGCCGGGGCCTGTTGGAACTGTTGACGGGCCAGAATATGGCCTTCACCCCTAGCCAATTGATGTGGAGGTACCCTTCTAGTTCTGGCCATAGGCTTGAGATCCTTTGGTTCAGAACGTGGCGCCCCCACCTTCTTTGACCCGTCCGAGGACAGCATCAAATGCGGAGGAGGGACGAGAAGATCCACTCTCTAGCAAAGGCCTCATAGGTCAACCACCACTGCAGGATCCCTCGTTCGGCAGGTCCCATAGGACCAGAATGTCTGGGGAATCGTAGTCTTGATTCCACCGGGACTTGAGTCGCCAAAGCAGGAGACTCATCCTGAGGCGAGTGTTTGGGACTAGAGGGGTCAAGGAGGAAGGTGACCTAGGAGGCGTAACCAGAAAAAGGCTAGAGAGACTCCTCGCCTGAGGAAAGGTTCTATGACTCTCCTCCGCCTTGCTATCCTGTCATCTGGTGGGAAGGCTTAACAAAGATTGGAGTCTAATATCAAGCCTAGATATCCCAGTTGTTGCGATGGAAACAGAGAAGACTTCTCGAGATTTACCATGATCCTTAGATCTTGGCAAAGTCCCAGAGGCTTGTCTCGGTGTTGAAGAAGGGTCGATACCGAAACTGCCGGGGTTAGCCAGTCATCCAGAAAGCGAAGGAGGCGGAAGCCGCTCCTGTGTGGACATGAGGATTCGGGATGAACTTCCTGGTGAATGCCTGCGGTGCTGTGGAGAGATCGAAGCACAGCACCTTGAACTGGTAAATCTGTTGCCTAGGCTGAATTCCAAGTATTTCCTGTAAAGACGGATGGATTGGGATCTGGAAGTACCTGTCTTTCGGATCCAGTATGCACGTGAAGTCTTGAGGTTTCCCTACAAGTCTGATCGAATCTGTTGTACCATACTGACCGAAGTTTGTACGACAAACTTGTTCAGGGCTAAGAGGACGATGGCGGGTCTCCAGCCTTCAGGCGCTTCTTACAAGAAAGAGTCGTTTGAAGAACCTTGGGGGGAGCCGCCGCCAACCTTGGAGAGCATCCTTCTAGAGCATGGTCTCGCCCTCTGCCCGAGGGGCTAGCCCATTTGCCGATCCCATGGCATAGGGGCTCAGCGACACTGGATTCGCTGACAGGGGAGGTAGAGATGCTACGAAATGGGACACGAAATCCCTGGCTGATCATGAAGATCGTTCAGGAATCGGCCCTGAGTTGCTGCCACTTGAAGGCGCAACTCCAGGCAACCCCCCCCCCCCCCACTGGGGGATGCAGGTAGGGGTTGCCAATCCTAGCGTTTGCAGCCTAGGCACCCCCTCTAGGATTATTGCCTTCCCAGGAGGGCTCCTCGCCCTTTGTCCCCGACAGGAGGGGGGAAGCTGCATAGACACCTTGTCTAGCTGCCCGTGCCAGTTCTGATGTCCTAGGCTGAACGAGACTGTTGAAGTTGAGGCGCTGGAGGCCTGTAGGGACTGGATGTAAGCGTCTTGGAGGAGCGAATCGTGATACGATTTTCTCCACCTCTCAGTCGCTCGTTCCTTGTCCTTGGGCTGAAACAAGCCCCTTCCAAGGATGTTAGAGTGTCTGGGTTTGCCGATATCCACGGTAGGGACCTTCCGAGAGAAAACCTCTCGGTCACTGCATCTCAATGCTTCAACATCGAGTCTGTCCCCAAGTTCGACACTTGGTGTCGGGAAACGATGGTGCACGTGTCCGAGAGGCGGAAAGTTCCATAACCTTCCCGGAGCTTCCTAGTATAAAACTTTGGGTCGCGACCGGATGGCCAGAGACTCAAGCTCGACGATCAGCCACGAGGTGGCCGGCCTGGTACCCTTTGCGCCTTCCTCCTGGTTCAAGATTCCCAAAGTCGAGAATGTCACCTGCCGGGCGGAGAGTTTCTCGAGGGAAAAACCCCCGGAAGGCCCGTTGCACGGAATGGTGGAGAGGAAGAGCTAAATCAGGCTACCCCATGATCTCGAAGTATTCCCTCTGTTGACGACTGATAGTGGCAGTGTCAGCAGCCACCGTGGAGGGAAGGGGATCGGGCGATCCTGAGGAGAGGGATGATGGGGCCTGCCTGAAAAGGGAGAAGAATGTTACCCAGACTCTTCTGAAGATTCTTCTTGCTCTTGTATGTGCCATGCTCTGCGCTTACGAGGTGAAGATCGTTGGTTCGCGCGCGGCGAACGTGCGCGCGCATGCGCGTGGGCGCGGTCGGAAGACCGAAAACGCGTAAGCGAGCGATGGCGCGTTGGCGAGCGATGGTGCGATGGCGCGATGGTTCTTTTGCGGGAGATGGCGCGTTGGCGAGCGATGGTGTGTAGCAACCGATCGCGTACAGGAGAGCCAACGCGTCGCCGCATACGGCAATCTGAAGCGTGGGCGCGTTGGCGCGTTGAAAACGCTAGCGGGCAGGCGAAGAATCGCGCGCGATCGCTAGGAGATCGCAGGCGCATAGGAGATCGATGGAGCGCGGCTTGCGCAGCCAGAAGATATTAGCGAGGGGCAGAACCAGATGGCGAAGTTGCGCATAATAGCGAACGCTAGTGGGCGAGTACAGAAGACTTCTCGTGGGCACGCGGGCGCTCAGAGACTCGTTCAAATCTAGAGCACAGGAGATCGTCGGCGAGGAGGTGAAAGGAATCATCTCTTTCGCCTCCACCCACATCTGGAAGCTCGTGGAGTACGCTGGTGCGCATTGCGCACATCAGGAAAGGGCATACAGATGTGCGCTGGCGAGCAGGTGATAGTGGGCGTAAAAAGAAGGAACAATCTCCTTGCCTGAGCCTAGATCCAAAGATCGTGGGCACACGTTGGCGCGCATTGCGCACATTAGAAAAGGGAGCGCAGATGTGCGCTGGCGCGCAGGCGATCGTGGGCGTACAGGAGACCGTTGGCGCACAAGGCGCGTAGCAGGAAAGGGCATGCAGAAGTGCGCTGGCGAGCTGAAGAGAGCTGGCGCACAGGTCTCAGAGGCGCAGGTGAGCACATGGAGATCAGGAGATCTACGGCGAGACTCAGCTACAAGGAGATCGCAGGAGAGGAGTCTAGAACACAGCAGGAGAGCGCAAGCGCGCTACTGCGCGTGAGCGCTCAGGAAAAACCTGGGCGCGCAGGTAAAACCTGGCACTTAAGGGGACCGTCCGCCATGGGGTATTGACATATCAACTTTCAGATATCGAAAATCGTTTTATTGCTTCTATGTATGCGTAAACATGTCGTACATACTCCCCAGAAGTTTCAGCCAATTATTTTTACAAATAACGAAGATATAGAGGTTTTTTAATGATGACGTCATCCTTACTGTGTCGTCTGCATAACTGAGTTTGACAAAATCGTCTTTGTGTGTTAATTTTACATATCTATAGCAATTTTTCACTTATACAGTATTCGAGCTATCGTACGTCTGGCAGAAATGGAAGGCATTGGTAGAGTGTAGATGAACGAAATCTACTCCTACAATAACAGAAGCCAAAGTTGCCAAAGATGTATAGAAGTTATAATGTATACGTTTGTTTACTTGAAGCTCGTATGTACATTGTGTTTCCACAACGCCCTCGGGAACATTATAGCAAGGCAAATGTTACCTAAGGTTATAGAAAGAACAAATAGTCAATAATTTTTCCAAACAATGAAGATATAGCGGTCTTTAAATGATGACGTCATCCTTATGGCGTCGTCTGTATGACTGAGTTTGACAGATGTGCAGTTCTCTCTCTCTCTCTCTCTCTCTCTCTCTCTCTCTCTCTCTCTCTCTCTCTCGAATTATTTACCACTGCCATTTATACAAATACTTTTATTCTCTCTCTCTCCTCTCTCTCTCTCCTCTCTCTCTCTCTCTCTCTCTCTCTCTCTCTCGAATTATTTAAAACTCCCATTTATACAAATACTATAATAACAATGTTCAACTCTCTCTCTCTCTCTCTCTCTCTCTCTCTCCCTCTCTCTCTCTCTCTCTCAATTTGAACTGCCATCTATATCAGCCAAATGCTTTCATGATCTCTCTCTCTCTCTCTCTCTCTCTCTCTCTCTCTCTCTCTCTCTCTCTCATGTTTCGAAATCTCGTACTTCTGGCAGAAATGAAAGGCATTGGTAGAGGGTAGGTGAATGAAAACTACCAGCTACAAAAACATCAGCAAAGTTTCTAAAGACATATAGAAATTATAATGCATGTGTTCATTTACTTGAAGTTCGTATGTTGATTGTGCTTTCACAACGTCCTCTGGAATTTTATAGTAATGCCAATGTTACATAAGGTGATAGAAAGAACAAAAAGTAATTTAGAACAAGAAAAAAAAACCAAGAAAGAGGGAAACATGGATAAGAGTTCAAAGCTGAAACCTGCTAACTAAAACACTGGCAACAATTGGAGATCGCTGGCAACTCATAACATAGGAATAGTAAACTGAGGGTTCAAATACCTCCTTTAGGGTGCATTTATGTAGGAATAAACAATAAAAGTTATCATAATAATATTATCTTGATTTCTTTTAGAAAAGAAGCAAAAGTTTGCTGCAAATCTTTGGGAGCTCATAACTCAAAAACATACTTATTCCCACTTAGGTACATTTTTCTCACTTATTTGTTGTTCGATATTAGAGAGAAAGATATCGTTGAAAAGAAGAATAAAAATCGCACAATTCTGTCAGACAAAATTTTGATTTTCTTTTTACATTTTTTTTTACGATTATTTTCCGTCTAGACGAGGAAAAAAAATAAAAATTCATTAAAAAAAAACAGAAAGGAAAATAAAAATTCTGTCTGACAGAATTGTTCGGTTGTTAGAGTAGTTTTTGTGGTATAAGTTTCAATCAATTGGTATCATAGTAGTGGGGAAAAATGTACCTAAATATTTTTTTTAAATCATGATTTTTGCTAATAAATCCAAAAGTTTTTGATCAAATGACTTGAAATTTTTATATGATGAGGGTATTATATATGTCTAAAACATATATAGAAATTGTGTAATTTGGATCATTAAAAAAAAAATGGCGGACGGTCCCCTTAAGGAACTTACCCACAGTGTGGAGTAAGCCCCTTTTGCCCCGAAGGGACCGGTGCTCGTTGGAAACGAGGTACGTTGGCGCCCACTGCGCATCTGCAGTCCAGGAGAAGGTCTGGCAGGAGGATCTTCTGCGGGGAAGGTGAAGATGAAGACGACCACAGGCAGGAGCACCATCATCAGACCTCCGAAGAGGAGTCTCTGGAGTGAACTCCCCCAAGGGGGAGAAGCACTTGCAGGAGAGACCGTGGCATCAGCTGCCCCCGAAGGGGACTGAGCCCTCAGCAACAACAGCAACAACAGCAGAAGGAGACCTCCGAAGAGGAGTCTCTGTAGTGAACTTCCCCCCCGGGAGAGACCGTAGGGCTCAGCTGCCCCCCGAAGGGGACTGAGCCTTCAGCAACAACAGCAGAAGGAGTCCTCCGAAGAGGAGTCTCTATGAGTGTCCTCTCTCGCGAACGGGAAAGGAACACTTCGTAGAAGAGACTGAAGATGGAGCCCATAGGGCCGAAGGGTCAGCAAGTGACCTAGGAGCCAACCTCCGAAGAGGCGCTCCTGCAGCAGCTCAGCCCCTTGAGCGTAGCTGCAGGTGCGACCGCTCAGCACCAAGAGCATAGTCGCACAAAAACTATGGTCCGAGAATGTAACCGCTCAGCAGCAAGGTTACAAAAGCGGTCGCTCAGCACCAAGAGCAAAACCGCCGGAGGACCAGGAACATATCATAATTATTAATGGTAAAAGAAGTTTCCCCCGAAAGGGAAAGAAACTCAAACCTGGGCAGGGAACCTCCCTCGGAAGGGAAGTTACCCATCCAAGGAGGCGTACCTCCTGAGGATTCTAAGATGAACTGAAGAGCTGACGGTTGTCTCAGGAGAACTTCCAGGAGAAGGAGACACGCCCCTGACGAAGTCCTATAGAGGAGGCAGCAACAGCCGACTCCCCGAGTCCCAACAAGACAGCTCTGCTTCGTTGTCACATTAGGCAAACGGAAAAACAGATCGTTAACTGTGAAAATAACAAGTAATTAGTTAACATTCATTTCCCCGGGAAGACTCCGAAGAGGAAACCCGAGGGAAAAGAACACAAGAATTACATAACAGGCAAGAGCCCTCAACCCCACCTACACTCACGGAAAGGGGGAAGGGTGAGAACTGTAACAAAAACAGAATTATAACAGTTATAATTATGCAATTCATTAAAGAATGTTCACTAAAAGTAAGAACGAAAAACCCCGAAGGGAAACGTTCTAAAAAGCTGAAAAGTTAACAAATACAATTAGATTTTATAATAAAAATATAATTGAGATAAAAAGTACTGCGGGAGATGGCGCGTTGGCGAGCGATGGTGTGTAGCAACCGATCGCGTACAGGAGAGCCAACGCGTCGCCGCATACGGCAATCTGAAGCGTGGGCGCGTTGGCGCGTTGAAAACGCTAGCGGGCAGGCGAAGAATCGCGCGCGATCGCTAGGAGATCGCAGGCGCATAGGAGATCGATGGAGCGCGGTTGCGCAGCCAGAAGATATTAGCGAGGGGCAGAACCAGATGGCGAAGTTGCGCATAATAGCGAACGCTAGTGGGCGAGTACAGAAGACTTCTCGTGGGCACGCGGGCGCTCAGAGACTCGTTCAAATCTAGAGCACAGGAGATCGTCGGCGAGGAGGTGAAAGGAATCATCTCTTTCGCCTCCACCCACATCTGGAAGCTCGTGGAGTACGCTGGTGCGCATTGCGCACATCAGGAAAGGGCATACAGATGTGCGCTGGCGAGCAGGTGATAGTGGGCGTAAAAAGAAGGAACAATCTCCTTGCCTGAGCCTAGATCCAAAGATCGTGGGCACACGTTGGCGCGCATTGTGCACATTAGAAAAGGGAGCGCAGATGTGCGCTGGCGCGCAGGCGATCGTGGGCGTACAGGAGACCGTTGGCGCACAAGGCGCGTAGCAGGAAAGGGCGTGCAGAAGTGCGCTGGCGAGCTGAAGAGAGCTGGCGCACAGGTCTCAGAGGCGCAGGTGAGCGCTGGCGCGCAGGTGAGCACTGGAGATCAGGAGATCTACGGCGAGACTCAGCTACAGGAGATCGCAGGAGAGGAGTCTAGAACACAGCAGGAGAGCGCAAGCGCGCTACTGCGCGTGAGCGCTCAGGAAAAACCTGGCACTTAAGGGGACCGTCCGCCATGGGGTATTGACATAACAACTTTCAGATATCGAAAATCGTTTTATTGCTTCTATGTATGCGTAAACATGTCGTACATACTCCCCAGAAGTTTCAGCCAATTATTTTTACAAATAACGAAGATATAGAGGTTTTTAAATGATGACGTCATCCTTACTGTGTCGTCTGCATAACTGAGTTTGACAAAATCGTCTTTGTGTGTTAATTTTACATATCTATAGCAATTTTTCACTTATACAGTATTTCGAGCTATCGTACGTCTGGCAGAAATGGAAGGCATTGGTAGAGTGTAGATGAACGAAATCTACTCCTACAATAACAGAAGCCAAAGTTGCCAAAGATGTATAGAAGTTATAATGTATACGTTTGTTTACTTGAAGCTCGTATGTACATTGTGTTTCCACAACGCCCTCGGGAACATTATAGCAAGGCAAATGTTACCTAAGGTTATAGAAAGAACAAATAGTCAATAATTTTTCCAAACAATGAAGATATAGCGGTCTTTAAATGATGACGTCATCCTTATGGCGTCGTCTGTATGACTGAGTTTGACAGATGTGCAGTTCTCTCTCTCTCTCTCTCTCTCTCTCTCTCTCTCTCTCTCTCTCGAATTATTTACCACTGCCATTTATACAAATACTTTTATTCTCTCTCTCTCTCTCTCTCTCTCTCTCTCTCTCTCTCTCTCTCTCTCTCTCTCTCTCTCTCTCTCTCTCTCTCTCTCTCTCTCTCTCGAATTATTTAAAACTCCCATTTATACAAATACTATAATAACAATGTTCAACTCTCTCTCTCTCTCTCTCTCTCTCTCTCTCTCTCTCTCTCTCTCTCTCTCTCTCTCTCTCTCGTTTCGAAATCTCGTACTTCTGGCAGAAATGAAAGGCATTGGTAGAGGGTAGGTGAATGAAAACTACCAGCTACAAAAACATCAGCAAAGTTTCCAAAGACATATAGAAATTATAATGCATGTGTTCATTTACTTGAAGTTCGTATGTTGATTGTGCTTTCACAACGTCCTCTGGAATTTTATAGTAATGCCAATGTTACATAAGGTGATAGAAAGAACAAAAAGTAATTTAGAACAAGAAAAAAAAACCAAGAAAGAGGGAAACATGGATAAGAGTTCAAAGCTGAAACCTGCTAACTAAAACACTGGCAACAATTGGAGATCGCTGGCAACTCATAACATAGGAATAGTAAACTGAGGGTTCAAATACCTCCTTTAGGGTGCATTTATGTAGGAATAAACAATAAAAGTTATCATAATAATATTATCTTGATTTCTTTTAGAAAAGAAGCAAAAGTTTGCTGCAAATCTTTGGGAGCTCATAACTCAAAAACATACTTATTCCCACTTAGGTACATTTTTCTCACTTATTTGTTGTTCGATATTAGAGAGAAAGATATCGTTGAAAAGAAGAATAAAAATCGCACAATTCTGTTAGACAAAATTTTGATTTTCTTTTTACATTTTTTTTTACGATTATTTTCCGTCTAGACGAGGAAAAAAAATAAAAATTCATTAAAAAAAAACAGAAAGGAAAATAAAAATTCTGTCTGACAGAATTGTTCGGTTGTTAGAGTAGTTTTTGTGGTATAAGTTTCAATACAATTGGTATCATAGTAGTGGGGAAAAATGTACCTAAATATTTTTTTTAAATCATGATTTTTGCTAATAAATCCAAAAGTTTTTGATCAAATGACTTGAAATTTTTATATGATGAGGGTATTATATATGTCTAAAACATATATAGAAATTGTGTAATTTGGATCATTAAAAAAAAAATGGCGGACGGTCCCCTTAAGGAACTTACCCACAGTGTGGAGTAAGCCCCTTTTGCCCCCGAAGGGACCGGTGCTCGTTGGAAACGAGGTACGTTGGCGCCCACTGCGCATCTGCAGTCCAGGAGAAGGTCTGGCAGGAGGATCTTCTGCGGGGAAGGTGAAGATGAAGACGACCACAGGCAGGAGCACCATCATCAGACCTCCGAAGAGGAGTCTCTGGAGTGAACTCCCCCAAGGGGGAGAAGCACTTGCAGGAGAGACCGTGGCATCAGCTGCCCCCGAAGGGGACTGAGCCCTCAGCAACAACAGCAACAACAGCAGAAGGAGACCTCCGAAGAGGAGTCTCTGTAGTGAACTTCCCCCCCGGGAGAGACCGTAGGGCTCAGCTGCCCCCCGAAGGGGACTGAGCCTTCAGCAACAACAGCAGAAGGAGTCCTCCGAAGAGGAGTCTCTATGAGTGTCCTCTCTCGCGAACGGGAAAGGAACACTTCGTAGAAGAGACTGAAGATGGAGCCCATAGGGCCGAAGGGTCAGCAAGTGACCTAGGAGCCAACCTCCGAAGAGGCGCTCCTGCAGCAGCTCAGCCCCTTGAGCGTAGCTGCAGGTGCGACCGCTCAGCACCAAGAGCATAGTCGCACAAAAACTATGGTCCGAGAATGTAACCGCTCAGCAGCAAGGTTACAAAAGCGGTCGCTCAGCACCAAGAGCAAAACCGCCGGAGGACCAGGAACATATCATAATTATTAATGGTAAAAGAAGTTTCCCCCGAAAGGAAAAGAAACTCAAACCTGGGCAGGGAACCTCCCTCGGAAGGGAAGTTACCCATCCAAGGAGGCGTACCTCCTGAGGATTCTAAGATGAACTGAAGAGCTGACGGTTGTCTCAGGAGAACTTCCAGGAGAAGGAGACACGCCCCTGACGAAGTCCTATAGAGGAGGCAGCAACAGCCGACTCCCCGAGTCCCAACAAGACAGCTCTGCTTCGTTGTCACATTAGGCAAACGGAAAAACAGATCGTTAACTGTGAAAATAACAAGTAATTAGTTAACATTCATTTCCCCGGGAAGACTCCGAAGAGGAAACCCAAGGGAAAAGAACACAAGAATTACATAACAGGCAAGAGCCCTCTCAACCCCACCTACACTCACGGAAAGGGGGAAGGGTGAGAACTGTAACAAAAACAGAATTATAACAGTTATAATTATGCAATTCATTAAAGAATGTTCACTAAAAGTAAGAACGAAAAACCCCGAAGGGAAACGTTCTAAAAAGCTGAAAAGTTAACAAATACAATTAGATTTTATAATAAAAATATAATTGAGATAAAAAGTACTGCGTAGCAACTCCACCCGAACGGAGGAGCTATCGTAGTATGAAGAAAACGTAGTAAAAGGGTGAACGACCTCCAGAGAGAGAGAGAGAGAGAGAGACCGTAGTCAAATTACACTCTCGCGTTCCTACGCTAAACCCCACCTTCCCCGTAGGAAAAGAGGAAAAGAGGAGTAGCGGAGAAACAAATAATAAGTCCAGCGATAATGACTCCCCACGGCGCCCGTGGAAGGAGCCGACCGAAGGACCAAGGAAGAGATCGCGGTCCATGAAATTACATCGTAGTGGCCTGACTGCCGGCAGCTACACGGTGATATCGTACACACACACACACACAGCATGAACACTGAAAAGGAAACTTACTGATTTCTATACTCAAATATATACATAAACATAAAAATATGTTTACATATATATGAGTACAAGAAAAGTAAGTAATTAAGTAAAGACAAAACAATAAACGGCTGCCATGCGAGGACGGGAACAGAGACATCCGTTCGTTGTCCGAGCCAAAAGCGAAGTGGGTCAGTTCACCAGTGTGTGAGGGGGGAGGGGTAGCTAGCTACCCCTCCCCTACCCCCTGCTAAATAGCGCGGGGGTAGTTAACCCTCGTTAAAAATCTAATGGCTCGCCATTTCAGCTACGCCGAAAGTAATACCCTATGTAAATAGCGTGGTTTATATTTCGGTTACGGAACAAAGAACCTTTGAGATTCCATACTTCAAGAGTTCCTATGAGAAAGTCATTTATATCAGCGACTGGTCATCAAAATATTGCACAGCCATAGAAAAATCTATATTAGTAACCATTTGTGCTAAACATAAACCCCAGAACTTAAACAGTAAAGATTAAATATATACTTACACATGAGGTTCGTATGGACAGTTCAAGTCGACTACGCATACAGTACACACAGCAACCCGATGTCTATACATATCTTGTTTTGATGTCAATCGTGTGAAAGCAACCACACTCTTAGGTGATATTGTACAAATTCCTCCATCATCATACAAGCTGCAATAATCAATTCAAAACATTTCATTACAGGAATACTATATATAAATTAATTTTCAAAGAATGGTCCAAAAACTGCCAAGAGCATGTAAGTAGCCTTGTAAAAAGTGAAACAATCTATATAATCTAGGATAAAAGTACAATTCAATAATCTGGAATCAAGTACACATCAATATTCTAAACGTTCCTAAATTGCAATTGCCCAAATTAGTTACTTGTCTTACTGGGCAGGTAACATCAATCAATTTTCATTCATCTTTCACAGAAAGTCAGCAAGTACAAGTATGGTATACATAATAATCACATCATCCAGTCAGGAAAATACATTAACGGCAATTTGATTGACCTTCAAGGAAAACCACTTTATTGATATTATTGACGAGTTCCAAGAGAACCATATATCATATTTCCATATTCTCATAAGATTAGTCTAAAGAATTTGCTGACAAATGTGATGAAAAAATGGCAAAATCATAGATAATTTGTATTTTTTCTAACGATACGAACTTTTAGCTAGTTAGCGGGGGTAAGGGGGGGTAGCTTGCTGCCGCTCCCACTCACACACCTCGGATTTAGCTTACTTTGTTTGGAGGTAGGACTTCAAGGGAGATATGGTCAGCGTTAAGTTTGTATACATAGCTAAAGGTTTGTATCTTTAGGAAAAATACAAATTATCAACAAATTTGTCATTTGTTTTGTAATTGGAATACTGTACAAACCTACGCTATTAATTAGAAGTGACTCACACATTAGGAGGGTGGACATCCCTGCCAAAACTGGCTTTTTGGCTTTAGCCGGGGGCTCCTTGTACTGAATATGTTGGTACCAAATATAAGGATTCCCTACACCTCACTAAACCCTGCTATGCAAGGTCTGCGGTCTATGCAAGCTGTGTGTTGAGATACGTAGTGTGACTGTCAAGGTGAAAGTTATTCCGAGACTTTGTAGGAAAAACTGTTGGACCAAGATTTTATCAATACTGTATTATACAGTGGTATACCAGCCTTTGGGAAGATTGCAGTAATGACTTCTCGTTATTTATCAGGATCCCCAAAACTCAAGAAGAATGTCTTGGTGATGAAGAAGGGTCGTCTCCAAGTCTGCTAGGATTAGCCAGTCATCCAGATATCTGAGATGATGGATGCCGTTCCTGTGAGCCCAGGATGACACTAGGGTGAACACTCTGGTGAATGCCTAAGGAGCTGTCACAAGACCGAAGCACAGAACCTTGAATTGGTATATCTTTTCCTCGTGTATGAACCTTAGATACCTCCTTGAAGATGGATGGATTGGGATCTGGTAGTATGCATCTTTCAGATCCAATGTGCACATGAAGTCCCTTGGACGAACCGCTTGAATGACCGTGTCTACCGTCTCCATTCTGAACCGAGTCTGTTGCACAAACTTTTTCAGAGGAGAGAGGTCGACGACTGGTCTCCAGCATCCAGTCACCTTTTTCACCAGACAAATTTGACTGTAGAAGCCTGGGGACCCGTCCGCAACCTCTTGGAGAGAGCCCTTCTGCACATGGTCTGGACTTTGGCCCTGAGGGCCAGCTCCTTTGTGGATCCCTTCACTTAGATGCACTGGATCCCAAATCATAGGAGGGAGAGATTGAATGAACGGGACGCAATACTCTAGAGCAATCACTTTGACCGTCAAGGGTTCACCGGGGGAGGACGAGAATATCCACTCCTTTTCGTAGGTTCTCGTCTGCCACCCACCACTGGAGATCCGTCAGTTCCGCAGGTCCCATGGAGATCTGGATGTCCGGGGAATCGTACGCTTGATTCCACCAGGACTTGAGTTGCCACTTGAGGGATCTCATCCTGAGGCGACCGTTGGGAACTAGACGAGCCAGCAATGAAAGGTGACCGAGGAGACAGTCAGAACTTCCCAAAACGCATGTTCTGACTCTTGCTGGTCTCCTCCTGATGTAGGACTTGCAGCGAAGTCTCCTGTCCCCAAAGGCTCTTCTTGGGGAGAGTTGCGGACGTTCTCCGAGTGGCTAGCTGGCTCCATCCTAGTCCTAGTAGAGGACTTCTGCAATGTTTTAGAGTCCTTAGATTCCTTCCTGGGAAGGCTGTAGGACTCAAACATTGACGAGGATAGCATGTTCCTTTCAGTCCCCGCCTGAGAAGACATCTCGGCGCGAGGAGAGGTTTCCCTCATTGGTGTGATGGGGGAAAGTCTCTCCTCGCGTGATTCCCGAGGATGGGAAATCTTCATCCGAAAGGGAAGGAGAGACAGTCTGGGGGAAAGAAGAAACCTGCCTCGAAGGCATGCGTGGAGTCAGTTTTGCCCTTGGAAAAAGTTACCGCGTCTGGAACTCCTCTTTTTCTCTTCAAAGGGGTAGAAGCAGCCATGGATCTGTGCCCTAATTCAGAGAAGACAGGCTTGAACGCCAGCGTTACGGCTCTGATCAGCGCACCGGACAGGAATTGAAGGATCCCTGGGAGGAGTTCTCATCATTGGTGGGTTCGCCTGAAAAGGCTTTGGGATCCTGGACCCCTCTAGATGTTTCCCTTCTCTCAAAATGCGTGCTGGTATGCGCTTGCGGGGAGGGGAATGAAGCGATAGCGACCTTGCCGTGCGTAGTTCAGCAGTCTCGCGCGCGGGAGGATATTGACACTCACGCGAGGGAGAGTAATGGTGCTCACGCGAGGGAGAATACCAGGAATCGCGCGCGGGAGACTGCGACTGTGCTCGTGGGCGCGCGGGAGACTGCGACCGTGCGCGCGGGCGCATGGGAGACTGATGGCGCACAGGAGCGCGTGCGGGAGACTGTGGGCGCACAGGAGCGGGTGCAGGAGACTGTGGGCGCACAGGAGCGCGTGCGAGAGACTGTTGGGACGCACGCATGCGCGGGAGAGTATTTGCGCACGCGAGCAGGAGAGTATTCGCGCGCAGACGCGCAGGATCAAGGCATTGAGTGCGCGGGCGCATGGGCGGGAGTTCGCACGTGCCTGTACCAGTCGTAGGGCACGTGAGGGAGAAAGACCCCTAGCGCACGGCCGCGCAGTTGAAGCCTGTGCTGCTCGTAGGCGCACGACAGAATGTGGGCGCTAATCCGTAGGAGAGGATAGGAGAGTGCGCGAGTATCCTCGCGGATACGTGCGGGCGATGGCGAGCGCTGGCACGAAGGCGAAAGGCGCGATGGCAAGCGCTGGCGCGTGGGAGAAGTCAGTCTTGTTGACTTCCCAGTAGCGCCCAGATCAGTCGATCGTTGGTGCGCAGGAGAGTTAACTGCTGGGCGTGAGCGCTGGCACGCAGTTCAGGCAAGGCCTGGCGCGCAGGAGAACGTGGGCGCGTATGTGCGCGCATAGCGCGTAGTGGAGCTGTGCTGCTGTTGGGACGTATGTGCGTGTTGGCGCATACGCCCTTGATGCCCTGTGTTGGGGTTTGTTGATGGGGCCTGACGAGCTACTAGAGCGCGTTCGTCAGGTTTTGTTGGCGCACAGCGTGTATCTGGGTGGCGCGCCTTAACTTACTCAGATGAAACCTTGCTAGGTTTATGCGGGAAGGGTGACGGCAGGTCGGCAGGTCTGTCGGGTGGAAGGTCGACGTGTCCTTTAAAAGGACGACCTTCCACCGAAGGAGATCGTGAACAATCTGCAGAAAGGTCCAGGACCAATGCAGAAACAGTGATCGGTAATTGTTGTCGAGGCTCCTCTGCGGGGAACTGCATCGAAGATGTTGAACCGAAGAGGCGCCTCCTCACCGCAGGTGAAGGAAGGCCTCTCTGGTAAAGAGGAAGGCGAGCCTTGCGACGAATGCGCCCTCTGGGGGCCGTAGGGTCAGCGAGCTGACCTTCTGCAGCCCTCCGAAGAGGAGTCTCTGTAAGTGAACTCCCCCGAGGGAAAGAAACACTAGCAGGAGAGACTGTTGGACTTAGTTTCTCCCTCGTTGGTTGAACAGGAACGGGAGAAACTAAGCCGTCAGCTACCGTAGGGTTTGAAGAGGCAGAGGTGATGGGTGATACTGAATTGGATACCTCTGACACCACAACATCGACAAGAGACAGAGGATCAACCTCTGTCAGTGACGGCGATTGCTTGACAGCAGCACCCAATCGGATGTAGTCAAGTAAAACCTCCTTGGAGGGCGAACCCGTAAGCCCCAAGGAGGACTAAAGCTGAAAAAGGGGGGTTAGTGACATATCCTCCCCCGGGGGGAGAGGTGGAGCTGCTTCGCTAGGGGAAGCAACGTCATCTCTCGAGCCCCGAGTTTGGTAAACAGTACATCGGTCTACGCTACCACTCGACGGTCTCTCGAAAGAGAACGAACGAGTGGGAGCTTCGGAGGAGGTTTGGGCAACGGAAGAAGAGGCCTTGGGTTTTTCTCCTTTCAAAGAAACCTTCAAAGGAGAAATATCCCGTTTGGCCTTCTTCTTCTGTCGTCGCGAAAACCTCTCCCACTGGAAGGTAGACCACTCCCTTCACTCACCACACCCGTTATTGCTATCACACCGTTGGCCCCTACAAGAAGGACAAAGGGCGTGAGGATCAGTCTCGACCGCCGACATGAATGTTCCACAGGGGCGGTCGGGAAACCCAGGGCAGGTGCGCATAGTCGCGGAGGCCAACTTCACAAACAGAACTAGAAAAAGAAAAAGACACAAGCATTAAATGGCTGTCAAATGACGGCGAGGATGATAGCGGACACGTCCGACTACCATCCGAGCCGAGAGCAAAGTGAGCTCAAGCACAGGTGTGTGAGGGGGGGGGGGGGTTATTAGCAAGCTACCCTCCCCTACCCCCGCTAACTAGCGGTGTGGGTAGTAAACCCTCATTAAAAATTAATGGCTCGTCATTTCAGCTATGCCGAAAACAAATTAAAATTAGAATCTGCTTGCAAAATGTCAATCGCAGGCTCGTCCTCTCCACCGCTCAAAGACCGCTTAGAGCGACCAGCGGGCGAGATCCAATTTGAAGGAGGTGGAGGAGCATGAATCGAGGTCACACCCGTTTCAGATAACTGCTCAACAGCGGGACGATTCTCAACAGAATCTAACATTCTAGCAGGACGCTTAGAAGGCGAGCTTTCCTCGGAAGAAAAGCGTTCAGGGCTGCTCCAATGACTACAGCCTGCTTGTGATGTCCTGGAAGGACGCTGGTCAAATTTCCTCTTAAGAGGTCTGGACACTTGACGCCAGCCTCTTTTAGGAATATCATCCTCTGATGATGAGCCAAACACTTTAACCTCACCTTTTCTATGGTAAGGGCGAACGTCCTGGGAAACGTCAACAGGAACGCTCGAGGGGACGTCTGCTCGGGAGCTAAAGCCTCTCGTTTCCTTTCGTCTTTCGACATTCCTTCTCCCAGGGGTTGGGGAGCTTGGAAGAGGTCTAGGACAAGGAGAACGACAAGCCCGAGCAGGCGCACCCTCCACAGCACAAATAACACTCACTGCACCTCTAGCACGTTCACTTTTCAGCTGTTTAACATCAGCCATTAACTGCGTTTAATCCGCAGCGATAGACTCTACCTTCGCACCCAACGCCTGGATAGCCAATATCATATCTTTAAGCGTTGGTTCATAAGCGGTACTTGTAGTTGGATCAGGAACTACCACTACAGGGGAAGGAATAGGTACAGTGACACGGGGAGAGGAAAAATTTCTAGAAGAATGAGAAGAACTACCTCTTACCCTATCTCTTGCTAACTTTCGCATATAGCGATCGAATTCCAGTCACTCATGATCAGACAAAATAAGGCATTCGTCACACCTATCATCAAGTTTACAAACTTTACCTCTACATTTATTAAAGAGTAAATGAGGATCAATGGAGGCCTTTGATAATCGGGTCTTACACCCACTAGCACACACCCTAAAACTACCAGATGGGGTGGCCATTTTCAAATTTATAAGAGAGATCAAATACAACCAAGGGTCAAAATAACAATATCCAAACATATAACTAGAGTATCCAAATGAAAATCCAATCAAGCGAGAGTCAAAAAACCACAATTATTGTACTTCACCAAAGGGACAGCAATAATCAGTCAAAAAGCAAGGAGAATATCCAACCAATGTTACCACTAGTGCCGGCAGGGAAGATATGGTACCAATGGAATGGTAGCACACCTGGCTATCGAATCGGCGATTGGCGCGAGTTTTGAATTTTCTGCCATGACGTCAGCTATATATATAACCACCAGGTAAGTCTTGTGTTCAAAAATAAGGAGTCCCTGCACTTAGCTAAAACCTTGCTACACGAGTTCCGTGGCCTACGCAAGCTGTGTGTTGAGATATATAGAAGTCTGACCGTCCAGGTAAAGTTATTCCGAGTCTTTAGAAGGAAAAACTGTTGTAACCAAGACTTTCCCAATACCACCTCACTAGGGTATGAGGACGCAACAATATCAGTTTTAATACTAGGTACACAAGGGAGCACGGTTTACCTGCAGTGGTTTGAGGTCAGTTTGTGCAGAGAACCCAGGATGCTGCTTTCCCAAGAGAGGGGAGGATGAAGAAAAGAATAAGAGCCAGTCAAACCTTTTCATTCACGCAAACTAAAACCGGGTAACAGTGCCCTCAACCTTCTGCTACCTGTACAATAAGGAGCTTGAAGCATTAAACAAGCTGTTATGCAGCCACCACGGGACCGATAGAGAGCGTATCGAGTCTCCTGTGGGTCACGTCTTGCAGGTAGTGGGATGTGAATGTAGTTTGACGTTTGCACACCCCAGCCTGAAGAACCTGCGTCACTGAGAAATTTCTCTTGAATACCAGGGACGTAGCTACGGCCCTGACATCATGAGCTCTGGGGCGAAGTGAAGGAGGAGGGTCTGGATTCAATGCATGGTCTATGACATTGCGAATTCATGCTGAGATGGTGTTCTTGGTGACCCTCCTCTTGGTCCTTCCTGTGCTGACGAAGAATGCCGGCATACGAGGACGGGCTGCGGCTGTTCTCTTAAGGTACAGCCTCAAACTCCTCACTGGGCAGAGTAAGAGATGATCAGGGTCATCTGTTACAGAACGAAGACTCGAAATCCAGAAGGAGTCGAATCATGGATCCGCTACTCCCGGGTTCCGAGTCTTAGCAATAAACTCAGGGACGAAGCTGAACGTTACCTCTCCCCATCCCCTTGAATGGGCGATGTCGTATGAGAGACCATGAAGTTCACTGACTCGTTTGGCCGAAGCCAAAGCTAGCAGGAACCCCGTCTTCAAAGTCAGGTGGCGATCTGTTGCCTGGTTTAATTGTTCATAGGGAGGTCTCTTAAGAGACCTGAGAACTCGAACCACGTTCCTTGGGGGAGGTCTCACTTCAGACTGAGGACAGGTAAGTTCATAACTCCGTATGAGTAAGGAAAGTTCTAGCGATGAAGAAATGTCCATTCCTTTCAGTCTAAAGGCGAGGCTTAAGGCTGAGCGATAGCCTTTTACCGCCGAAACTGACATGCACATTACTTCAAGCAAATACTGTACACGAGGAACTCCGCTATTGCTGGAATAGTGGCATCGAGAGGAGAGATACCCCTTCCACGACACCAACCAAAGAAGACTTTCCACTTTGTCTGGTAGACTGCTGCTGATGATTTCTGCAGATATCCAGACATCCTGTTCGCAACTTGTTGGTGGATAGTCTCCAGGTGTGAAGACGTAGCGAAGCCACGGCTTTGTGGAATATGTTGGCATGTGGTTGCTTGAGTAAATCGTGTCATGGAGGGAGTTCCCTTGGGGTCTCCGTTAGGAGTTGCAGAAGGTCCAGAAACTATTCTGCGTGATGCCATAGCAGAGCTATGAAGGTTATTGACAGATTGACTGATGTTCTGGACTTGTTGAGTAACCTCCTCATCAGACAGAATGGGGGAAAGGCATAAACGGCGATGTTGTCCCACCATTGTTGGAATGCATCTTGCCAGAGAGCCTTGGGGTCTGGGACTGGGGAAAAATACAACGGGAGCCTGAAGTTAAGGACAGTTGCGAAGAGGTCCACTGTTGGAGAACCTCACAAAATCAGGACTTTGTTGGCTACTAGATGATCCAAAGATCACTCGGTACTCACTATCTGAGATGAGGTTGTGTGGTGCAGCACGTGGGTCCCCACCCTTCTTTTGAAGCATCTGAGAACAGTATCAAATCCGGGGGGAAGACGATAAGATCCACTCCCTTTCGTAGATTCTCGTCTGCCACCCACCACTCGAGGTCCGTCAGTTCTGCTGATCCCATGGGGATCCGGATGTCCAGGGAATCGAGTCTGATTCCACCAGGACTTCAGCCGCCACGGGAGGGATCTCATCCTGAGGCGACCATTGGGAACTAGACGGGCCAGTGATGAAAAGTGACCAAGGAGACATAACCACGTCTGGGCTTGCGACTTTCCTCAGCCTTGTTATCCTGTCGTCTAATGGGAAGGCTTTGTGGAGATTGGTGTTTATAACATGCCTAGGTATACCAGTCTCTGTGTAGGATGCAGGGATGACTTCTCAGGATTTACCATGATCCCCAAATCTTGGCAAAGTCTCAGAAATTTGTCTTGGTGTTGAAGAAGGGTTGACATCGAGTCTGCTAGGATTAGCCAGTCGTCCAGATAGTGGAGGAGACGGATGCCAATCCTGTGTGCCCAAGATGACACTAGGGCAAACACTCTGGTGAAAACTTGAGGTGCTGTGGAAAGACCGAAGCACAGCACCTTGAACTGGTACTTCCTGTTGTCTAGGCTGAATCTTATGTACTTCCTTGAAGATGGATGGACTGGGATTTGGAAGTACGCGTCCTTTAGGTCCAGTGTACATATGAAGTCCTGAGGTCTTACCGCTAGTCTGACTGTGACTGCCGTCTCCATGCTGGGGACCTCTTGGAGAGCGCCCTTCTTCAACAGGGTCTGAACTTCTGCCCGAAGGGACTGCCCCTTTGCTGATCCCATGGCAAAGGAGTCTATTGACACTGGATTCCTCGTCAGGGGTGGGAGAGATGTTATGAACGGGACGCGATATCCTAGACGAATCACGGAAATTGTCCAGGGATCGATCCCGAGTTGCTTCAACCTGTCCGAGCAACTTTGCAGACAACCCACCACTGGTGAACCAGCAGGGGGAGTGCCTATCCTAGCGTTTGCAGCCTCGGCTGCTCCCTCCAGGATTTTTCCCTCCCCTAGAGGACTTCTAGCCTTTCCTGTCCTTGACAGGAAAGGGCTTCTTAGACACCACTATCTTCGCTGCTGTCTTCGTTGCTGTGGTCTTGGTTGGACGGGACTGCTGGAGGTTTATAGGGCTTGGATGTCAAAGCCCTATGGAGGAGGGAGTCCTGATGGGACTTCCTCCATCTCTCAGCAGCATGTTCCACATCCTTAGGCTCAAACAGGTGGGCTCCCTCTAGACAGGAATGTTTAAGCCTAGTTATCTCGACATTGGGGACTTGATGGTGGAATCTCTCAGACACCGCATCTCAACGTTTCAAGATGGTATTTGCCCACAAGTTCAAAACTTGGTGGGCAAAGAGAGAAGGAAAGTCTTCATTACCTTCCTGGTACGTTCCCTGGAAAAATCCTCGGTTCGTACCAGGATTCCCAATGTGCCTAACAAGATATCCAGCCACGAAGTAGTTTACATAGCATACTTTGTGACCTTTTCCTGATTAAGGATTTCGGCCGCCGAGAAAGAGACCTGCCGGCTGGAGAGTCTCTCAAGAGAGATCCCCCTAGTTAGCTCTTCCAGAGAGTGGTGAAGAGGAAGAGCTGGACTGGGCTCCCCCAGGATCTCAAAGTACCTCGTCTGTTGTACACGAGGAGGTGGGAGGAGCTTGTTGGTAGAGCCGGAACGGTTAGAGGTGGCAAACTCAGAGAGCTGTAGGGCGATCTTAGCCCTGGCACCCTTCAACCCTTGAGACCAGGGCAGGGCTGCACTGGTCTTTGAGGGTTTCTGGGTGCCAAAGACACAGTCTAAGACCGTGTCCTTGCCCTCCCGAGGGAGTATCTCTGGGTCGGTAAACCTGTTGAGAACCCTAATAAGAGTCAAGACCTGCCAGAATACATGTTCTGACTCTTTTTGCTCTCCTTCTGACGTCGGACTTGCAGCGAAGTCTCCTTCTTCCATCCCCGAGAGCTCCTCCCGGGATGGGTCCCGGACATCCCTCAAGTGGCTGACTGTCTCCGTCTTTCTAGTCCTGGTTGAGGACTTTGGCAGGGTCTCGGAGTCTTTGGACTCCTTCCGAGGAAGGAGGTAAGACTCCAACATCGAAGGCCTAGATGTTGTGTCCTTCCTGATCTCTGATGGTGGGGAACTCTCAGCGTGAGGGGAGGTTTCCTCCGACGGTGGAACGGAGGAGGTCCTTTTCTCACGCGACTCCCTTGACAAAGGTGAGGTGGGAGAGTATCCCTGGGGAGGTACCGCATAGGAGTCAATTTTACCCTCGAGGAAGTGACCGCGTCGGAAACTCCTCTTTTCCTTTTCAATGGGGTGGAGGAAGCCATGGTTCTGTGTCGGGAGTCTGGAGCTATAGGCTGTTCTGACGAGCGGCCAGACAGGGCAGGATTGAAGGCCTGTGCCAAAGCTCTGACTAGGGTACTTAACCAAGGCTGGTGACTGACCGAAACACTGTCAGACAAATCCCCTGAAGGGAAAGGGACCGAAGGTTTCCTACGAGGAGATACCGTAATAGGTGGGTCTGCCTTACAAGAAGGCAATTTCGGGATCCTGAATCACTCTGACGAAGTCTGATCCCCTTTTCCCGATGGGCGTAATGAACTGCGTTTGCGGGGAGGGGAGTGAGGCGATGATGACCTGGCCGAGTGCAGTTCCTATGCAGGTGCCTGATGCGCGGGCGAAAGTTGATGCGCAGGTGAGAGCTGGCGTATGGGCGAGAGTTGGCTTGCACGCGTGCTGGTGAGTGTTGGCGCGCATGCGGGCGAGTGTCGGGTGCGCATGTCCTGGTGCGTGCGCGTGGGAGAAACCTTGCGCGCAGGTGAGCGCTGGCTCACGTGTGCGGGTGAGTGATGGCACGCAGGAGCTCGATGACGTGCTGGCGTGCAGGAGAGTGCAGGATTGCTGGCACGTAGGTGTGCGCTGGCGTGCAGGAGAGTGCAGGATTGCTGGCACGTAGGTGTGCGCTGGCGTGCAGGAGAGCACTGGCGCATAGGAGATCGTGGGCGCGCAGGAGAGCGCTGGCAGGTAGGAGACTGTGGGCGCGTAGGCGCAGGGCGCGCAGAAGAGTGCTGGCGCATAGGAGATCGTAGGCGGGTAGGCGCAGGTTGTAGCTGCCGTCTAGGAGGGTGAGTAGGAGACCGAAGTTGCGCATGTGTGCACAGATTTGGTGAGCGTGGTAGCGCTGGAGATTGTTGGCGCGCTGGGCGCTGAGGGCGAGCATGTGAAGGGGCACGCCGAAGCGCAGTAGAGCGCGGACGAGCAGGCTGGTGAGCGCCGGTGTACTGCAGGAGGTTGGGAAGCTGAAGGGCGGTGGCGTGCAGTTGTGCACTTCGGTAGGGCCTCAAGTGGCTTTACAGGGAACACGTGCCTGATGCACAGGCGAAAGTTGGCACGCAAGTGAGAGCTGGCGCATGGGCGAGAGTTGGCTTGCACGCGCCAACGAGTGGTGGCACGCTGGCGAGTGTTGGCGCGCACGCGGGTGAGTGTCGGGTGCGCATGTCCTGGTGCGTGCGCGTGGGAGAAACCTTTAGCGCAGGTGAGCGCAGGCTCACGAGTGCGGGCAAGTGATGGGGCACGCGGCGTGCAGGAGAGTGATGGCGCGCCGGAGCTCGATGACGTGCAGGCATTGGCTGGCGCGCAGGAGTGCTGGTGTGCAGGAGAGCGTTGGCGCATAGGAGATCGGGGCCCTGTAGGCGCAGGGCATGCAGGAGAGCGCTGGCGCTTAGGAGATCGTGGGCGCGCAGGAGAGCGCTGGCGCTTAGGAGACCATGGGTATGTAGGAGCAGGGCACGCAGGAGAGCGCTGGAGCATAAGAGATCGTGGGCGCGTAGGCGCAGGTTGTAGCTGCCGTCTAGGATGAAGAGTAGGAGACCGAAGTTGCGCATGCGTGCGCCGATTCGGTGAGCGCGGTAGCGCTGGAGATCGTTGGCGAGCTGGGCGCTGAGGGCGAGCAGGTGAAGGGGCGCGCCGAAGCGCAGTAGAGCGCTGACGAGCAGGCTGGTGAGCGCCGGTGTACTGCAGGAGGTTGGCGAGCTGAAGGGCGGTGGCGTGCAGTTGCGCACTTCGGTAGGGCCTCAAGAGGCTTTACGGGGAACAGGAATGGTGATAGAAGGTCGGCAGGTTTGTTGGATGGTTGATCAGAAACCAGGATGTGCCCTTTGGAATGGCGAGCATCCACCGATGGAGATCGCGAACGATCTGCAGAGAGGTCCAGGACCGAAGTCGGAGGACTAGTATCAGGTCAAGGCATGGTCGAAGGTCAAGGGCCAGAAGATGACTACAGCAGAGGCTCCTCTGCAGGTGAAGACTGCGACGACGAAGCAGAAGAGCCGAAGAGGTGCCTTTTCACCGATGGTGAAGGTAGACCTTTAAGGTGAAGTAGAGGGTGAGCTTTTCGACGAAGGCGCCCTCTAGGGGCCATTGGATTAGCAAGCTGACCGAAACACTCACATGAGAAACGGACGTTGGATTTAGTTTCCCCCTTGAGGGATGATCACGAACGGGGAAACTAAGTCAGCAGCAACCACTGAAGAGTCTAGAGGCAGAGGAGTCGGACGAGATCATAGGCGACACCTCCGACACCACAACGTCGACAAGGGCCAGAGGATCTACCTCCGACGGCGACGATGATTCCTGCACACTAGCACCCTTGCGGATGATTTGCAGCAATGCATCCTTGGAGGGCGGACCCGAGAGCCCCAAGGACGACCAAACCTGTAATAAGGAAATTAGTGAGAAGGCCTCACCCGGGGGGAGAGGTGGGGCCGCTTCGCTAGGGGAAGCAACACCATCTCTCGAGGAACGGGATTGGCCAACATTAAATTGGTCTACGCTACTACTCGTCAGTCCCTCGGAAGAGACCGAACGAGTAGGAGCTTCGGAGGAGGGTAGGGAGATGGAAGAAAAGGCCTTGGGTTTTTCCCCCTTCGAAGGAACCTTCGAAGAAGATATTCCGCTTAGACTTCTTCTTCCGCCGTCGCCCAAACCTCTCCCACTGGGAGGCAGACCACTCCCTACACTCATTACACTTATTATCACAATCACACTGTTGACCTCTGCATATGGGACAAAGGGTGTGTGGATCTGTGTCCGACATAAATGTTCCGCAGGGCCGGCCGGTGATTCCAGGGCAGGTGCGCATGGTTGCATAAGTCAACACGCAAACACACACTAGAAAAAGAGAAAGCAAAAATGACAAACTTATAACAGAAAAATGGCAAACTTATAACAGAGTTTCTATTTTTCCTAACATACAAACCACAATTCTTTACTAAAGGAGATATTCTAGCGCGAGCTTGAAAATACGGCAGAAAACCTTAACAAGGTCGTTAACGACCGGGCCGGTAGTTATCCACCTGTTAGAGGTGGGGGACTGCCGGTCGGTAGCTACTGAATACCTTCAATTGGATTCTAGCTAGGACTATTTTTAGGGGGCGGTAACGGAGGGAAGATTTGTGTAAAGAATTCGGGTTTGTATGTTAGGAAAAATACAAACTCTGTTATAAGTTTGTCATTTGTTCCTACACTAAATACAAACCCTCATTCTTTACTATAGGAGACTTAGTGTTGAGGTCAGGGTGGACGAGGAGTTCCCTATTCCTAGGGAAGATAGTCCTCAGACTAGACTCTTTTGATGAAAAAATCTCCCATTAACTTTTGTTTGTAGATCCCCATAATCTTAGCACGACTGAAAGTTTGTAATTACGTGGAAACAAATGTTTCAGGATGAAGAGGGTCGGGAACATACGACTTGGACCCTATCATACTTAGGATTCCCCTGACCTTGAAAAGGGGAACCCTCGTGACTACAAGTAGAACTTATACCCTGTGAGAGGAGTCAGATGAGTTTCATACCTTATTTCAATTGGCGAGTCCAGCTGAAACTGATTACAGACTAGGATACCCAGATGGGAGGAAGAAGGAAGGTGCAGAAGATAGATGGATGTCCTTCTAAAACCTAGTGTAACACAGAATCCTCGACCAATGGCTACTGTCCCCTGAAAGGGCGTAAGGTAGCTACAGCACCAGTTGACCTGCCACAATGAGTCCTATAGAAAAGGTGTTTAGAGATCTATGTGTCACATCGGTTAAATAGTGAGTGATGAATGTAGATTGGCGTTTCCAGACTCCAGCTATCAAGACTTGGGAGACTGAAAAATTCTTCTTAAACGCCAGTGAGGCAGCTACTCCCCTAACTTGATGGGCTTTGGGTTGAGCTGCCTCTGGTTCTCCGTGAATGGCTCTCGCAATAACTTTCTTGAGCCAGAAAGAGATGGTGTTGCGAGAGATTCTCTTCTTTGCCTTATTGGTACTGAGGAAGAGATGACGGAGGTGTGGTCTGAAAGGTCTGGTGCGCTTCAGGTATTTCCTTAGCGCCCTGACGGGGCACAGTAGCAATTGGTCAGTATCCTGTGTTACCCTATTGAGGCTGGAAAATTGAAATTCTCTATACCTCTCATCGGCCGACGAAGGATTCTGAGTTTTGGCCACAAAGCCTGGCACAAAGTTGAGCGAGACTTCCCCCCTTCCTCTAGAATGGGTGACTTCGTAGGATAGACCATGAAGTTCACCAACCCTTTTTGCCGAGGCCAGAGCTACTAGGAAGATGGTCTTAAGGGTTAGGAAGTAGTCAAAGGTCCTATTTAAGGGCTCATAGGGTGGTCCCTTCAAGGAACGTAAGACCAGGGACCCGTCCCAAGGTGGTGGTCTAATCTCAACTGGGGGGGGCAAGATCTCTCAAAACCTCAAATCAATGTGATATCTTTTGAGGTGGAAAAGTCAACCCCTCTCAGTCTACAGATGAGGCTTAAGGCTGAACGATAGCCTTTAATTGCAGAGACTAAGAGGAGTTTCTCCTCCCTGAGGTACACCAGGAAGTCTGCCACTAATAGAAGAGAGGGATCGAGTGGAGACACGCCTCACCCTCTACACCAAGCTGCAAACACTCTCCATCTTGCTTGGTAGAGGTTTGTGGAAGATTGGCGCAGGTGCCTGGACATGTGCTCAGCCACCTTCCCTGAAAAGCCTCTGCTTCTGAGGAGACTTGACAGCCTCCAGGCGTGAAGCTTCAGGAAGTGGATTCTCTCGTGGGGGATACCACTGTGTGGCTGCGTCAACAGAAGGGGTTCTGGAGGCAGAAACCTTGGAACTTGAACCAGCAGGGAAAGAAGGTCTGCATACCACTCTCTGCTTGGCCATGCCGGAGCTATTAGAGTTAGCTTGCAGTTCCGGGAAGTCCTGGGTTTGTTGATCATCCTTCTGAGCAGGCAAAAGGGTGGAAAGGCATATGCGTCCAGGTTGTCCCAGGAATGTTGAAAGGCATCCTGGATCGCTGCCTGATGGTCTGGAACTGGGGACCCGTAGCGGGGAAGTTTCGCATTCAGAGAAGTGGCAAACAGGTCTATTGAGGGGAAACCCCACAAAGCTATTACTGTCTTCACTACTCGAGGATCCAAAGACCATTCCCCACTCAACGCTTGGTGATGCCTGCTCAGTTGATCCGCCACAATGTTTCTCCGGCCCGGAATAAACCTGGCCGTGAGAGAAATGTTGTGACCTTCCGCCCACTGGCAAATCTGGACCGCTAGCAGACAGAGGTCTCTTGCCAGAGTACCCCCTTGTTTGTTGATGTACGAGACGGTTGCGGAATTGTCGCTCATCAGCACCACCTCTTGTCCTTGTAGATCTTTTACAAAGAATTTTAGGCCTTTCCAGGCTACTAATAATTCCAGGTGATTTATGTGGAGAGTTTGCTCTATTGGAGACCAAACTCCTGATGTTATTTTCGGGCCTAGGTGGGAACCCCAGCCCCGTAGCGATGCGTCCGAAAAGAGTTTTAACTTCGGACTGGGGCTTAGGAGGGGAATGCCCTTTTGGGTATTCTCTCTGGTTGACCACCAATGAAGATCTTGTAACACCAGAGCTGGAACCTCCACTTACATTTTTGGGGAATCGATCTTTTGAGACCAATGGGTCTTCAGATGCCACTGGAGACTTCTCATTCTCGATCTTCCGCCTGGAACGAGTTTTTCCATGGAGGAAAGATGGACCAGAAGACTCTGCCACGACTTGGCTGTAGGCGGTAGTGGAGACAAGAGATGGGCGATGGATTGATCCAGTCTCTGAAGTCTGTCTTCCAAAGGGAACACCCTCCCTACCTGGGTGTTGATGGACATACCCAGATAGTTTAAGACTTGGGTTGGAGTCAAGCAAGACTTCTCTGCGTTACAAGGATCCCCAGGTCCTAGCAAAGATCTAGAAGTCTTCTCAGGTGATCCAGAGCCAAGCGTCCAGGTATCTTAGCAGACGTATTCCGTGCTTGTGAGCCCACGAAGATACGAGTTCGAAAACCTTGGTAAAGACCTGTGGGGCGGTTGAGAGGCCGAAGCATAGGACTTTGAACTCAAAGATTCGACCCTAAACCAGAAAGCGCAGGAATTTCCAAGATGTGCGATGGATCGGCACTTGGAAATATGCATCTTTTAAGTCCACCGATGCCATAAAGTTTCCTGGACGCACCGCTTGGGTCACGGAGGCTGCTGTCTCCATTTTGAAAGGAGTTTGCTTCACAAACTGGTTCAAGATCAAGAGATCGATTACGGGTCTCCAACCTCCCGAGGCTTTCTCTACCAGAAAGAGGCGACTGAAAAACCCCGGGGAGGCGTTGGAGACCTCTTGAATGGCACCTTTTAGAAGCATGCTTTGGATCTCCCGAGCTAGGGCTTGCTGTTTCCCTGGATCCCGAGGGATCTGGGAGGATGAGATCGGGGGAGGAATTAGAGGAGGAGAAGAGTCTATGAAGGGGATGCGGTACCCCCAACGAAACACCTTGACGGTCCATTGCATGGCCCCCATAGCCTTCCACCTCCTCCAACTTCCCTGCAGGCACCCCCCTACGCAATGTGAGGGGGGAGCCGTGACCCTATTTCTGTCTAGGGTTCCTCCCTCTGCCTTTAGCCTTAGGAGGAGCCGACTTTCCTCTGCCCATGGGTTTGGCTATAAAAGATGGGCGGCTAAGGCTCTTGGCTGGGAGTGGAGTCGCGGTTGTGGTTTGTGGAGTTGGCTGCTGTTGCATTGTGCGAAGGGAAGCAGCCTTTTGCATCGCGGTGTCCTGCGTCTCTTTCCTCCAAGTATCTAAAGCAGAGGAAACTGCCTGTTTGGAATGGGGAGAGGTTGCAGAAGATCCGAGTTCCTCAAATCTGACTTCTCGGTGTTACCGATGCTCCTATGAAGTCTGGAAACTACTGATTTCCTCCTTTTTAGAATCCAGTTGCCCCACATGGTTGCAGTCGTAGCAGTTAGGAAGACCATTGTTTTGGCCCCAGCCGCTAGGACTTCCTGCAGGGACTGCATGGAGTTTTGGTTTGATAGGTCTTCGTGACTCGCTAGGTAGCCGACTGTGCCTGACCATGTGTCGAACCAGGATAATGCCTCCAGAAGGGACATTGACGCTGCTTCCATTGCCGAGGCTTCTGTGGCGGTGAAGGAGACTGGGAAAGAAGAGAGTCTCTCTGCAGAGCAGCCAGGTGTGAGGGGATCCAGGGTCAGAGGAGAAGGGTTGGCGTCTCTGACCTTGTAAAAACGCTTTTGCCTCGAAAATGGAAATTGCAGAAGTTTATGGGATCCTTGAGACTTCAAGGAACCCGTTTCCCCGAGACCGCCTGCGAGACCTTCCTCAGACGGCCTGAAGTGTGAACAGACCAGGGAACCTAGATTCTGGTCTTAGGGTTAGGTGGAGGACGAAATAGTCTGTCTAAAACTGGAGCGTCGGTATGTCGCGGTGACAGATGTAAATCCCCGAGGCCTGAGATATTACACATCGTTCTTAGAGCCCGCAGATAGGAAGACTCTAAATCCTTTGATGGTTGTTCTTCCGAGGAATCTTCCGGTCGCGATAATTCCTCACGAGGGAGGGCGATAGAAGCCCGAGTGTCTGGAGGTAACTGCGACGTAGAATACTCCATTGCCGTTATTCCAAGGGAAGGCTGAGTGCTGGCTAATGGCGCTGCTCACGCCTGATCTTGCCTGGAAGTCGATGGTCTAGGCGTAGGCGACCGAATTAATGGTACTGTCTCAGTAAGAGGTTGCATTGATCGGCGGTCTGGCCTTTTTCCTCTGTTTTCAACCGAGGAGAAGGGTTGAACCCCTGCGTCTTCTTCCAAGGTTCTCGTGAGGCTCATATTCCGTAACTAGTTAGGAAGTACGGGAACCGGAGCTGTTCTGTCTGAAACACGAGGGCGAGGTGAATGACCCCGCGCGGATATGTCCGGAGACTTGCGCGATCGGGAGGTTGAAGGACGGGAGCGCTCTCTCTCTATTGATACGAAGCGACGGCGAGAAGAAGTGCTCTTTCTCCCCTTCCCTAGAGCGATCTGAGCTCCTCAAGTTAAAATGTGAAGGAGAGGGATCGCGCTCAGAGTGCTCTCTTTCCTTGGTTGCGCTCCGGGTGCGATTAGATGAAAAATCGCTCCAACGGGAGCGCTTATTACGCTTAGGAGAACTCTCTAGTGACGAAGAGCAAGAACGTATCGTAGAGCTCTTCTTCTTACTGCGCCTAGATGAGCCCTTGCGAGAGGAAGACGATCGTGAGGCAGAACGATGACGCGAGGATGCACTCTTCTGATGTTTATGACGAGAGCGCTTATCGTCTCTCGGCGAGACATTTCGTGAAGAGATAGAAGGCGAGGAAGAGCGAGAACGATGACGTCTCTTCCTATGTCGCCTCTCTCTCCGACGAGAACGTCTGGGCGAAGGAGAGCGAGCTCTCCTTTTCCTCTTCTCTCTCTCCCTCCTAACCTCCGAGGAGGACGAAGACGATGAGGAGGAGGAGGGGGAGGTATAGCGATGATCGCGCTTGCGACGTTGTGGTTTTGTAGAAGCGCAAGCGAGAAGCGAAGTAGGCGCCGCGGGAGATGAAGTTACTACATCTGCCGACACTTCAGCGGCCGCCGACTGGGTTGACGGGATGTAGGCGAGGTCCAGAACTCCCGAAGGTTCCAAAACAGAAGGGACCTGAGGTAAGACTGTGCCCGCGAGGAACTGGTTCCACACTTCCACCGAAGGAGAACCAGGAAGTCCAAGGGTAAGCCATACCGCTCGTACGTGATCTGGAATAGAAGCGGTAATAGAGTTATTCCCGATGGTGGAAGGAATTGTCCCACTCGGAGGGGCAACGTGATCCGCCTGACCAGAGGAAATGGGGGTTAAGTCAATGGTGCCGCTCTTCCTTGACTTCCCCCCGGGAAGAAGGAAGCAAGGAAGAGTCTGAAGGGAGAGATCGAGAGGCCGAAGAAGAGGCCCGAGACTCCTTAACTTTCGACGGCGAACCTGGAGGTAACGAATTCTCCTTGGATTTATTCTTCTTCCTCTTCACGAACTTATCCCACTGAGAGGGCGACCATTTTCTACATACTTGGCAGGGGGAGCCTTCAGAACACCTATGACCTCTGCACGAAGGGCATAGGGAATGAGGATCCACCTCCGGTGGTGACATGGATGTGCCACAAGATTTCGGTGGAATCCCAGGACACTTCCTCATAATAGAGGACATCACATCTAATAAAGAAAAGAAAATTATATTTTTCAATATTAAACTTACCCGATAATCATGTAGCTGTCAACTCCGTTGCCCGACAGAATTCTATGGAGGGATACGCCAGCTATCACAATACTAGAAGGGGGTGTACTTACCAGCGCCACCTGTGGCCAGGTACTCAATCATTTGTTGTTGACACCTCCTCAATTATTCCTCTGTCGTGCTTCCGGCTAGACGTTCTGGGATACGCTCATGGTCTTCGAGTTTATTCATGGATATTTGGTGAAGTATTCTCTTAGATTAACGGCTGTCGCATACTGGAATCCTTTTTATATTAGCTAGTTAGCTTTTATATAAACTCTGATTAACGGTTAATGAATTTTTGCTTGTTTTTGGATCACCCTTTGACTTACTCTTTGAAACAAGATGTCTGACGTTTCGCAAGCTCCCTCCCATAGACGATGTAGGTCTTGCAATAGGCGTATTCCGAAGGTCTCGGTAGATCCTCACACCGCTTGTTCTGACTGTAGGGACAGGCCCTGTCTTTTAGAAAATCGGTGTGAGGAGTGCGCCGGACTTTCGGAATTGGAATTTGTACGTCTTTTAAAATATTCTTCCAAGTTAGAGAGAACTAGAGTTAGGAGAAGTTCTTCTCACTCTTCTATGTTTTCCTCACCTCATGATCCCCTACCTTTTCCTACCCCTGTAGTGGCTACCCCCGAACCTACTGTGTGCCCTCCGCCTGATATGTCAACTGTTTTGCGTGCTATTCAGGCTTTAGGAGATAAAGTAGAATCAGTGGTAAGTGACCATAAGTCTCTGATGGCCGAGGTTAAAGAACTGAAGGTCAAGAGTGCAGTGGGTGAAAATAGTGCCAGTGCTGTGACGAGTGCTAGTGTCTGTGCAGTGCCAAGTGCTAGTGGTGCCAGTGTGGTGCGTGAGGATTTTTCTGTGCGAGCCAGTCGTCCTCCCAGTCCGGGACCTCTTGCAAGCTCCCATGCCCAGGGGAGAAGCAATGTCGAAGGGCTTAAGGGTTCGACAGGCCTTGTTAGGCGCACAGAATTATCCTCGGTGGTTGCGGGCGTGTCTTCCTTAGACCGTCACTCCCACCTGCAGACGATTGAGCCCGTCTTCTCGTCCGCTGATCTTCATGCAGGGAAGAAACGTTGGTCTCAGGTCTCGAGACCGCTTAAACGTAGAGTTCAGTCAGCGAGTGCTCAGCCAGGTTGCAGTCATTGGCTCAGCTCCGACTCGCCTCTGTCATCGGTCGACTGTACTCCGCCCAAGATGAGTAAGGTTCTGCCTATACAGACCCCGACTGTGACTTTACCTCAGTCTGTTATCGTTTCTGCCGACCCCAAGTGGACCCTGCTTCAGTCCATGCAAGTTCAGCTTTCGGACTTGATGCGTGAGTGTCGGGCTGAGAGTGTTGCACCTCCTGCACTCCCTCCACCTGTTCTCGCTGCACCTGTGCTCGCCCAGCCTGCACCTGCTCCGCCTGTGCTCGCCCAGCCTGCACCTGCTCCGCCTGGTCGCAGCACCATCTGCCAGGCGTACGATGTTGAACCACTTTCGGAGTTTGCTGTTCACAGTGTTGTTCAGCCTCAGCCTTCTTTAAGGCAACCCTTGCTTTGGGATCAGGAGAGTTACACTCTTCCTCCTCCTCCCCTTGCTGCTCCACCAGTGGTGCAACTCTCGGTTGGGGTACAACAACCTCTCCCCTCCGTGAGTCTGGCTGCTCAACCAGCGCTGCACCGAGTTCAACCCTCATCTAGGCAAGCTCATCTACACCATGCACTTGCGCCTCAGGAGCCTCAGCTTGCTAGAACTTTACCTTGTTCTGCGCAGCCTCAACCTTCTCATGCTCCACTCATCTCTCAGGAACAGGAACGGACTACTCCGCCTCCGTCCTCCGCTCAGCTGGTGCAATCCTTGGGTGCAACTCTTGCTAGGAGTCAACCTCCTTCACCCTTGCACCTGCCTTCTGCTCCGACTGTTGTTCAGCCTATGCAGTCTGAACCTCAGGTTTTCCCTCAAGTTGAGGAAACCTCTGTTGTTGTTCCTACCCGTTCTGACTCTGCGGTTCAGCATTCTGGTCCTTTTGCTTCGCTACCTTCTGCTGATGAAGTGTCGGATGATGAGGAGGCACATCTTGATCCCTCATCAGACGTGGAGGAGTCTAAGCTTTCTCCATTGTCTGTTGATTTTAGAAAGGTCTTGGCTCTACTCAGGGAGCTTTACCCTGACCACTTCGTCTCTGCTGTTCCCCGCTCTCCTCCATCTGAGTTTTCGCTAGGCGTGCAACAAGCTAAGTCGAGCTATACTAAGCTTGTCCTAGCTAGATCCTCCAAGAGGGCCTTAAGGACCTTAGGGGAGTGGCTTCAGTCTAAACAACACCTGGGCAAGACTTCCTTCATGTTCCCTCCAACGAAGCTCGCATCGAAAGGTTGCGTTTGGTATGCCACAGGGGAAGCACCAGGCTTGGGAGTTCCTGCCTCTGCCCAGGCTGACTTCTCAAGTCTGGTGGACTCACCTAGGAGGACTGCGATGAGACGCTCGAAGGTTTGTTGGACCTTCTCAGACCTGGATCATCTTCTGAAAGGGTTGTTCAGAGCTTTCGAAATGTTCAACTTTCTCGACTGGTGCCTGGGAGCCCTCAGCAAGAAAACATCTCCTGCGGACAAAGACTCTGCCTTGTTAATTATGTCCTGCATGGATAAGGCCATCAGGGATGGATCGGGTGAGCTAGCGTCGTTATTTGTATCAGGGGTGTTGAAGAAAAGGGAACAACTGTGTACCTTCCTCTCAGCCAGCATTACACCGTGCCAGCGGTCACAGCTCCTTTTTGCTCCACTCTCAAAGTTCCTCTTTCCCGAGGAGCTAGTTAAGGACTTGTCGGCTGCCCTGATACAGAAGGACACGCACGATCTTGTAGCCTCATCGGCTCGTAAGTCTAAGGTTACCACCTCTGTCCCCAAGACTTATCGCTCTCCAGTGGCTGATACCCCGGCCACTAGGTTCATACCGCCCTTTCGTGGTAGAGCCCCCAGCCGAGGAAGCTCCCGTCCAGACTCTCACAGGGGCAAGTCTAAGAAAGGACCCAGGACATCTAAGGGAAAGCACTGACTCTCAGATTCTCCAGACAACAGTAGGAGCCAGGCTCAAGATCTTCTGGCAAGCCTGGGAGAAGAGAGGTGCAGACGCACAGTCTGTCAGTTGGCTGAGGTACGGTTACAGGATTCCATTCTGCCTCAAACCGCCTCTGACCACATCGCCCATCAACCTCTCTCCCAACTACAAAGAAGAGGACAAGAGGCTAGCATTGCAACAGGAGGTGTCGCTACTTGTGCAGAAGAAGGCAGTGGTTATAGTCCGGGACCATCAATCCCCGGGCTTCTACAACCGTCTCTTTCTTGTGGCCAAAAAGACAGGAGGTTGGAGACCGGTGCTGGACGTCAGCTCTCTCAACGAGTATGTCACCAAGCAGACGTTCACAATGGAGACGACCAAGTCGGTCTTAGCAGCGGTCAGACAGGAGGACTGGATGGTCTCGTTGGACTTGAAAGATGCTTACTTTCACGTTCCCATTCATCCAGACTCCCAACCTTTCCTGAGATTCGTTTTCGGAAAGGTTGTCTATCAGTTCCAAGCCCTGTGTTTTGGCCTAAGCACAGCTCCTATGGTCTTTACTCATCTGATGAGGAATGTAGCGAAATTCCTGCACTTATCGAACATCAGAGCCTCCCTCTACCTAGACGACTGGCTGTTGAGAGCCTCCACGAGTCGTCGTTGTCTGGAGAACCTCTCTTGGACTTTAGATCTAATCAGAGACCTAGGTCTATTAGTCAATATAGAGAAATCTCAACTCATTCCCTCCCAATCCATTGTGTACCTGGGAATGGAGATTCAGAGTCGGGATTTTCGGGCTTTTCCATCGGCCCCCAGGATAAACCAAGCCCTACAGTGCATCATGAGCATGCTGAAGAGGAGCAATTGCTCAGTGAGACAGTGGATGAGTCTCACAGGGACCCTCTCATCTCTGGCCCTGTTTGTCGAGCTAGGGAGACTCCACCTCCGCCCTCTTCAATTCCATCTTGCAGCTCATTGGGACAAGGGCTCGACTCTAGAAGCAGTCTCTATCCCTATCAACCAAGAGATGAAGACCACTCTCCGGTGGTGGAAGCACAATCTTCTTCTCAAGGAGGGTCTATCATTGGCCATCCAGACCCCCCATCTTCATCTCTTCTCGGATGCATCGGACTCGGGCTGGGGTGCGACCTTGGACGGACGGGAATGCTCAGGAGTATGGAACAAGGAACAAGGATTACTCCACATCAACTGCAAGGAACTGTTAGCAGTCCATCTTGCCCTGTTGAACTTCAAGTCCCTCCTGCTAGGCAAAGTGGTGCAGGTGAATTCAGACAACACCACAGCCTTGGCTTACATCTCCAAGCAAGGAGGGACCCATTCGAGGAGCCTTTACGAGATCGCAAGGGACCTCCTCATTTGGTCAAGAGGTCTAAACCTCACACTGGTCACGAGGTTCATCCAGGGCGATATGAATGTTTCAGCGGATCGCCTCAGCAGAAGGAATCAGGTCATTCCCACGGAATGGACCCTCCACAAGAGTGTGTGCAACAGACTTTGGACGTTGTGGGGTCAACCTACCATAGACCTGTTTGCCACCTCCATCACCAAGAGACTTCCGCTTTATTGTTCCCCTGTTCCAGACCCTGCAGCGGTTCATGTAGATGCTTTTCTTCTGAACTGGTCCCATCTCGACCTGTACGCATTCCCTCCGTTCAAGATTATAAACAAAGTTCTGCAGAAATTCGTCTCGCACGAAGGGACACGGCTGACGCTGGTTGCTCCCCTTTGGCCTGCAAGAGAATGGTACACAGAGGTACGTCAATGGCTAGTCGACTTCCCCAGGACTCTACCTCTAAGAGTGGACCTTCTACGTCAACCACACGTAGACAGGTTGCACCCAAACCTCCACGCTCTTCGACTGACTGCCTTCAGACTGTCGAAAGATTCGCTAGAGCTAGAGGCTTTTCGAAGGAGGCAGCCAGTGCGATTGCCAGAGCTAGAAGAATTTCCACTCGTAGAGTCTACCAGTCTAAGTGGGAGGTCTTCCGAAGCTGGTGTAGAGCCAATTCAATATCCTCTACCAATACCTCTGTGATCCAAATAGCTGACTTCCTTCTTCATCTTAGGAATGAGAGATCCCTTTCAACATCTACGATTAAAGGGTATAGGAGCATGTTGGCCTCAGTCCTCCGCCACAGGGGTTTGGACCTGTCTTCCAACAAGGACCTTCAAGACATTCTCAAGTCTTTTGAGACGTCTAAAGAACGTCGTCTTTCCACTCCAGGCTGGAATCTGGACGTAGTCTTAAGGTTCCTTATGACATCTAGGTTCGAACCTCTCCAGTCAGCTTCCTTCAAGGATCTTACCCTCAAGACTGCTTTTCTCGTTTGCCTTGCAACAGCTAAGAGAGTCAGTGAGGTTCATGCCTTCAGCAAGAACATTGGTTTCACAACCGAATCAGCTACATGTTCTTTTCAGCTTGGATTCCTAGCAAAGAACGAGCTTCCTTCACGTCCTTGGCCTAGATCGTTCGAAATACCTAGCCTCTCCAACATGGTAGGTAACGAACTAGAGAGAGTTCTTTGCCCTGTCAGAGCTCTCAAATATTATCTGAAGAGGTCTAAACCTATTCGAGGACAGTCAGAAGCCTTATGGTGTGCCATCAAGAAACCCTCGAGACCCATGTCCAAGAATGGGCTTTCGTACTATATAAGGCTTCTGATCAGAGAAGCACATTCTCACTTAAAGGAGGAAGACCTTGCATTGCTGAAGGTAAGGACCCACGAAGTAAGAGCTGTAGCTACTTCGTTGGCCTTTAATAAAAACCGTTCTCTGCAGAGCATTATGGATGCAACCTATTGGAGGAGCAAGTCAGTGTTTGCATCATTTTATCTGAAAGATGTCCAGTCTCTTTACGAGAACTGCTACACCCTGGGACCATTCGTAGCAGCGAGTGCAGTAGTAGGTGAGGGCTCAGCCACTACATTCCCATAATCCCATAACCTTTTTAACCTTTCTCTTGAATACTTTTATTGTTGTTTTTATGGTTGTTACGGTAGGCTAAGAAGCCTTCCGCATCCTTGGATTTGGCGGGTGGTCTATTCATTCTTGAGAAGCGCCTGGGTTAAAGGTTTGGTAGAGGTCCTTTAGTAGGGTTGCAACCCCTTGTACTTTGGCACCTTTGGGTTGATTCAGCCTCCAAGAGGAACGCTGCGCTCAGTAAGGAAGACGAACTTTAAATAAAAGGCAGAGTAACGGTTCTATTCGACTTCCTTACCAGGTACTTATTATTTCATTGTTATTTGAGATAACTGTTATATGAAATTTGGGATACTTAGCTATCCTTTAATCATGTACACTGGTTTTCACCCACCTCCCTGGGTGTGAATCAGCTACATGATTATCGGGTAAGTTTAATATTGAAAAATGTTATTTTTATTAATAAAATAAATTTTTGAATATACTTACCCGATAATCATGATTTAATCGACCCTCCCTTTCCTCCCCAGAGAGAACCAGTGGACCGAGGAATAATTGAGGAGGTGTCAACAACAAATGATTGAGTACCTGGCCACAGGTGGCGCTGGTAAGTACACCCCCTTCTAGTATTGTGATAGCTGGCGTATCCCTCCATAGAATTCTGTCGGGCAACGGAGTTGACAGCTACATGATTATCGGGTAAGTATATTCAAAAATTTATTTTATTAATAAAAATAACATTTTTATAATAAAATAAATTTTTGAACATACTTACCCGCTGGTTATATAAGAATGGCTAAAGTCCCTGACATCCCGGCAGAACTATTCAAAACTCGCGGCTATCGCAGATATGCCAGGTGTACACTAGCGCCCTGGTGGACTACTGGTAGAACTAATCCAACCACTTCAGATTTTCCTTGCCCCTTGGTCTCTAGAGGGGAGGAGGGTGGGATTACGTATAACTTATATAACCAGCGAGTAAGTATGTTCAAAAATTTATTTTATTATGAAAATATCATTTCTAAACATAAAACTTACCTGCTGGTTATATAAGAATGGCTGATTGACACCCTTGGTGGCAGATCAGAGACAGCAATTTGATTGGAAATTCACTTAAGAGTTACACCTAAGCAACTTAAGAGGTTCGTACCTGATAAGGAAGCAGACTGCAATGGTTTTCTGCCTCATTCTGTCTGCTATCCTTAGAAGATCCAGCGGTCCACCCAGGGGGCTGATGATCTCTAGGAACTGTCAAACGGTGCCATAACCTATAACATGACAGGACCTCTACTAATACCCTTGTTCCGGGCACTCTCAAGGAACAACATGACCACCTGACCAAATCAACAGATTGCGGAAGACTGTCGACCAATCTCCACATACAACCATAAAACAACAAAGTTCCAAGAGAAAGAAAAGGGTACTAGGAATAAGGGGAACGTAGTGGTAGATCCTTCACCTACTACTGCATTCGCAGCAACGAATGGACCCAAAGTGTAGCAGTCCTCATAAAGAGTCTGGACATGTTTTAAGTAATGGGATGCGAAAACAGACTTACTTCTCCAAAAAGTCGCATCCATTATGCTTTGCAGAGAACGATTTTGTTTAAAAGCTACCGAAGTAGCCACTGCTCTTACTTCGTGTGCCTTCACCTTGAGCAGTCTAAGATCTGCCTCATCACACTTTGAATGAGCTTCTCTAATTAAAAGCCTTATAAAAAAGGATAGAGCATTTTTCGACATAGGCTGCGAGGGCTTCTTGACTGCACACCAGAGCGCCTCTGAGCTGCCTCTCAAGCTCTTCGTTCTGTCCAAATATACCCTTAGAGCTCTAACAAGACAGAGTACTTTTTCGATCTCATCGCCCACTATGTCATAGAGATTAGTAATTTCAAAAGACTTGGGCCATGGACGAGAAGGAAGTTCATTCTTGGCCATAAAACCCCGCTGCAAGGAACATATTGCTTTCCCGTTTCTGAATCCAATGTTCTTGCTAAAAGCATGGAGCTCACTGACTCTTTTAGCTGTCGCCAAGCTCACTAAGAAAAGGGTCTTCAAAGTCATATCTCTAAAAGTGGCCGAGTGCAGAGGCTCGGACCTGTCACTCATAAGGAATCTAAATACCACATCCAAATTCCAAGCAGGTGAAACCCGATGACATCTCTTAGATGTTTCAAAAGACCTAAGAAGGTCTTGTAAATCTTTATTGTTGGAGAGATCCAAATTTCTATGTCTGAAAACAGTTGCCAGCATACTTCTATATCCTTTAATCGTCGAGGCACAGAAGTTACGCTTATTTCTAAGATCTAAAAAGAAATCGGCAATCTGTGTTATAGAGGTATTGGACAAAGAAACCGAGTTAGCCCTACACCATTCTCTGAATACCTCCCATTTGGACTGATACACCCTGATGGTAGAGGCTCTCCTTGCTCTTGCAATAGCCTTGGCTGCCTCCTTCAAAAATCCTCTAGATCTTGCGAGTTTTTCAATAGTCTGAAGGCAGTCAGACATAGAGCTCGGAGGTTTTGGCGATTTCTTGCCAAATGGGGCTGTCTGAGAAGATCTGCTCTTGACGGAGGGCTTCTCGGCACGTCCACTATCCACTCCAGTACCTCCGTGAACCAGACCCATGACGGCCAGAAAGGAGCAATTAGGGTTATCCTGGTCCCCTTGTGAGATACAAACTTTTGTGCCACTTTGTATAGGATCTTGAATGGTGGAAACGCGTACACATCCATGTGTGTCTAATCTAACAGGAACGCGTCTATGTGAGCTGCCTCGAGATCCGGAACTGGAGAGCAGTACATTCCCAGTCTCTTTGTCTTGGAGGTTGCAAACAGATCTAAGAGGGGACGACCCCATAACTGCCACAGCTTCTTGCAAACGTCCAGATGTAGCGTCCACTCTGTGGGAAGAACTTGGTCCCCCCTGCTGAGCCTGTCCGCACTGACATTCTTGACTCCTTGAATGAACTGTGTCAATAAAAGATCCTCCTTTCCTTCACCCAAAGGAGAAGAGATCTCGCTAACTCATACAGCGACTTCGAAGGCCCCCCCCCCCCCTGCTTTGCTATATAAGCTGTCCGCATTGACTTGAACCACCTTGTCTAGGACCAGATCCTCGAATCCTCTGAGGGCTAAGTGCACTGCTAAGAGCTCCTTCTGATTGATATGAAGAGCCTCCTGTTCCTTTGTCCAACGACCTGAGATTTCTCTTTTTCCCAATGTTGCTCCCCACCCCGAATTTGAGGCGTCTGAAAACAACACGAGGTCTGGGTTCCTCTGCTCCAACGAGAGGCCCTCGTTGAGTCTGTGAGCGTTGTTCCACCATCGAAGGTGTGCTCTGATCATACTTGTAATGGGAATACTCTCCCTGTCGAGACTGTCTCCCCTCTTCCAATGAGCATTGAGGTGAAATTGAAGGGGACATAGGAGCAGTCTCCCCAGGGATACAAACTTCTCTAGAGACAAGAGGGTTCCCAGAAGACTCATCCATTATCTTACTGAAGTGACTTTCTTCTTCATAAAGGCCTCCAGCCTTAGAAGTGCTGACTGAACTCTTGCAGGCGACGGAAAAGCCCGAAAATCCTGACTCTGAATCTCCATCCCCATATAAAGGATCTTCTGGGATGGAGTCAGCTGTGACTTCTTTGGGCTCACTAGAAGTCCCAATTCTTTTGTCAAATCTAAAGTCAACTGAAGGTCCTTCAAACAGCGATCGGCTGAGGGAGCTCTTATAAGCCAATCGTCCAAGTACAGGGAGGCTCTGATGCTTCTCAAGTGCAGCATGCTCGCCACATTCATCATTAGTTTCGTAAAAATCAGAGGGAGATGTGCAGAGGCCGAAACATAGGGCTCGAAACTGGAAGACTTCCTTCCCGTATACGAACCTCAGGTAACGCCTGCAGCTTGGATGTATCGGAACATGGAAATAAGCGTCCTGGAGGTCCAATGATACCATCCAATCGCCTTTCCTCACAGCTGCCAGTACGGTCTTCTGAGTCTCCATGGTGAATTTCGAGTTCTGGATGTAGCAGTTGAGGGCGCTTACATCCAGAACTGGTCTCCATTCCCCTGAACTCTTGGGAACTAGGAACAAGCGGTTGTAAAACCCCGGAGACTCCAAGTCCCGCACCCTCTCTATCGCTCTCTTTTCCAGGAAAAGCGACACCTGAAGGTGAATGGCTTGCCTCTTCGGTTCTCTCTTGTACTTGGGCGAAAGATCCACAGGATTTGCGGCTAAAGGAGGTTTTGATAAGAACGGAATCTTATATCCTTCCTTTAGAAGACGTACGGACCAAGGGTCCACTCCCTTCTTCTCCCAGGCCTGCCAGAAGTAGTTTAGCCTGGCTCCCACTGCTGCTTGAAGGGGAGAGCAGTCAGACCCTGCCTCGACTGGGCTTGGCTCCTCTTTTCTTGGACTTCTTTGCCTCCGATTTTAAATTACTTCTCTCTGCAGGCTTGCCCCGAAAGGGCTGAGCAGAATGAGAATATGATGTCCCCTCCTTTGTTCTACGAGAAGAGAAGGACGTAGGCAAAACCTTACTGGCTGTTTTGGCAACCAAATCATGAGTAACCTTCTGAGTCAAATTTGCGGCCACTTCCTTCACTAAGTCCTGCGGAAAAAGAGCCGAAGACGGGCGCAAAAAGCAACTCCGATCTCTGACATGGAGTGACCCCCGCAGAAAGGAAGGAACACAAAGTTGCTCTCTTCTTCACAACTCCTGCAGTAAACAGAGCAGCCAGCTCGTTAGAACCATCTCTAATTGCCTTGTCCATACAAGACATAAGCTGGTCAAGATTACTCGTATCTGTGTCCTTCATTTCGGTTACTTTTCTGCTTAAGGCTCCCAGTGACCAGTCAAGCAAATTAAACACCTCAAAAGCCCTGAACAATCCTTTCAAGAGATGGTCAAACTCCGACACTGACCACCACACTTTAGTCTTCCTCATTGCCAGGCGATTGGAAGAGTCCACCAGGTTTGAGAAGCCTCCCTGCGCAGACGTCGTAACTCCTCTTAAACCCAAGACTTCCCCCGTCTCATACCACAACGCTCGACTTAGAAGCTAACTTGGCTGGTGGAAACGTGAAGCATGTCTTGCCCAGAGCTTTCTTTGAATCCAACCATGCTCCCATTAATTTCAATGCTCTCTTAGAAGAGCAGAAAAGAACCATTTTTGTATAAAAGGATGTCTTTGCTGCTTTACCGAAGGTAAATTCAGAAAAGGAGATTGCGGAGCAACAGGCGTAAAATTGTCTGGAAATAACTCCTTGAAGACTAGCATTAGCTTCTTGAGGTCCACCGAATGTTGAGGTGGTTTCTCCTCTTCTCCCTCCAAGATATCATCCAATTGATCCTCCTGAGATAGAACCTCATCCGGATCTTCCTCCAACAAATCAGTGATTGGAGCTGTGTTTTGATCATAGCATTGACCTTCCTGTGCAGGCACATCAGTGGTGACATGGGCGCGCTTGCGTTTTTCCATATTTACATCCAATTGACAGCCACTCGCCTTGCGTTTGCTGTCAGGATTGGTTTTACTATGGGGAGAATCTAGCTGGCGTTGACGCTCCGCTGCGTCCTGGCGCGCCACGCTCACGCGATGCTCACACTGACGCTCCGTCATTCCATGACTCGATTGGCGTGATTCGTCACGCTGACGCTTGGCGCCTGCCTGCCGCTGCCACTGATGCTCCGCGGCTTCATTGATTAAATGATAAGCTTCGTCACGCTGCCGCTTAGGTTCTGCTTGTTGCTGCAGCTGATGCTCTGCCTCGCGCCTGCTCCCATCCTGCCGCTTCGCGGTCCGCTCCGCTATTTGGCGAGCGTCGTCACGCTTGGACTGACGATCGGCTGTATGCGCTTTTGCTAGATGTTGTGAAACAGAGCTCTGCCGAGACAAATCTACTTCAACCTGCCGCTGAGCAGTGAAACTGGGAGACCGCCTGTGCGATATCACGTCAGCCTCAGAGACAACAGGCCGCCTGTGCGACAACGGGTCTACCACGGAAGACTGCCGCTGAGCAGTGAAACTGGGAGACCGCCTGTGCGATATCACGTCAGCCTCAGAGACAACAGGCCGCCTGTGCGACAACGGGTCTACCACGGAAGACTGACGCCCAGCCGCACTGCCAACAGCCGGTCGATAAGACTGCATCATCGACGAGAGCTGCTGTTTCATGTCCAACAACATAGACCACTTTGGATCACCTTGAGGTGATAATCGCGTAGCCTTTTCTACAGCGAATTCGCCCTCTTCATCGCTATCCAACCGTTCACCACTTTCGGGAGAAGAGCCCCAATACGAAGGGAGAGGCGGAGCATGAATCGTCACGCCCAAACCAAGTATTAACTCCCCATCTGAATGAATCACTTCATCTCTATCGGAACCCACATTCGAGCGCTTCGCAGGCGAACACTCGTCAAGGGACCGAAAACGCTCAGGTGTATCCCAATGACTACAACCTGGCTGTTGCGGAGAGGGAACGTGCCGCTGTTCCACTGACTGAACTTTCCTCTTACAGTAATCGGTCTAAAGGTTTGACACCACCTCTCGTCACGTGACCCTTCATCTGAAGAAGGGGACAAAGCACTAACCTCACCTTTTCTATGGTGAGGGTGAGCGACCTGAGCTACGGCAGCAGGATCACTCGAGGGAACATCTGCGCGATTGATGAAGCCTCTCGTTCCCTTTCGCCGTTCGACATAACTTCTCCCCTGGGTCCGGGAGCTTGACAGAGATCTTAGGCTAGGCGAACGACAGGATCGCGCAGGCGCGCCCTCCACAACACTGAATACATTTGTTGAACTTTTAACACTCGATTGATCACTAGTACGACCACCTTTAAGTAAATTAATTTCTGACATAATTTGCTTTTTATCCGCCGCTAAAGATTCAACTCTCACACCGAGAGCTTGAATCGCGGACAACATCTCCCTCATCGTAGGGTCATTCGGCTCTTGACCTACCACTACGAGGGAAGGAATAGGATTAATGATATCAGACCCAGGTAAATCCACAGATCCACTCTAATTTCTGAGTATAACGCTCATAAGCTACCCACTGACTTTCAATTAACGAAGAACATTCTTCACACCGATCCCCAAAAGAACACGATTTTCCCCTACATTTAACACAAATTGTATGCGGATCAACAGAACCCTTAGGAAGGCAAGTGTGACAACCCTTACTAAACTTCCTATATACAGGGGAGGGGTCGGCCATATTGAAAAGTGACGATAGAGAATTAAACAATAACAAAGGTCAAAACAACTAAAAACAACAAAAACAAAAAGACAGAGTACATCACCAAATAAACCGTCCAGTTGAATGTAAACAGCGAGTGAATTTTCAACGTTCTGGCCAGTATGGCCGGCAGAGAAAATCTGAAGTGGTTGGATTAGTTCTATCTGTAGTCCACCAGGGCGCTAGTGTACACCTGGCATATCTGCGATAGCTGCGAGTTTTGAATAGTTCTGCCGGGGCGTCAGGGACTTTAGCCATTCTTATATAACCAGCGGGTGAGTTTTATGTTTAAAAAGAAAAAGTTAATAAAAAACACACTAAAGAAAGGCTAGTCTGCCAGTCAAACAAAAGCAGAAGCAGCGGTGCTACCACTGCAACGGCTAGAATTTGATTGAAGGTATTCAGTCGTTACCGACCTTGTTAAGGTTTTCTGCCGTATTTCCAGCTTGCGCTAGAATATTTCCTATAGTAAAGAATGAGGGTTTGTATTTAGTGTAGGAACAAAAACAGATTAATGGTAGTACAAAAAAATGCAAAGGATGAAGAGCGGCAACGTCCGTTCGTCATCCAAGCCAAAAGTAAAGTGAGCTAAATCACAGGTGTATGAGGGGGAGCAGTAGCTACCCCTCCCTAACCCCCACTAACTAGCAGTGTGGGTAGTTAACCCTCGCTAAATTTTAATGGCTCATCATTTCAGCTTCGCCGAAAGTAATACCCCTAATAAATAGTGTGGTTTGTATTCCAGTTATGGAACAAATGCTTAATCATGTGTGGGTGATGATGGAAATTATTTGGAAGGATTTCTTTTTCTATGCAAGCGGTAAGCCTGATGACCCACAGATCTGCACATGTACAAAAAGTGATTCGGCAACAAGAGTGCTGAGATAATATAAATACTGTACACACATACACTATATAAATATGTGTGGGAGGTGGGGTGAATGTAGTTCGTTGGGAAGAGTGTAAACGTTATTTATTACTTGTCAAATCAATTTCTTTAAACCGTGGCCAAGTAGTTTTACAGATAAAAACTTGGGGACCCAACAACCTACAAAGTATCCCATGAAACTAGCTTCATATTATTGTATTTCAGACAAAGATAAAATGATATTTTAATTATAAAATAAATTTTTGAATATACTTACTCGGTGAATATATAATAGCTGCTGCTCAGCGGCTCGACAGAAAACACACTCAAAAACTCGCGAGCGATCGCTATGAAGGTTGCGGGTGTGCCCACCAGCGCCAACTATCGGCCAGATAACACACATGCATGTAAACAAACCCTTCAATTCTTCTCGTCCCGCTGCGTCTCTATTGGGGAGGAAGGGAGGGCCTTTAATTTATATATTCACCGGGTAAGTATATTCAAAAATTTATTTTATAATTAAAATATCATTTTTAAATATTTAACTTAGCCGGTGAATATATAATAGCTGATTCACACCCAAGGCGGTGGGTAGAGACCAGAGTTAATTAAGTTTACAGCGTATATGCTAAGAGTTTTTGACAGTTATCAATATAACAAAACCAAAATATATAGGTACCTGGTAAGGAAGTTGACTTAGACGATTACTCTGCCTTGTAAGTCTGTCTTCCTCACGAAGCCCAGCGATCCTCTTAGGATGCTGAAGGACTCCCAGGAGCTGAAGTATGAAGGGTTGCAACCTATACTAACAGGACCTCATCAAACCCCTAATCTGGGCGCTCTCAAGAAATGACTTTGACCACCCGCCAAATCAACCAGGATGCGAAAGGCTTCTTAGCCTTCCGTACAACCCATAAAAAACAATATTAAAAACATTTCAAGAGACAGATTAAAAAGGATATTGGAATTAGGGAAGTGTAGTGGTAGAACCCTCACCCACTACTGCACTCGCTGCAACGAATGGACCCAGTGTGTAGCAGTCCTCGTAAAGAGTCTGGACATCTTTCAAGTAAAATGACACGAACACTGACTTGCTTCTCCAAAAAGTCGCGTCCATGATACTTTGCAGAGATCTATTTTGCTTGAAGGCCACGGAGGTTGCTATAGCTCTAATTTCGTGCGTCTTAACCTTAAGCAAAGATCGGTCTTCCTCATTCAAGTGGGAATGAGCTTCTCGTATTAAAAATCTGATAAAATATGACAAAGCATTCTTTGACATAGGCAAGGATGGTTTCTTAACTGAACACCATAACGCCTCAGATTTACCTCGTAATGGCTTAGTACGAGCTAAATAGAACTTAAGAGCTCTAACAGGACATAACACTCTTTCCAGTTCGTTGCCTACGATCTCTGATAAGCAAGGAATATCAAAAGATTCAGGCCAAGGACGAGAAGGCAGTTCATTTTTGGCCAGGAAACCAAGTTGAAGAGAACAAGTGGCTTTTTCTGTAGAAAAGCCGATGTTCTTACTGAAGGCATGAAGTTCACTGACTCTTTTAGCCGAGGCCAAGCACACCAGGAAAAGAGTCTTAAGAGTGAGATCCTTCAGGGAGGCTGAATGCAATGGCTCAAACCTGTCTGACATGAGGAACCTTAGGACCACGTCTAAGTTCCATCCAGGAGTAGCCAAACGACGTTCCTTAGAGGTTTCAAAAGACTTAAGGAGATCTTGTAGGTCTTTATTGTTGGAAAGATCTAAGCCTCTATGCCGAAAGACCGAAGCCAACATGCTCCTGTAGCCCTTGATCGTGGTAGCTGAAAGGGAGCGAACTTTTCTCAGGTGTAAGAGAAAATCAGCGATTTGGGCTACAGAGGTACTGGACGAGGATACAGATGCTGACTTGCACCAGTCTCGGAAGACTTCCCACTTCGACTGGTATACTCTAATGGTAGAAGCTCTCCTCGCTCTTGCAATCGCACTGGCTGCCTCCTTCGAAAAGCCTCGAGCTCTAGAGAGTCTTTCGATAGTCTGAAGGCAGTCAGACGAAGAGCGGGGAGGCTTTGGTGTACATTCTTTACGTGGGGCTGACGTAACAGATCTACTCTTAGAGGAAGACTCCTTGGAAAGTCTACCAGCCATCGAAGTACCTCGGTGAACAATTTTCTCGCGGGCCAGAGGGGAGCAACTAACGTCAACCTTGTCCCTTCGTGAGAGGCGAACTTCTGCAGTACCTTGTTGACAATCTTGAATGGTGGGAATGCATATAGGTCCAGATGAGACCAATCTAGAAGAAAAGCGTCTATGTGTATTGCTGCTGGGTCTGGGACTGGAGAGCAATAGATTGGAAGTCTCTTGGTCATCGAGGTTGCAAAGAGGTCTATGGTGGGTTGACCCCAAGTCGCCCAAAGACTCTTGCACACGTCCTTGTGGAGGGTCCATTCCGTAGGAATTACCTGACCCCTCCGACTGAGGCAGTCTGCTAAGACGTTCAAGTCGCCCTGGATAAACCTCGTTAACAGGGAGATGCCTCGATCTCTTGACCAAATGAGCAGGTCCCTTGCGATCTCGTACAGCGTCAGGGAGTGGGTGCCTCCTTGCTTGGAAATGTATGCCAAGGCTGTGGTATTGTGGCAGTTGATCTCTACCACTTTGTTTCGAAGGAGACTCTCGAAGGTCATCAAGGCCAGGTGGACTGCCAAAAGCTCCTTGCCGTTGATGTGCATGCTCCTCTGACTTGAGGTCCACAGACCTGAGCATTCCCGACCGTCCAGGGTCGCACCCCAACCCAAATCCGACGCGTCTGAGAATAGTACGTGGTTTGGGTTCTGAACTGCTAGGGAAAGTCCCTCTCTCAGACTGATATTGTCGTTCCACCAATTCAGGCATGCCTTTACTGGTTCGGAGATCGGGATTGAGACCGTCTCTAACGTCTTGTCCTTTTTCCAGTGAAAGGCTAGATGGAACTGGAGAGGTCGAAGGTGTAGCCTTCCTAGCGAGACAAACTGCTCCAGGGATGATAGAGTTCCTACTAGACTCATCCAATTCCTGACTGAGCATCGTTCTCTCTTCAACATCAGTTGGACTTTGAGCAGGGCTTGCTCTATTCGGGGGGCAGACGGAAAAGCCCGAAAAACTGGACTGCGAATCTCCATCCCTAAATACAGTATAGTTTGGGATGGAATCAGCTGGGACTTTTCTAGGTTGACCAAAAGTCCCAATTCCTTGGTCAGATCCAATGTCCAATGAAGATCCTGCAGACAGCGATGACTGGACGAGGCTCTGAGAAGCCAGTCGTCCAAGTACAGGGAGGCTCGGATTCCCGATAAATGGAGGAATTTTGCTACATTCCTCATAAGCCTCGTAAACACGAGAGGAGCAGGACTTAGGCCAAAGCACAGGGCCCGAAACTGGTATATCACATTGTTGAAAACAAACCTCAGAAACGGTTGGGAATCTGGGTGTATGGGGATGTGGAAGTATGCGTCTCTTAGGTCGAGAGAGACCATCCAGTCTCCCTTTCTGACCGCTGCTAAGACTGATTTCGTGGTCTCCATGGTGAACTTTGTCTTCGTAACAAAGACGTTGAGTGCACTGACGTCTAGCACCGGTCTCCAACCTCCTGTCTTCTTCGGTACTAGGAAGAGACGGTTGTAAAACCCCGGTGATTGAAGGTCCGAGACTTTCACCACCGCTCCCTTCTCTAGCAAAAGAGACACTTCTAGGTTCAGGGCTTGTCTCTTTGACTCCTCTCGGTACCTGGGAGAGAGGTCGATGGGGGAAGTCGCTAGAGGAGGTTTGCGTACAAATGGAATTTTGTACCCCTCTCTGAGCAACCTCACAGATTGTTGGTCTGCGCCCCTCTTCTCCCAGGCCTGCCAGAAGTTCTTCAGTCTGGCTCCTACTGCTGTCTGAGGCTGCGGGCAGTCAGACTCTGCCACGTGAGGACTTGGCTCCTCTCTTCTTTCCTCTCTTTCCCTCGGCACAAGTACTTCCCCTGCTGGGAGCTCTGCCACGAAAGGGCGGAATAAATCTGGACGCCGGAGTGTCTATCCTAGGTCTAGCAGAAAAGGATGTCGAAGGAGTCCCTTTGCAAGCAGAGGACGCCACCAAGTCATGGGTGTCCTTCTGCACGAGTGAAGAAGCTATGTCCTTAACCAATTGTTGCGGGAACAAAAACTTTGATAAGGGAGCAAAGAGCAGTTCAGATCTCTGACAGGGAGTAACTCCTGCCGACAGAAAAGAGCAAAGGGACTCTCGCTTCTTTAAGACTCCCGTCGTAAAAGAGGAGGAGAGCTCATTGGAACCATCGCGGATGGCTTTATCCATACAGGACATAATCAGTAAGGAGACATCTCTATCAGCCGATGAGATTTTCCTACTTAAGGCTCCCAAACACCAGTCAAGGAAGTTGAAAACTTCAAAGGCTCTGTAAATGCCTTTCAGCAGATGGTCAAGGTCCGAGGAGGACCAACTAATCTTCGAGCGTCTCATGGCTAGGCGGCGGGGAGAGTCTACAAGGCTTGAGAAGTCACCCTGGGCAGAGGCAGGGACTCCCAAGCCGAGAACTTCTCCCGTGGCATACCAGACGCTCGATCTAGACGAGAGTTTAGACAGAGGGAAGGCAAAGGCCGTCTTCCCCAAACTCCTCTTGGTTTCCAACCAGTCGCCTAAAAGCCGTAAAGCTCTCTTGGAAGAGCGAGAGAGCACAAGTTTTGTAAAGGCTGGCATGTTAGCAGGTACGCCTAGAACAAACTCAGACGGCGGCGAACGAGGAGCAACAGCGACGAAGTGATCGGGAAACAACTCCTTAAAAATTAACATGACTTTCTTAAAGTCCATTGATGGAGAAACTGTTCTGGGTTCGTCTACATCCGAAGGATGATCATCATGCTGAGGGTCAGCAACGTCCTCATCTGACAACTGCTGAGAAACAAGCAAAGGGGTTGGCAATGCTTGACACGCAGCGTCCACACGCACTGGTGCATTAGTAGCGGACCAGGACGCAACGTCATGTAACTGCTTAACAGTCTGTGAACTGTCAACAACAACAGGTGCGGGAGTACGCTCGGCGTCCACTCGAGACTGTTTTGACTGCCTAGTCTGAGCAGTCAAAACAACTCTAGACTGCGGTGGTTGACGCTCAGCGTCAAAACAAGTCAACTCCGCTGGTTGGCGAACGTCCTGAACGTCAACAGGAGCATTAGGAAGTGGCCTAACGTCCAAATGCGGCTGAAAATCAACACGTGACCGCATCGAGTGAGGCTCTACATATCGTGACTGACGTGACTTAGCTACGCCAACGTCAACAGGACGCACAAAGGTACGTTTGGGCGGCTGAAGGCCAGGATCTCGATGAGATAAACGGCTAGGCTCAACGTGAACCTTATCGGCAGAATAGTCTTCCATAAGGGAGGCGAGCTTAGTCTGCATGTCCTGCAGTATAACCCATTTAGGGTCCACGGGAATGGGTAGGGTAAACGACGGGGTTAACGTCTGAGACGGCACAACCTTGCCTACACCAAGACTCTCTGAGCCTGTGTAACGTTGCTGCTTAGGCGGCGAGCAGTCATCCGATGACTGCAACGGGTCAGAATTGTCCCAATGACTACATCCAGGACGCTGGACCTGTCCTGAAGGGACCGACTTTCGCTTAAGGGGCCTAGAAACCTTGCTCCACGGTTTCTTATGCGAAAAGCCTTCGGATGACGAGGAGAAAATGGGCTCTCTCGTCTTATGGTAGGGGCGATCTTGGTGAGATACGCCTGATACCATAGAGGGAACGTCTGTTCGCTGATCAAGGCCTCTCGAACCCATAAGTCGTACGACATTACTTCTCCCCTGGGCTTGGGAGCTTGCAAGAGGTCTCGGACTAGGTGAACGACAGGCACGAACAGACGAACCCTCGGTCGCAACACTGTTCACAACACTTTGCGCACTAATCACTTTCCCACTATTTTCCGCTGTGGCACTCTGACACTTAAGCTCTTTAACGTCAGCCATGAGTTGATTACGATCAGTTGCTAACGCTTCAACTCTTTCACCCAAGGCATGAATAGCACGTAACATGTCTTGCATAGATGGTTCCTGAGTCCCAGAAGGGGGGTTAGGTACAACCACTACAGGGGAAGGATTAGGGTCAGGGGCATGTGGAGAGGAAAAATCTACTGACCTAGAGGAACTCCTCCTTACCCTATCTCTCTCTAGCCTACGAGCATACTTATCGTATTCGAGCCTATCGAATTCCGAAAGGCCCACGCATTCCTCACACCGATCTCCTAATTGACAGGTTTTACCCCGACAATTAGAACACACAGTATGTGGATCGAGAGAGGCCTTTGGAAGACGCCTATTACAGTCCCTAGCATTACACTTACAAAATCTAGGGGCTTGTGAAGCGTCAGCCATTTTGAATTAGTCAAAGAAAGTCCAAAAAACAATCCAAGTCATCAACAATTAAATATGACAAATTCGAAGATAATTTGTATTTTTCCTAACCATACAAACCTTAGCTATTTACAAAGGGTATTACTTTTAGCGTAGCTGAAATGGCGAGCCATTAGAATCTAACGAGGGTGTATTACCCCCGCGCTAGTTAGCGGGGGGGTAGGGGAGTGGTAGCTAGCTACCCCTCCTCCCCCTCACACACACGTGAATACTCACTTTCACTTAGAGGTAGGACTTGTCTTGGGGGACAGGGCTGGCGGGCAAATATGTGTAAATAGCTAAGGTTTGTATGGTTAGGAAAAATACAAATTATCTTCGAATTTGTCATTTGTTCCGTAACCGAAATACAAACCACGCTATTTACAAAGGGTGACTTATCCCTTAGGAAGGGTGGAAAGTCCCCAGCCATACTGGCTTTGGCTTTACCCGGGGACTCAGAATCCGAGTGAGTCGCACTCGAGAAAAGGAGTCCCTGCACCTCACAAGTTCCTTGCTCCGCAAGGAACCATGTGGCCTACGTAAGTTTGTGTGTGAAGGAAGAAGTGTGACTCGTCCTAGGCAGTTGACCTGGAGTTCCAGAAGGAACTCTGGGTTAGGACGTTCCCAATACCACCTCGTCAGGGTATGGGGGACGCGACAGTATTGACTCAATACTCGGAACACAAGGAAGCATGGTTTACCTGCAGAGGTTCGAGGTCAGCTATGCAGAGACCAGGATGCTGCTTCCCCGTAGAGGGGATGATGAAGAAAGAAGTAAGGGCCAGACATACTTCTTTCGTTCATGCAGACTAAAACCTGATAACAATGCCCTCAACCTTCTGCTACCTGTCCAAAAGGGAGCCTGAGGTTAGACCAGCTGTTGTGTAGCCACCACAGAGCGATAGAAAACGTATCGAGACTCCTGTGGGTCACGCCCTGCAGGAAGCGGGCTGCGAAGGTCATCAGACGCTTCCAGACTCCAGCTTGTAGCACCTGCGTCACAGAGTAGTATTACTCGAAGGCAAGGGACGTTGCGATGTATCCAACATCGTGCTGTAGGGCGACGTGACGGGGGAGGGTCTGAAGACAGGACGAGATGAATGTCCTTGAGTCCGGGCTGAAGAGGTATACTGGTGACTCTCCCCCCATGTCCTCCTTGTGTTCCCAAATCGGCTGCAACTGAGGACAAACTGCAGCTAACCTCTCGATTCCTTACTGGCAAGAAAGAGAAGGTCTTGGGACATCAGACACAGAATGGAGACTCGAAATCTTGAATGAATCGGACCGAAGGGCCGGGACCCTCAGATTCTGAGTCTAGCCAACAACTCAGGAGCGAGCCTGAATGTTGCCTTCCCCTCTTCCTTAGAAAGGGGGGAGTAGTAAGAGACCAAGAAGATTGCTTACACACTGGCCGTGGCCAGAGTGAGCAGAAGACCCAAGGCGGAATACAATCCGAGGCCTGTCGTAAAAGGGGTCTTGAGAAGATCTCTTAAAGGACTAAAAGTCCGAGCCATGCTCCAAGTTGGAGGTCTTCCTCCGACTAGGGCAGGGACGATCGTAGCTTCGCATGAGCGAGGATAGATCCAGCGGGCAGGAAAGTTATCCCTTTAAGCCTGAAGGTCAGGGAAAGGCTGAGCGACAGGCTTCATTGCCGAGAGCGGAAAGGAGTTTCCTCCCGCCGAAAGGCAATAAGACTGTTATTGCTGGAGAAGAGGCCTCAAGGGAAGGGGTATATCTCCCACGGCACCAACCACCTTAGACTCTTCACTTTACCTGGGAGACCCCTGTGGATGACTATCGCAGATGACGCGACCTCCGTACCGCAACTGTAGCGGGTTGTCTCTTCTAGAGGAGGAAGCGTAGTGTCTCCAGGCATGAAGCCGAAGCGACGTCCCGGTTCGGGAGAGATGTCGCAGTGTGGTTGCTTGAGTAGTCTGCGCCGTGGGAGAAGCTCTCCCGGGAGTTCCGTCAGGGGAAGCAGAGGGTCCAGAAACCGTTCTGCGCGTAGTCCCAGTGGAGCTCTCCCATTGAAAGGTTGACAGACAACCTGGTCTTGTTGAGGCCCATTGTCCGCAGACAAAAAGGAGGGAAAACGCAGGCGTCGAAGTTGTCCCACCATCACCGGAATGCATCTTGCCAGTGTCTCGGGGACTGAGACTGGGGGGGAAGACTAGCGGAACCTTGAGGTTCCAAGCTGTCGCGATCAGGTCCCCCAGACCAGCACTTGCTGGTTACCCAAGGTCAAAGACCCCTAGGTACACTCTCTCTATGAGGCTCTGCTCGGATAGTCTGAGAAAAACATTCCCCTGCCTGGAATGAGAGAGCCGATGGTGGTATTGAGAGAATCTCAATCATCCCGGTATCTCTACTGCAAGATGTGAAGGTGTGAAAATGCGTCCCCTGCTGGTTAGAATGAAGTCGACGCGCAACGGGGACACTCGGCAGTAGCTGTAGGATCTGAAGAGGGGCCAGACTAAGGTCCCTAAGCCTGCCTGAATGATGGAGAGGTATCCTTCAGGTCTTGACCATAGGCCTGGACCGGAACATGACCCCCCCCCCCCCCCCTTTCCTTTGACGAGTCCGAGAACCGCATCAAGAATGTGGGGAAAGGACGAGAATATCCACTACCATCAAGAGGCTCCATAGGTCAACACCCATTGCAGGTCTAATAGTTCCGCTGGTCCCATAGGGCCAGGGAGTCCGGTTAAACATTGCCTGAAGCCACCGGAACTTGGATCGCCCCACATGGAACTTATCCTGAGGCGACCGTTCGGACTATAGACGGGTCAATGAGGAAAGAAGAACTAGGAAACGTTTCAAGGTAGGGCTGAAAGCTCTGCTTGACTGAGAACAGGTACTGCGACTCTCCTCAGTCTTGCCACAGTCAACCGAAAGGAAGGCTCGGAGGATGTGGTAACAGAATCTGGCGTCCCCAGGTGGTCACCCATCCAAGTACCGACGTTGCTTAACCTCGCTGGATGGACGAGAAGCGGGGTTTCCAATGTGGTAAGGCGGTTGACTCAATATCATGGCCAGATACTCCAGATGTTGAGGCAGAGGAAGAGAAGGCTCCAAGCAAAATACCATGAGCCCACACTCCTGGTAAGCATCCGGAAGCTTGTCCCGGCGCTGAAGAAGGTCGAAACCCGAGCCTACAGGAGTTGACCAGCCCTCCAAACAGCAGAGGGGGCGGAAGCCTGCCCCTGAGCGGCCAAGAGGAAGGCAGGGAGAGTTCTCTGGGGAAACAAACCTGCTATGCCACGGCGGGATAGCCACACTGCATCATAAGCAGGAATACTTGCAGTCTAGGCTGAATTCGACGAGCACCCTGGAAGATGGATGGAATGGAAACTGAAAGTACCCGTCCTTCCGATCCAGGGTTTTTAAGGAGTCCTGTCGCCTCGTTACCAGTCTGATCGATTCTGCTGGCCGAAGTTTGTTCGACAAACTTGATCTGGGCTGAGAGGTCGACTATGGACATCCCCTCTCAGATCCTTCCTTACAAGAAAGGATCGACTGAGGGGGCCGGGGGTGAAGCCGTCGATGATCCTAAGGAAGACCTTCGCCTAAGGTATGGATCATTCTGCCCAACCGGGCAATTCTGCTGACGCTATGGCATATTGGTTCAGAGACACTGAATTCGCTGACAGAGACGGCAGGCGCGATATCCTTGGCTACTCACAGAGAATATGCGGGAATGGGCATCGGGAAGCTGTCATTCGGATGAGTAACCTTATGTATCCTCCCAGCGAAAAACCTGCAATCCTAGAGTTCGTGAACTCCTTTTAGGACTATGCCCCCCCGGGGGAGTCTCCCGTGCCATCTGTTCCTGACAGGAGAAAACTGCAATTGGACACCTTGTCCCAGTTGTCGTAGCCGATAACTTAGGCCGACGTGGTTGAAAGAAAAGGCGCTGGAGCCCTGCAGAGTCTGGAAGAAAGCGCCTTGGAGGAGTGAAAACCGGAAGTCGATTTACTCCGCACAGCAGCTGTCTAAGTCTCTGTCCTTGGGCACAAACAAACTCTTCTCAAGGATGGAAGGGTGTCTGAGGTCGTCGACCTCCACAGATGAGACACCCGAAGGAAGCCCTCAGTCAGCGCGTCCAGATGGTACAACATCGAGCTTGTCCGCAAGTTAGATACTAACGACGAAAGGCCAAGGTGCCTGAGCTCGAGAGGAGGAAAGTACCCTTGATCTTCCTGTAGCTTCCTTGAACCAAACCTCGGGCCGTAACCGAGGAGGGAAAGAACCTGGTAAGCTCCCAGAGGAAGAGGTAAGCAGTCACCCCTTGTCCGATGGAGAAATCTCGAACGGAAAGCCCCCCCCCCGCCAAAAATCCTTCCAGGGAATGACGGGGAAGGGCTAACCCAGGTTCAGGAATAGAGGAGTGTTGTTCAGATCTCTCTTAAGTTTCTCCTATTCTGCAAGTGCCATGCTCTGTGTTTACGGGGTGAGACAGTGTTCTGGAAATACGCTCCAGAAGAACTCGCCAGGCTGGTCATGCTGCGAAAACCCCATTGGGAATCGTGGTCGCAATTGCCCTGGAGCTCGCGCGACGGGAATTCCTGGTAGTCGGCGGGCGATAACCCATAGACGAGCAATGGATACTGCAAGAAATAAGCCGACATTTGTGCGAAGAAACACTGTAGGTTTGCGCGACGGAACATCATCCGTCTGCGCGATGGAAAAAAACCGTTGGTTCACGCGTGGACGAACATTGGAGAGCATGAGCGTGGACGTGCAGGCACGTGGGCGTGTGGCCGCGCGGGCGAGTGGTCGTGCGGTTGCACGGGCGAGCGGTCGCGCGGTTGCACGGGCGAGCGGTCGCGCGGTTGCACGGGCGAGCGGTCGCGCGGTTGCACGGGCGAGCAGTCGCGCTGGCGCGCAGGCGAGCGGTCGCGCGGGCGCGCAGGCGAGCGGTCGCGCAGGCGAGCGGTCGCGCGGGCGCGTAGGCGAGCGGTCGCGCGGGCGCGCAGGCGAGCGGTCGCACGGGCGCGCCCGCGCGACCGCTCGCCTGCGCGCCAGCGCGACCGCTCGCCCGTGCAACCGCGCGACCGCTCGCCCGATTGATCACTAGTACGACCACCTTTAAGTAAATTAATTTCTGACATAATTTGCTTTTTATCCGCCGCTAAAGATTCAACTCTCACACCGAGAGCTTGAATCGCGGACAACATCTCCCTCATCGTAGGGTCATTCGGCTCTTGACCTACCACTACGAGGGAAGGAATAGGATTAATGATATCAGACCCAGGTAAATCCACAGATCCACTCTAATTTCTGAGTATAACGCTCATAAGCTACCCACTGACTTTCAATTAACGAAGAACATTCTTCACACCGATCCCCAAAAGAACACGATTTTCCCCTACATTTAACACAAATTGTATGCGGATCAACAGAACCCTTAGGAAGGCAAGTGTGACAACCCTTACTAAACTTCCTATATACAGGGGAGGGGTCGGCCATATTGAAAAGTGACGATAGAGAATTAAACAATAACAAAGGTCAAAACAACTAAAAACAACAAAAACAAAAAGACAGAGTACATCACCAAATAAACCGTCCAGTTGAATGTAAACAGCGAGTGAATTTTCAACGTTCTGGCCAGTATGGCCGGCAGAGAAAATCTGAAGTGGTTGGATTAGTTCTATCTGTAGTCCACCAGGGCGCTAGTGTACACCTGGCATATCTGCGATAGCTGCGAGTTTTGAATAGTTCTGCCGGGGCGTCAGGGACTTTAGCCATTCTTATATAACCAGCGGGTGAGTTTTATGTTTAAAAAGAAAAAGTTAATAAAAAACACACTAAAGAAAGGCTAGTCTGCCAGTCAAACAAAAGCAGAAGCAGCGGTGCTACCACTGCAACGGCTAGAATTTGATTGAAGGTATTCAGTCGTTACCGACCTTGTTAAGGTTTTCTGCCGTATTTCCAGCTTGCGCTAGAATATTTCCTATAGTAAAGAATGAGGGTTTGTATTTAGTGTAGGAACAAAAACAGATTAATGGTAGTACAAAAAAATGCAAAGGATGAAGAGCGGCAACGTCCGTTCGTCATCCAAGCCAAAAGTAAAGTGAGCTAAATCACAGGTGTATGAGGGGGAGCAGTAGCTACCCCTCCCTAACCCCCACTAACTAGCAGTGTGGGTAGTTAACCCTCGCTAAATTTTAATGGCTCATCATTTCAGCTTCGCCGAAAGTAATACCCCTAATAAATAGTGTGGTTTGTATTCCAGTTATGGAACAAATGCTTAATCATGTGTGGGTGATGATGGAAATTATTTGGAAGGATTTCTTTTTCTATGCAAGCGGTAAGCCTGATGACCCACAGATCTGCACATGTACAAAAAGTGATTCGGCAACAAGAGTGCTGAGATAATATAAATACTGTACACACATACACTATATAAATATGTGTGGGAGGTGGGGTGAATGTAGTTCGTTGGGAAGAGTGTAAACGTTATTTATTACTTGTCAAATCAATTTCTTTAAACCGTGGCCAAGTAGTTTTACAGATAAAAACTTGGGGACCCAACAACCTACAAAGTATCCCATGAAACTAGCTTCATATTATTGTATTTCAGACAAAGATAAAATGATATTTTAATTATAAAATAAATTTTTGAATATACTTACTCGGTGAATATATAATAGCTGCTGCTCAGCGGCTCGACAGAAAACACACTCAAAAACTCGCGAGCGATCGCTATGAAGGTTGCGGGTGTGCCCACCAGCGCCAACTATCGGCCAGATAACACACATGCATGTAAACAAACCCTTCAATTCTTCTCGTCCCGCTGCGTCTCTATTGGGGAGGAAGGGAGGGCCTTTAATTTATATATTCACCGGGTAAGTATATTCAAAAATTTATTTTATAATTAAAATATCATTTTTAAATATTTAACTTAGCCGGTGAATATATAATAGCTGATTCACACCCAAGGCGGTGGGTAGAGACCAGAGTTAATTAAGTTTACAGCGTATATGCTAAGAGTTTTTGACAGTTATCAATATAACAAAACCAAAATATATAGGTACCTGGTAAGGAAGTTGACTTAGACGATTACTCTGCCTTGTAAGTCTGTCTTCCTCACGAAGCCCAGCGATCCTCTTAGGATGCTGAAGGACTCCCAGGAGCTGAAGTATGAAGGGTTGCAACCTATACTAACAGGACCTCATCAAACCCCTAATCTGGGCGCTCTCAAGAAATGACTTTGACCACCCGCCAAATCAACCAGGATGCGAAAGGCTTCTTAGCCTTCCGTACAACCCATAAAAAACAATATTAAAAACATTTCAAGAGACAGATTAAAAAGGATATTGGAATTAGGGAAGTGTAGTGGTAGAACCCTCACCCACTACTGCACTCGCTGCAACGAATGGACCCAGTGTGTAGCAGTCCTCGTAAAGAGTCTGGACATCTTTCAAGTAAAATGACACGAACACTGACTTGCTTCTCCAAAAAGTCGCGTCCATGATACTTTGCAGAGATCTATTTTGCTTGAAGGCCACGGAGGTTGCTATAGCTCTAATTTCGTGCGTCTTAACCTTAAGCAAAGATCGGTCTTCCTCATTCAAGTGGGAATGAGCTTCTCGTATTAAAAATCTGATAAAATATGACAAAGCATTCTTTGACATAGGCAAGGATGGTTTCTTAACTGAACACCATAACGCCTCAGATTTACCTCGTAATGGCTTAGTACGAGCTAAATAGAACTTAAGAGCTCTAACAGGACATAACACTCTTTCCAGTTCGTTGCCTACGATCTCTGATAAGCAAGGAATATCAAAAGATTCAGGCCAAGGACGAGAAGGCAGTTCATTTTTGGCCAGGAAACCAAGTTGAAGAGAACAAGTGGCTTTTTCTGTAGAAAAGCCGATGTTCTTACTGAAGGCATGAAGTTCACTGACTCTTTTAGCCGAGGCCAAGCACACCAGGAAAAGAGTCTTAAGAGTGAGATCCTTCAGGGAGGCTGAATGCAATGGCTCAAACCTGTCTGACATGAGGAACCTTAGGACCACGTCTAAGTTCCATCCAGGAGTAGCCAAACGACGTTCCTTAGAGGTTTCAAAAGACTTAAGGAGATCTTGTAGGTCTTTATTGTTGGAAAGATCTAAGCCTCTATGCCGAAAGACCGAAGCCAACATGCTCCTGTAGCCCTTGATCGTGGTAGCTGAAAGGGAGCGAACTTTTCTCAGGTGTAAGAGAAAATCAGCGATTTGGGCTACAGAGGTACTGGACGAGGATACAGATGCTGACTTGCACCAGTCTCGGAAGACTTCCCACTTCGACTGGTATACTCTAATGGTAGAAGCTCTCCTCGCTCTTGCAATCGCACTGGCTGCCTCCTTCGAAAAGCCTCGAGCTCTAGAGAGTCTTTCGATAGTCTGAAGGCAGTCAGACGAAGAGCGGGGAGGCTTTGGTGTACATTCTTTACGTGGGGCTGACGTAACAGATCTACTCTTAGAGGAAGACTCCTTGGAAAGTCTACCAGCCATCGAAGTACCTCGGTGAACAATTTTCTCGCGGGCCAGAGGGGAGCAACTAACGTCAACCTTGTCCCTTCGTGAGAGGCGAACTTCTGCAGTACCTTGTTGACAATCTTGAATGGTGGGAATGCATATAGGTCCAGATGAGACCAATCTAGAAGAAAAGCGTCTATGTGTATTGCTGCTGGGTCTGGGACTGGAGAGCAATAGATTGGAAGTCTCTTGGTCATCGAGGTTGCAAAGAGGTCTATGGTGGGTTGACCCCAAGTCGCCCAAAGACTCTTGCACACGTCCTTGTGGAGGGTCCATTCCGTAGGAATTACCTGACCCCTCCGACTGAGGCAGTCTGCTAAGACGTTCAAGTCGCCCTGGATAAACCTCGTTAACAGGGAGATGCCTCGATCTCTTGACCAAATGAGCAGGTCCCTTGCGATCTCGTACAGCGTCAGGGAGTGGGTGCCTCCTTGCTTGGAAATGTATGCCAAGGCTGTGGTATTGTGGCAGTTGATCTCTACCACTTTGTTTCGAAGGAGACTCTCGAAGGTCATCAAGGCCAGGTGGACTGCCAAAAGCTCCTTGCCGTTGATGTGCATGCTCCTCTGACTTGAGGTCCACAGACCTGAGCATTCCCGACCGTCCAGGGTCGCACCCCAACCCAAATCCGACGCGTCTGAGAATAGTACGTGGTTTGGGTTCTGAACTGCTAGGGAAAGTCCCTCTCTCAGACTGATATTGTCGTTCCACCAATTCAGGCATGCCTTTACTGGTTCGGAGATCGGGATTGAGACCGTCTCTAACGTCTTGTCCTTTTTCCAGTGAAAGGCTAGATGGAACTGGAGAGGTCGAAGGTGTAGCCTTCCTAGCGAGACAAACTGCTCCAGGGATGATAGAGTTCCTACTAGACTCATCCAATTCCTGACTGAGCATCGTTCTCTCTTCAACATCAGTTGGACTTTGAGCAGGGCTTGCTCTATTCGGGGGGCAGACGGAAAAGCCCGAAAAACTGGACTGCGAATCTCCATCCCTAAATACAGTATAGTTTGGGATGGAATCAGCTGGGACTTTTCTAGGTTGACCAAAAGTCCCAATTCCTTGGTCAGATCCAATGTCCAATGAAGATCCTGCAGACAGCGATGACTGGACGAGGCTCTGAGAAGCCAGTCGTCCAAGTACAGGGAGGCTCGGATTCCCGATAAATGGAGGAATTTTGCTACATTCCTCATAAGCCTCGTAAACACGAGAGGAGCAGGACTTAGGCCAAAGCACAGGGCCCGAAACTGGTATATCACATTGTTGAAAACAAACCTCAGAAACGGTTGGGAATCTGGGTGTATGGGGATGTGGAAGTATGCGTCTCTTAGGTCGAGAGAGACCATCCAGTCTCCCTTTCTGACCGCTGCTAAGACTGATTTCGTGGTCTCCATGGTGAACTTTGTCTTCGTAACAAAGACGTTGAGTGCACTGACGTCTAGCACCGGTCTCCAACCTCCTGTCTTCTTCGGTACTAGGAAGAGACGGTTGTAAAACCCCGGTGATTGAAGGTCCGAGACTTTCACCACCGCTCCCTTCTCTAGCAAAAGAGACACTTCTAGGTTCAGGGCTTGTCTCTTTGACTCCTCTCGGTACCTGGGAGAGAGGTCGATGGGGGAAGTCGCTAGAGGAGGTTTGCGTACAAATGGAATTTTGTACCCCTCTCTGAGCAACCTCACAGATTGTTGGTCTGCGCCCCTCTTCTCCCAGGCCTGCCAGAAGTTCTTCAGTCTGGCTCCTACTGCTGTCTGAGGCTGCGGGCAGTCAGACTCTGCCACGTGAGGACTTGGCTCCTCTCTTCTTTCCTCTCTTTCCCTCGGCACAAGTACTTCCCCTGCTGGGAGCTCTGCCACGAAAGGGCGGAATAAATCTGGACGCCGGAGTGTCTATCCTAGGTCTAGCAGAAAAGGATGTCGAAGGAGTCCCTTTGCAAGCAGAGGACGCCACCAAGTCATGGGTGTCCTTCTGCACGAGTGAAGAAGCTATGTCCTTAACCAATTGTTGCGGGAACAAAAACTTTGATAAGGGAGCAAAGAGCAGTTCAGATCTCTGACAGGGAGTAACTCCTGCCGACAGAAAAGAGCAAAGGGACTCTCGCTTCTTTAAGACTCCCGTCGTAAAAGAGGAGGAGAGCTCATTGGAACCATCGCGGATGGCTTTATCCATACAGGACATAATCAGTAAGGAGACATCTCTATCAGCCGATGAGATTTTCCTACTTAAGGCTCCCAAACACCAGTCAAGGAAGTTGAAAACTTCAAAGGCTCTGTAAATGCCTTTCAGCAGATGGTCAAGGTCCGAGGAGGACCAACTAATCTTCGAGCGTCTCATGGCTAGGCGGCGGGGAGAGTCTACAAGGCTTGAGAAGTCACCCTGGGCAGAGGCAGGGACTCCCAAGCCGAGAACTTCTCCCGTGGCATACCAGACGCTCGATCTAGACGAGAGTTTAGACAGAGGGAAGGCAAAGGCCGTCTTCCCCAAACTCCTCTTGGTTTCCAACCAGTCGCCTAAAAGCCGTAAAGCTCTCTTGGAAGAGCGAGAGAGCACAAGTTTTGTAAAGGCTGGCATGTTAGCAGGTACGCCTAGAACAAACTCAGACGGCGGCGAACGAGGAGCAACAGCGACGAAGTGATCGGGAAACAACTCCTTAAAAATTAACATGACTTTCTTAAAGTCCATTGATGGAGAAACTGTTCTGGGTTCGTCTACATCCGAAGGATGATCATCATGCTGAGGGTCAGCAACGTCCTCATCTGACAACTGCTGAGAAACAAGCAAAGGGGTTGGCAATGCTTGACACGCAGCGTCCACACGCACTGGTGCATTAGTAGCGGACCAGGACGCAACGTCATGTAACTGCTTAACAGTCTGTGAACTGTCAACAACAACAGGTGCGGGAGTACGCTCGGCGTCCACTCGAGACTGTTTTGACTGCCTAGTCTGAGCAGTCAAAACAACTCTAGACTGCGGTGGTTGACGCTCAGCGTCAAAACAAGTCAACTCCGCTGGTTGGCGAACGTCCTGAACGTCAACAGGAGCATTAGGAAGTGGCCTAACGTCCAAATGCGGCTGAAAATCAACACGTGACCGCATCGAGTGAGGCTCTACATATCGTGACTGACGTGACTTAGCTACGCCAACGTCAACAGGACGCACAAAGGTACGTTTGGGCGGCTGAAGGCCAGGATCTCGATGAGATAAACGGCTAGGCTCAACGTGAACCTTATCGGCAGAATAGTCTTCCATAAGGGAGGCGAGCTTAGTCTGCATGTCCTGCAGTATAACCCATTTAGGGTCCACGGGAATGGGTAGGGTAAACGACGGGGTTAACGTCTGAGACGGCACAACCTTGCCTACACCAAGACTCTCTGAGCCTGTGTAACGTTGCTGCTTAGGCGGCGAGCAGTCATCCGATGACTGCAACGGGTCAGAATTGTCCCAATGACTACATCCAGGACGCTGGACCTGTCCTGAAGGGACCGACTTTCGCTTAAGGGGCCTAGAAACCTTGCTCCACGGTTTCTTATGCGAAAAGCCTTCGGATGACGAGGAGAAAATGGGCTCTCTCGTCTTATGGTAGGGGCGATCTTGGTGAGATACGCCTGATACCATAGAGGGAACGTCTGTTCGCTGATCAAGGCCTCTCGAACCCATAAGTCGTACGACATTACTTCTCCCCTGGGCTTGGGAGCTTGCAAGAGGTCTCGGACTAGGTGAACGACAGGCACGAACAGACGAACCCTCGGTCGCAACACTGTTCACAACACTTTGCGCACTAATCACTTTCCCACTATTTTCCGCTGTGGCACTCTGACACTTAAGCTCTTTAACGTCAGCCATGAGTTGATTACGATCAGTTGCTAACGCTTCAACTCTTTCACCCAAGGCATGAATAGCACGTAACATGTCTTGCATAGATGGTTCCTGAGTCCCAGAAGGGGGGTTAGGTACAACCACTACAGGGGAAGGATTAGGGTCAGGGGCATGTGGAGAGGAAAAATCTACTGACCTAGAGGAACTCCTCCTTACCCTATCTCTCTCTAGCCTACGAGCATACTTATCGTATTCGAGCCTATCGAATTCCGAAAGGCCCACGCATTCCTCACACCGATCTCCTAATTGACAGGTTTTACCCCGACAATTAGAACACACAGTATGTGGATCGAGAGAGGCCTTTGGAAGACGCCTATTACAGTCCCTAGCATTACACTTACAAAATCTAGGGGCTTGTGAAGCGTCAGCCATTTTGAATTAGTCAAAGAAAGTCCAAAAAACAATCCAAGTCATCAACAATTAAATATGACAAATTCGAAGATAATTTGTATTTTTCCTAACCATACAAACCTTAGCTATTTACAAAGGGTATTACTTTTAGCGTAGCTGAAATGGCGAGCCATTAGAATCTAACGAGGGTGTATTACCCCCGCGCTAGTTAGCGGGGGGGTAGGGGAGTGGTAGCTAGCTACCCCTCCTCCCCCTCACACACACGTGAATACTCACTTTCACTTAGAGGTAGGACTTGTCTTGGGGGACAGGGCTGGCGGGCAAATATGTGTAAATAGCTAAGGTTTGTATGGTTAGGAAAAATACAAATTATCTTCGAATTTGTCATTTGTTCCGTAACCGAAATACAAACCACGCTATTTACAAAGGGTGACTTATCCCTTAGGAAGGGTGGAAAGTCCCCAGCCATACTGGCTTTGGCTTTACCCGGGGACTCAGAATCCGAGTGAGTCGCACTCGAGAAAAGGAGTCCCTGCACCTCACAAGTTCCTTGCTCCGCAAGGAACCATGTGGCCTACGTAAGTTTGTGTGTGAAGGAAGAAGTGTGACTCGTCCTAGGCAGTTGACCTGGAGTTCCAGAAGGAACTCTGGGTTAGGACGTTCCCAATACCACCTCGTCAGGGTATGGGGGACGCGACAGTATTGACTCAATACTCGGAACACAAGGAAGCATGGTTTACCTGCAGAGGTTCGAGGTCAGCTATGCAGAGACCAGGATGCTGCTTCCCCGTAGAGGGGATGATGAAGAAAGAAGTAAGGGCCAGACATACTTCTTTCGTTCATGCAGACTAAAACCTGATAACAATGCCCTCAACCTTCTGCTACCTGTCCAAAAGGGAGCCTGAGGTTAGACCAGCTGTTGTGTAGCCACCACAGAGCGATAGAAAACGTATCGAGACTCCTGTGGGTCACGCCCTGCAGGAAGCGGGCTGCGAAGGTCATCAGACGCTTCCAGACTCCAGCTTGTAGCACCTGCGTCACAGAGTAGTATTACTCGAAGGCAAGGGACGTTGCGATGTATCCAACATCGTGCTGTAGGGCGACGTGACGGGGGAGGGTCTGAAGACAGGACGAGATGAATGTCCTTGAGTCCGGGCTGAAGAGGTATACTGGTGACTCTCCCCCCATGTCCTCCTTGTGTTCCCAAATCGGCTGCAACTGAGGACAAACTGCAGCTAACCTCTCGATTCCTTACTGGCAAGAAAGAGAAGGTCTTGGGACATCAGACACAGAATGGAGACTCGAAATCTTGAATGAATCGGACCGAAGGGCCGGGACCCTCAGATTCTGAGTCTAGCCAACAACTCAGGAGCGAGCCTGAATGTTGCCTTCCCCTCTTCCTTAGAAAGGGGGGAGTAGTAAGAGACCAAGAAGATTGCTTACACACTGGCCGTGGCCAGAGTGAGCAGAAGACCCAAGGCGGAATACAATCCGAGGCCTGTCGTAAAAGGGGTCTTGAGAAGATCTCTTAAAGGACTAAAAGTCCGAGCCATGCTCCAAGTTGGAGGTCTTCCTCCGACTAGGGCAGGGACGATCGTAGCTTCGCATGAGCGAGGATAGATCCAGCGGGCAGGAAAGTTATCCCTTTAAGCCTGAAGGTCAGGGAAAGGCTGAGCGACAGGCTTCATTGCCGAGAGCGGAAAGGAGTTTCCTCCCGCCGAAAGGCAATAAGACTGTTATTGCTGGAGAAGAGGCCTCAAGGGAAGGGGTATATCTCCCACGGCACCAACCACCTTAGACTCTTCACTTTGCCTGGGAGACCCCTGTGGATGACTATCGCAGATGACGCGACCTCCGTACCGCAACTGTAGCGGGTTGTCTCTTCTAGAGGAGGAAGCGTAGTGTCTCCAGGCATGAAGCCGAAGCGACGTCCCGGTTCGGGAGAGATGTCGCAGTGTGGTTGCTTGAGTAGTCTGCGCCGTGGGAGAAGCTCTCCCGGGAGTTCCGTCAGGGGAAGCAGAGGGTCCAGAAACCGTTCTGCGCGTAGTCCCAGTGGAGCTCTCCCATTGAAAGGTTGACAGACAACCTGGTCTTGTTGAGGCCCATTGTCCGCAGACAAAAAGGAGGGAAAACGCAGGCGTCGAAGTTGTCCCACCATCACCGGAATGCATCTTGCCAGTGTCTCGGGGACTGAGACTGGGGGGGAAGACTAGCGGAACCTTGAGGTTCCAAGCTGTCGCGATCAGGTCCCCCAGACCAGCACTTGCTGGTTACCCAAGGTCAAAGACCCCTAGGTACACTCTCTCTATGAGGCTCTGCTCGGATAGTCTGAGAAAAACATTCCCCTGCCTGGAATGAGAGAGCCGATGGTGGTATTGAGAGAATCTCAATCATCCCGGTATCTCTACTGCAAGATGTGAAGGTGTGAAAATGCGTCCCCTGCTGGTTAGAATGAAGTCGACGCGCAACGGGGACACTCGGCAGTAGCTGTAGGATCTGAAGAGGGGCCAGACTAAGGTCCCTAAGCCTGCCTGAATGATGGAGAGGTATCCTTCAGGTCTTGACCATAGGCCTGGACCGGAACATGACCCCCCCCCCCCCCTTTCCTTTGACGAGTCCGAGAACCGCATCAAGAATGTGGGGAAAGGACGAGAATATCCACTACCATCAAGAGGCTCCATAGGTCAACACCCATTGCAGGTCTAATAGTTCCGCTGGTCCCATAGGGCCAGGGAGTCCGGTTAAACATTGCCTGAAGCCACCGGAACTTGGATCGCCCCACATGGAACTTATCCTGAGGCGACCGTTCGGACTATAGACGGGTCAATGAGGAAAGAAGAACTAGGAAACGTTTCAAGGTAGGGCTGAAAGCTCTGCTTGACTGAGAACAGGTACTGCGACTCTCCTCAGTCTTGCCACAGTCAACCGAAAGGAAGGCTCGGAGGATGTGGTAACAGAATCTGGCGTCCCCAGGTGGTCACCCATCCAAGTACCGACGTTGCTTAACCTCGCTGGATGGACGAGAAGCGGGGTTTCCAATGTGGTAAGGCGGTTGACTCAATATCATGGCCAGATACTCCAGATGTTGAGGCAGAGGAAGAGAAGGCTCCAAGCAAAATACCATGAGCCCACACTCCTGGTAAGCATCCGGAAGCTTGTCCCGGCGCTGAAGAAGGTCGAAACCCGAGCCTACAGGAGTTGACCAGCCCTCCAAACAGCAGAGGGGGCGGAAGCCTGCCCCTGAGCGGCCAAGAGGAAGGCAGGGAGAGTTCTCTGGGGAAACAAACCTGCTATGCCACGGCGGGATAGCCACACTGCATCATAAGCAGGAATACTTGCAGTCTAGGCTGAATTCGACGAGCACCCTGGAAGATGGATGGAATGGAAACTGAAAGTACCCGTCCTTCCGATCCAGGGTTTTTAAGGAGTCCTGTCGCCTCGTTACCAGTCTGATCGATTCTGCTGGCCGAAGTTTGTTCGACAAACTTGATCTGGGCTGAGAGGTCGACTATGGACATCCCCTCTCAGATCCTTCCTTACAAGAAAGGATCGACTGAGGGGGCCGGGGGTGAAGCCGTCGATGATCCTAAGGAAGACCTTCGCCTAAGGTATGGATCATTCTGCCCAACCGGGCAATTCTGCTGACGCTATGGCATATTGGTTCAGAGACACTGAATTCGCTGACAGAGACGGCAGGCGCGATATCCTTGGCTACTCACAGAGAATATGCGGGAATGGGCATCGGGAAGCTGTCATTCGGATGAGTAACCTTATGTATCCTCCCAGCGAAAAACCTGCAATCCTAGAGTTCGTGAACTCCTTTTAGGACTATGCCCCCCCGGGGGAGTCTCCCGTGCCATCTGTTCCTGACAGGAGAAAACTGCAATTGGACACCTTGTCCCAGTTGTCGTAGCCGATAACTTAGGCCGACGTGGTTGAAAGAAAAGGCGCTGGAGCCCTGCAGAGTCTGGAAGAAAGCGCCTTGGAGGAGTGAAAACCGGAAGTCGATTTACTCCGCACAGCAGCTGTCTAAGTCTCTGTCCTTGGGCACAAACAAACTCTTCTCAAGGATGGAAGGGTGTCTGAGGTCGTCGACCTCCACAGATGAGACACCCGAAGGAAGCCCTCAGTCAGCGCGTCCAGATGGTACAACATCGAGCTTGTCCGCAAGTTAGATACTAACGACGAAAGGCCAAGGTGCCTGAGCTCGAGAGGAGGAAAGTACCCTTGATCTTCCTGTAGCTTCCTTGAACCAAACCTCGGGCCGTAACCGAGGAGGGAAAGAACCTGGTAAGCTCCCAGAGGAAGAGGTAAGCAGTCACCCCTTGTCCGATGGAGAAATCTCGAACGGAAAGCCCCCCCCCCGCCAAAAATCCTTCCAGGGAATGACGGGGAAGGGCTAACCCAGGTTCAGGAATAGAGGAGTGTTGTTCAGATCTCTCTTAAGTTTCTCCTATTCTGCAAGTGCCATGCTCTGTGTTTACGGGGTGAGACAGTGTTCTGGAAATACGCTCCAGAAGAACTCGCCAGGCTGGTCATGCTGCGAAAACCCCATTGGGAATCGTGGTCGCAATTGCCCTGGAGCTCGCGCGACGGGAATTCCTGGTAGTCGGCGGGCGATAACCCATAGACGAGCAATGGATACTGCAAGAAATAAGCCGACATTTGTGCGAAGAAACACTGTAGGTTTGCGCGACGGAACATCATCCGTCTGCGCGATGGAAAAAAACCGTTGGTTCACGCGTGGACGAACATTGGAGAGCATGAGCGTGGACGTGCAGGCACGTGGGCGTGTGGCCGCGCGGGCGAGTGGTCGTGCGGTTGCACGGGCGAGCGGTCGCGCGGTTGCACGGGCGAGCGGTCGCGCGGTTGCACGGGCGAGCGGTCGCGCTGGCGCGCAGGCGAGCGGTCGCGCGGGCGCGCAGGCGAGCGGTCGCGCAGGCGAGCGGTCGCGCGGGCGCGTAGGCGAGCGGTCGCGCGGGCGCGCAGGCGAGCGGTCGCACGGGCGCGCCCGCGCGACCGCTCGCCTGCGCGCCAGCGCGACCGCTCGCCCGTGCAACCGCGCGACCGCTCGCCCGATTGATCACTAGTACGACCACCTTTAAGTAAATTAATTTCTGACATAATTTGCTTTTTATCCGCCGCTAAAGATTCAACTCTCACACCGAGAGCTTGAATCGCGGACAACATCTCCCTCATCGTAGGGTCATTCGGCTCTTGACCTACCACTACGAGGGAAGGAATAGGATTAATGATATCAGACCCAGGTAAATCCACAGATCCACTCTAATTTCTGAGTATAACGCTCATAAGCTACCCACTGACTTTCAATTAACGAAGAACATTCTTCACACCGATCCCCAAAAGAACACGATTTTCCCCTACATTTAACACAAATTGTATGCGGATCAACAGAACCCTTAGGAAGGCAAGTGTGACAACCCTTACTAAACTTCCTATATACAGGGGAGGGGTCGGCCATATTGAAAAGTGACGATAGAGAATTAAACAATAACAAAGGTCAAAACAACTAAAAACAACAAAAACAAAAAGACAGAGTACATCACCAAATAAACCGTCCAGTTGAATGTAAACAGCGAGTGAATTTTCAACGTTCTGGCCAGTATGGCCGGCAGAGAAAATCTGAAGTGGTTGGATTAGTTCTATCTGTAGTCCACCAGGGCGCTAGTGTACACCTGGCATATCTGCGATAGCTGCGAGTTTTGAATAGTTCTGCCGGGGCGTCAGGGACTTTAGCCATTCTTATATAACCAGCGGGTGAGTTTTATGTTTAAAAAGAAAAAGTTAATAAAAAACACACTAAAGAAAGGCTAGTCTGCCAGTCAAACAAAAGCAGAAGCAGCGGTGCTACCACTGCAACGGCTAGAATTTGATTGAAGGTATTCAGTCGTTACCGACCTTGTTAAGGTTTTCTGCCGTATTTCCAGCTTGCGCTAGAATATTTCCTATAGTAAAGAATGAGGGTTTGTATTTAGTGTAGGAACAAAAACAGATTAATGGTAGTACAAAAAAATGCAAAGGATGAAGAGCGGCAACGTCCGTTCGTCATCCAAGCCAAAAGTAAAGTGAGCTAAATCACAGGTGTATGAGGGGGAGCAGTAGCTACCCCTCCCTAACCCCCACTAACTAGCAGTGTGGGTAGTTAACCCTCGCTAAATTTTAATGGCTCATCATTTCAGCTTCGCCGAAAGTAATACCCCTAATAAATAGTGTGGTTTGTATTCCAGTTATGGAACAAATGCTTAATCATGTGTGGGTGATGATGGAAATTATTTGGAAGGATTTCTTTTTCTATGCAAGCGGTAAGCCTGATGACCCACAGATCTGCACATGTACAAAAAGTGATTCGGCAACAAGAGTGCTGAGATAATATAAATACTGTACACACATACACTATATAAATATGTGTGGGAGGTGGGGTGAATGTAGTTCGTTGGGAAGAGTGTAAACGTTATTTATTACTTGTCAAATCAATTTCTTTAAACCGTGGCCAAGTAGTTTTACAGATAAAAACTTGGGGACCCAACAACCTACAAAGTATCCCATGAAACTAGCTTCATATTATTGTATTTCAGACAAAGATAAAATGATATTTTAATTATAAAATAAATTTTTGAATATACTTACTCGGTGAATATATAATAGCTGCTGCTCAGCGGCTCGACAGAAAACACACTCAAAAACTCGCGAGCGATCGCTATGAAGGTTGCGGGTGTGCCCACCAGCGCCAACTATCGGCCAGATAACACACATGCATGTAAACAAACCCTTCAATTCTTCTCGTCCCGCTGCGTCTCTATTGGGGAGGAAGGGAGGGCCTTTAATTTATATATTCACCGGGTAAGTATATTCAAAAATTTATTTTATAATTAAAATATCATTTTTAAATATTTAACTTAGCCGGTGAATATATAATAGCTGATTCACACCCAAGGCGGTGGGTAGAGACCAGAGTTAATTAAGTTTACAGCGTATATGCTAAGAGTTTTTGACAGTTATCAATATAACAAAACCAAAATATATAGGTACCTGGTAAGGAAGTTGACTTAGACGATTACTCTGCCTTGTAAGTCTGTCTTCCTCACGAAGCCCAGCGATCCTCTTAGGATGCTGAAGGACTCCCAGGAGCTGAAGTATGAAGGGTTGCAACCTATACTAACAGGACCTCATCAAACCCCTAATCTGGGCGCTCTCAAGAAATGACTTTGACCACCCGCCAAATCAACCAGGATGCGAAAGGCTTCTTAGCCTTCCGTACAACCCATAAAAAACAATATTAAAAACATTTCAAGAGACAGATTAAAAAGGATATTGGAATTAGGGAAGTGTAGTGGTAGAACCCTCACCCACTACTGCACTCGCTGCAACGAATGGACCCAGTGTGTAGCAGTCCTCGTAAAGAGTCTGGACATCTTTCAAGTAAAATGACACGAACACTGACTTGCTTCTCCAAAAAGTCGCGTCCATGATACTTTGCAGAGATCTATTTTGCTTGAAGGCCACGGAGGTTGCTATAGCTCTAATTTCGTGCGTCTTAACCTTAAGCAAAGATCGGTCTTCCTCATTCAAGTGGGAATGAGCTTCTCGTATTAAAAATCTGATAAAATATGACAAAGCATTCTTTGACATAGGCAAGGATGGTTTCTTAACTGAACACCATAACGCCTCAGATTTACCTCGTAATGGCTTAGTACGAGCTAAATAGAACTTAAGAGCTCTAACAGGACATAACACTCTTTCCAGTTCGTTGCCTACGATCTCTGATAAGCAAGGAATATCAAAAGATTCAGGCCAAGGACGAGAAGGCAGTTCATTTTTGGCCAGGAAACCAAGTTGAAGAGAACAAGTGGCTTTTTCTGTAGAAAAGCCGATGTTCTTACTGAAGGCATGAAGTTCACTGACTCTTTTAGCCGAGGCCAAGCACACCAGGAAAAGAGTCTTAAGAGTGAGATCCTTCAGGGAGGCTGAATGCAATGGCTCAAACCTGTCTGACATGAGGAACCTTAGGACCACGTCTAAGTTCCATCCAGGAGTAGCCAAACGACGTTCCTTAGAGGTTTCAAAAGACTTAAGGAGATCTTGTAGGTCTTTATTGTTGGAAAGATCTAAGCCTCTATGCCGAAAGACCGAAGCCAACATGCTCCTGTAGCCCTTGATCGTGGTAGCTGAAAGGGAGCGAACTTTTCTCAGGTGTAAGAGAAAATCAGCGATTTGGGCTACAGAGGTACTGGACGAGGATACAGATGCTGACTTGCACCAGTCTCGGAAGACTTCCCACTTCGACTGGTATACTCTAATGGTAGAAGCTCTCCTCGCTCTTGCAATCGCACTGGCTGCCTCCTTCGAAAAGCCTCGAGCTCTAGAGAGTCTTTCGATAGTCTGAAGGCAGTCAGACGAAGAGCGGGGAGGCTTTGGTGTACATTCTTTACGTGGGGCTGACGTAACAGATCTACTCTTAGAGGAAGACTCCTTGGAAAGTCTACCAGCCATCGAAGTACCTCGGTGAACAATTTTCTCGCGGGCCAGAGGGGAGCAACTAACGTCAACCTTGTCCCTTCGTGAGAGGCGAACTTCTGCAGTACCTTGTTGACAATCTTGAATGGTGGGAATGCATATAGGTCCAGATGAGACCAATCTAGAAGAAAAGCGTCTATGTGTATTGCTGCTGGGTCTGGGACTGGAGAGCAATAGATTGGAAGTCTCTTGGTCATCGAGGTTGCAAAGAGGTCTATGGTGGGTTGACCCCAAGTCGCCCAAAGACTCTTGCACACGTCCTTGTGGAGGGTCCATTCCGTAGGAATTACCTGACCCCTCCGACTGAGGCAGTCTGCTAAGACGTTCAAGTCGCCCTGGATAAACCTCGTTAACAGGGAGATGCCTCGATCTCTTGACCAAATGAGCAGGTCCCTTGCGATCTCGTACAGCGTCAGGGAGTGGGTGCCTCCTTGCTTGGAAATGTATGCCAAGGCTGTGGTATTGTGGCAGTTGATCTCTACCACTTTGTTTCGAAGGAGACTCTCGAAGGTCATCAAGGCCAGGTGGACTGCCAAAAGCTCCTTGCCGTTGATGTGCATGCTCCTCTGACTTGAGGTCCACAGACCTGAGCATTCCCGACCGTCCAGGGTCGCACCCCAACCCAAATCCGACGCGTCTGAGAATAGTACGTGGTTTGGGTTCTGAACTGCTAGGGAAAGTCCCTCTCTCAGACTGATATTGTCGTTCCACCAATTCAGGCATGCCTTTACTGGTTCGGAGATCGGGATTGAGACCGTCTCTAACGTCTTGTCCTTTTTCCAGTGAAAGGCTAGATGGAACTGGAGAGGTCGAAGGTGTAGCCTTCCTAGCGAGACAAACTGCTCCAGGGATGATAGAGTTCCTACTAGACTCATCCAATTCCTGACTGAGCATCGTTCTCTCTTCAACATCAGTTGGACTTTGAGCAGGGCTTGCTCTATTCGGGGGGCAGACGGAAAAGCCCGAAAAACTGGACTGCGAATCTCCATCCCTAAATACAGTATAGTTTGGGATGGAATCAGCTGGGACTTTTCTAGGTTGACCAAAAGTCCCAATTCCTTGGTCAGATCCAATGTCCAATGAAGATCCTGCAGACAGCGATGACTGGACGAGGCTCTGAGAAGCCAGTCGTCCAAGTACAGGGAGGCTCGGATTCCCGATAAATGGAGGAATTTTGCTACATTCCTCATAAGCCTCGTAAACACGAGAGGAGCAGGACTTAGGCCAAAGCACAGGGCCCGAAACTGGTATATCACATTGTTGAAAACAAACCTCAGAAACGGTTGGGAATCTGGGTGTATGGGGATGTGGAAGTATGCGTCTCTTAGGTCGAGAGAGACCATCCAGTCTCCCTTTCTGACCGCTGCTAAGACTGATTTCGTGGTCTCCATGGTGAACTTTGTCTTCGTAACAAAGACGTTGAGTGCACTGACGTCTAGCACCGGTCTCCAACCTCCTGTCTTCTTCGGTACTAGGAAGAGACGGTTGTAAAACCCCGGTGATTGAAGGTCCGAGACTTTCACCACCGCTCCCTTCTCTAGCAAAAGAGACACTTCTAGGTTCAGGGCTTGTCTCTTTGACTCCTCTCGGTACCTGGGAGAGAGGTCGATGGGGGAAGTCGCTAGAGGAGGTTTGCGTACAAATGGAATTTTGTACCCCTCTCTGAGCAACCTCACAGATTGTTGGTCTGCGCCCCTCTTCTCCCAGGCCTGCCAGAAGTTCTTCAGTCTGGCTCCTACTGCTGTCTGAGGCTGCGGGCAGTCAGACTCTGCCACGTGAGGACTTGGCTCCTCTCTTCTTTCCTCTCTTTCCCTCGGCACAAGTACTTCCCCTGCTGGGAGCTCTGCCACGAAAGGGCGGAATAAATCTGGACGCCGGAGTGTCTATCCTAGGTCTAGCAGAAAAGGATGTCGAAGGAGTCCCTTTGCAAGCAGAGGACGCCACCAAGTCATGGGTGTCCTTCTGCACGAGTGAAGAAGCTATGTCCTTAACCAATTGTTGCGGGAACAAAAACTTTGATAAGGGAGCAAAGAGCAGTTCAGATCTCTGACAGGGAGTAACTCCTGCCGACAGAAAAGAGCAAAGGGACTCTCGCTTCTTTAAGACTCCCGTCGTAAAAGAGGAGGAGAGCTCATTGGAACCATCGCGGATGGCTTTATCCATACAGGACATAATCAGTAAGGAGACATCTCTATCAGCCGATGAGATTTTCCTACTTAAGGCTCCCAAACACCAGTCAAGGAAGTTGAAAACTTCAAAGGCTCTGTAAATGCCTTTCAGCAGATGGTCAAGGTCCGAGGAGGACCAACTAATCTTCGAGCGTCTCATGGCTAGGCGGCGGGGAGAGTCTACAAGGCTTGAGAAGTCACCCTGGGCAGAGGCAGGGACTCCCAAGCCGAGAACTTCTCCCGTGGCATACCAGACGCTCGATCTAGACGAGAGTTTAGACAGAGGGAAGGCAAAGGCCGTCTTCCCCAAACTCCTCTTGGTTTCCAACCAGTCGCCTAAAAGCCGTAAAGCTCTCTTGGAAGAGCGAGAGAGCACAAGTTTTGTAAAGGCTGGCATGTTAGCAGGTACGCCTAGAACAAACTCAGACGGCGGCGAACGAGGAGCAACAGCGACGAAGTGATCGGGAAACAACTCCTTAAAAATTAACATGACTTTCTTAAAGTCCATTGATGGAGAAACTGTTCTGGGTTCGTCTACATCCGAAGGATGATCATCATGCTGAGGGTCAGCAACGTCCTCATCTGACAACTGCTGAGAAACAAGCAAAGGGGTTGGCAATGCTTGACACGCAGCGTCCACACGCACTGGTGCATTAGTAGCGGACCAGGACGCAACGTCATGTAACTGCTTAACAGTCTGTGAACTGTCAACAACAACAGGTGCGGGAGTACGCTCGGCGTCCACTCGAGACTGTTTTGACTGCCTAGTCTGAGCAGTCAAAACAACTCTAGACTGCGGTGGTTGACGCTCAGCGTCAAAACAAGTCAACTCCGCTGGTTGGCGAACGTCCTGAACGTCAACAGGAGCATTAGGAAGTGGCCTAACGTCCAAATGCGGCTGAAAATCAACACGTGACCGCATCGAGTGAGGCTCTACATATCGTGACTGACGTGACTTAGCTACGCCAACGTCAACAGGACGCACAAAGGTACGTTTGGGCGGCTGAAGGCCAGGATCTCGATGAGATAAACGGCTAGGCTCAACGTGAACCTTATCGGCAGAATAGTCTTCCATAAGGGAGGCGAGCTTAGTCTGCATGTCCTGCAGTATAACCCATTTAGGGTCCACGGGAATGGGTAGGGTAAACGACGGGGTTAACGTCTGAGACGGCACAACCTTGCCTACACCAAGACTCTCTGAGCCTGTGTAACGTTGCTGCTTAGGCGGCGAGCAGTCATCCGATGACTGCAACGGGTCAGAATTGTCCCAATGACTACATCCAGGACGCTGGACCTGTCCTGAAGGGACCGACTTTCGCTTAAGGGGCCTAGAAACCTTGCTCCACGGTTTCTTATGCGAAAAGCCTTCGGATGACGAGGAGAAAATGGGCTCTCTCGTCTTATGGTAGGGGCGATCTTGGTGAGATACGCCTGATACCATAGAGGGAACGTCTGTTCGCTGATCAAGGCCTCTCGAACCCATAAGTCGTACGACATTACTTCTCCCCTGGGCTTGGGAGCTTGCAAGAGGTCTCGGACTAGGTGAACGACAGGCACGAACAGACGAACCCTCGGTCGCAACACTGTTCACAACACTTTGCGCACTAATCACTTTCCCACTATTTTCCGCTGTGGCACTCTGACACTTAAGCTCTTTAACGTCAGCCATGAGTTGATTACGATCAGTTGCTAACGCTTCAACTCTTTCACCCAAGGCATGAATAGCACGTAACATGTCTTGCATAGATGGTTCCTGAGTCCCAGAAGGGGGGTTAGGTACAACCACTACAGGGGAAGGATTAGGGTCAGGGGCATGTGGAGAGGAAAAATCTACTGACCTAGAGGAACTCCTCCTTACCCTATCTCTCTCTAGCCTACGAGCATACTTATCGTATTCGAGCCTATCGAATTCCGAAAGGCCCACGCATTCCTCACACCGATCTCCTAATTGACAGGTTTTACCCCGACAATTAGAACACACAGTATGTGGATCGAGAGAGGCCTTTGGAAGACGCCTATTACAGTCCCTAGCATTACACTTACAAAATCTAGGGGCTTGTGAAGCGTCAGCCATTTTGAATTAGTCAAAGAAAGTCCAAAAAACAATCCAAGTCATCAACAATTAAATATGACAAATTCGAAGATAATTTGTATTTTTCCTAACCATACAAACCTTAGCTATTTACAAAGGGTATTACTTTTAGCGTAGCTGAAATGGCGAGCCATTAGAATCTAACGAGGGTGTATTACCCCCGCGCTAGTTAGCGGGGGGGTAGGGGAGTGGTAGCTAGCTACCCCTCCTCCCCCTCACACACACGTGAATACTCACTTTCACTTAGAGGTAGGACTTGTCTTGGGGGACAGGGCTGGCGGGCAAATATGTGTAAATAGCTAAGGTTTGTATGGTTAGGAAAAATACAAATTATCTTCGAATTTGTCATTTGTTCCGTAACCGAAATACAAACCACGCTATTTACAAAGGGTGACTTATCCCTTAGGAAGGGTGGAAAGTCCCCAGCCATACTGGCTTTGGCTTTACCCGGGGACTCAGAATCCGAGTGAGTCGCACTCGAGAAAAGGAGTCCCTGCACCTCACAAGTTCCTTGCTCCGCAAGGAACCATGTGGCCTACGTAAGTTTGTGTGTGAAGGAAGAAGTGTGACTCGTCCTAGGCAGTTGACCTGGAGTTCCAGAAGGAACTCTGGGTTAGGACGTTCCCAATACCACCTCGTCAGGGTATGGGGGACGCGACAGTATTGACTCAATACTCGGAACACAAGGAAGCATGGTTTACCTGCAGAGGTTCGAGGTCAGCTATGCAGAGACCAGGATGCTGCTTCCCCGTAGAGGGGATGATGAAGAAAGAAGTAAGGGCCAGACATACTTCTTTCGTTCATGCAGACTAAAACCTGATAACAATGCCCTCAACCTTCTGCTACCTGTCCAAAAGGGAGCCTGAGGTTAGACCAGCTGTTGTGTAGCCACCACAGAGCGATAGAAAACGTATCGAGACTCCTGTGGGTCACGCCCTGCAGGAAGCGGGCTGCGAAGGTCATCAGACGCTTCCAGACTCCAGCTTGTAGCACCTGCGTCACAGAGTAGTATTACTCGAAGGCAAGGGACGTTGCGATGTATCCAACATCGTGCTGTAGGGCGACGTGACGGGGGAGGGTCTGAAGACAGGACGAGATGAATGTCCTTGAGTCCGGGCTGAAGAGGTATACTGGTGACTCTCCCCCCATGTCCTCCTTGTGTTCCCAAATCGGCTGCAACTGAGGACAAACTGCAGCTAACCTCTCGATTCCTTACTGGCAAGAAAGAGAAGGTCTTGGGACATCAGACACAGAATGGAGACTCGAAATCTTGAATGAATCGGACCGAAGGGCCGGGACCCTCAGATTCTGAGTCTAGCCAACAACTCAGGAGCGAGCCTGAATGTTGCCTTCCCCTCTTCCTTAGAAAGGGGGGAGTAGTAAGAGACCAAGAAGATTGCTTACACACTGGCCGTGGCCAGAGTGAGCAGAAGACCCAAGGCGGAATACAATCCGAGGCCTGTCGTAAAAGGGGTCTTGAGAAGATCTCTTAAAGGACTAAAAGTCCGAGCCATGCTCCAAGTTGGAGGTCTTCCTCCGACTAGGGCAGGGACGATCGTAGCTTCGCATGAGCGAGGATAGATCCAGCGGGCAGGAAAGTTATCCCTTTAAGCCTGAAGGTCAGGGAAAGGCTGAGCGACAGGCTTCATTGCCGAGAGCGGAAAGGAGTTTCCTCCCGCCGAAAGGCAATAAGACTGTTATTGCTGGAGAAGAGGCCTCAAGGGAAGGGGTATATCTCCCACGGCACCAACCACCTTAGACTCTTCACTTTGCCTGGGAGACCCCTGTGGATGACTATCGCAGATGACGCGACCTCCGTACCGCAACTGTAGCGGGTTGTCTCTTCTAGAGGAGGAAGCGTAGTGTCTCCAGGCATGAAGCCGAAGCGACGTCCCGGTTCGGGAGAGATGTCGCAGTGTGGTTGCTTGAGTAGTCTGCGCCGTGGGAGAAGCTCTCCCGGGAGTTCCGTCAGGGGAAGCAGAGGGTCCAGAAACCGTTCTGCGCGTAGTCCCAGTGGAGCTCTCCCATTGAAAGGTTGACAGACAACCTGGTCTTGTTGAGGCCCATTGTCCGCAGACAAAAAGGAGGGAAAACGCAGGCGTCGAAGTTGTCCCACCATCACCGGAATGCATCTTGCCAGTGTCTCGGGGACTGAGACTGGGGGGGAAGACTAGCGGAACCTTGAGGTTCCAAGCTGTCGCGATCAGGTCCCCCAGACCAGCACTTGCTGGTTACCCAAGGTCAAAGACCCCTAGGTACACTCTCTCTATGAGGCTCTGCTCGGATAGTCTGAGAAAAACATTCCCCTGCCTGGAATGAGAGAGCCGATGGTGGTATTGAGAGAATCTCAATCATCCCGGTATCTCTACTGCAAGATGTGAAGGTGTGAAAATGCGTCCCCTGCTGGTTAGAATGAAGTCGACGCGCAACGGGGACACTCGGCAGTAGCTGTAGGATCTGAAGAGGGGCCAGACTAAGGTCCCTAAGCCTGCCTGAATGATGGAGAGGTATCCTTCAGGTCTTGACCATAGGCCTGGACCGGAACATGACCCCCCCCCCCCCCTTTCCTTTGACGAGTCCGAGAACCGCATCAAGAATGTGGGGAAAGGACGAGAATATCCACTACCATCAAGAGGCTCCATAGGTCAACACCCATTGCAGGTCTAATAGTTCCGCTGGTCCCATAGGGCCAGGGAGTCCGGTTAAACATTGCCTGAAGCCACCGGAACTTGGATCGCCCCACATGGAACTTATCCTGAGGCGACCGTTCGGACTATAGACGGGTCAATGAGGAAAGAAGAACTAGGAAACGTTTCAAGGTAGGGCTGAAAGCTCTGCTTGACTGAGAACAGGTACTGCGACTCTCCTCAGTCTTGCCACAGTCAACCGAAAGGAAGGCTCGGAGGATGTGGTAACAGAATCTGGCGTCCCCAGGTGGTCACCCATCCAAGTACCGACGTTGCTTAACCTCGCTGGATGGACGAGAAGCGGGGTTTCCAATGTGGTAAGGCGGTTGACTCAATATCATGGCCAGATACTCCAGATGTTGAGGCAGAGGAAGAGAAGGCTCCAAGCAAAATACCATGAGCCCACACTCCTGGTAAGCATCCGGAAGCTTGTCCCGGCGCTGAAGAAGGTCGAAACCCGAGCCTACAGGAGTTGACCAGCCCTCCAAACAGCAGAGGGGGCGGAAGCCTGCCCCTGAGCGGCCAAGAGGAAGGCAGGGAGAGTTCTCTGGGGAAACAAACCTGCTATGCCACGGCGGGATAGCCACACTGCATCATAAGCAGGAATACTTGCAGTCTAGGCTGAATTCGACGAGCACCCTGGAAGATGGATGGAATGGAAACTGAAAGTACCCGTCCTTCCGATCCAGGGTTTTTAAGGAGTCCTGTCGCCTCGTTACCAGTCTGATCGATTCTGCTGGCCGAAGTTTGTTCGACAAACTTGATCTGGGCTGAGAGGTCGACTATGGACATCCCCTCTCAGATCCTTCCTTACAAGAAAGGATCGACTGAGGGGGCCGGGGGTGAAGCCGTCGATGATCCTAAGGAAGACCTTCGCCTAAGGTATGGATCATTCTGCCCAACCGGGCAATTCTGCTGACGCTATGGCATATTGGTTCAGAGACACTGAATTCGCTGACAGAGACGGCAGGCGCGATATCCTTGGCTACTCACAGAGAATATGCGGGAATGGGCATCGGGAAGCTGTCATTCGGATGAGTAACCTTATGTATCCTCCCAGCGAAAAACCTGCAATCCTAGAGTTCGTGAACTCCTTTTAGGACTATGCCCCCCCGGGGGAGTCTCCCGTGCCATCTGTTCCTGACAGGAGAAAACTGCAATTGGACACCTTGTCCCAGTTGTCGTAGCCGATAACTTAGGCCGACGTGGTTGAAAGAAAAGGCGCTGGAGCCCTGCAGAGTCTGGAAGAAAGCGCCTTGGAGGAGTGAAAACCGGAAGTCGATTTACTCCGCACAGCAGCTGTCTAAGTCTCTGTCCTTGGGCACAAACAAACTCTTCTCAAGGATGGAAGGGTGTCTGAGGTCGTCGACCTCCACAGATGAGACACCCGAAGGAAGCCCTCAGTCAGCGCGTCCAGATGGTACAACATCGAGCTTGTCCGCAAGTTAGATACTAACGACGAAAGGCCAAGGTGCCTGAGCTCGAGAGGAGGAAAGTACCCTTGATCTTCCTGTAGCTTCCTTGAACCAAACCTCGGGCCGTAACCGAGGAGGGAAAGAACCTGGTAAGCTCCCAGAGGAAGAGGTAAGCAGTCACCCCTTGTCCGATGGAGAAATCTCGAACGGAAAGCCCCCCCCCCGCCAAAAATCCTTCCAGGGAATGACGGGGAAGGGCTAACCCAGGTTCAGGAATAGAGGAGTGTTGTTCAGATCTCTCTTAAGTTTCTCCTATTCTGCAAGTGCCATGCTCTGTGTTTACGGGGTGAGACAGTGTTCTGGAAATACGCTCCAGAAGAACTCGCCAGGCTGGTCATGCTGCGAAAACCCCATTGGGAATCGTGGTCGCAATTGCCCTGGAGCTCGCGCGACGGGAATTCCTGGTAGTCGGCGGGCGATAACCCATAGACGAGCAATGGATACTGCAAGAAATAAGCCGACATTTGTGCGAAGAAACACTGTAGGTTTGCGCGACGGAACATCATCCGTCTGCGCGATGGAAAAAAACCGTTGGTTCACGCGTGGACGAACATTGGAGAGCATGAGCGTGGACGTGCAGGCACGTGGGCGTGTGGCCGCGCGGGCGAGTGGTCGTGCGGTTGCACGGGCGAGCGGTCGCGCGGTTGCACGGGCGAGCGGTCGCGCGGTTGCACGGGCGAGCGGTCGCGCTGGCGCGCAGGCGAGCGGTCGCGCGGGCGCGCAGGCGAGCGGTCGCGCAGGCGAGCGGTCGCGCGGGCGCGTAGGCGAGCGGTCGCGCGGGCGCGCAGGCGAGCGGTCGCACGGGCGCGCAGGTGGATGAGAGCGAGTCCGAGGCGGCGAACGCAAGCGTTAGCGCGATGGCGAGGAAACGCGCTGCCGCGTGGGCGAGGAGGACTGCTGGCGATATGGATTAACAAGCGATCGGTGGTGAGCGCTAACTCACAGGTTGGCGATGGCGCGTTGTGATATGCCGACGCGATGGTCGAGCAGTATGCGCAGGTGAGCGATTGCGAGCAGTGATCAGCATGCGCAGGGTCGCGCGATGGTGGTCAGCATGCCAGGGTCTCGCGATGGCGATCAGCATGCGCAGGTTGGTGGTCGCGCGATGGCGAACAGCCTCTGCAGGTGGGCGATCGCATGATGGCGAACAGCATACGCAGTTGAGGGTCGCGCGATGGTGATCAGCATGCGCAGGGTTGAGCGATGGTGATCAGCATCCGCAGGTGTGCGGTCGCGCGATGGCGATCAGCATCCGCAGTTGAGGGTCGTGCGATGGCGATCAGCATCCGCAGTTGAGGGTCGCGCGATGGCGATCAGCATCCGCAGGTGAGGGTCGCGCGATGGCGATCAGCATCCGCCGTTGAGGGTCGCGCGATGGCGATCAGCATCCGCAGTTGAGGGTAGCGCGATGGCGATCAGCATCCGCAGTTGAGGGTAGCGCGATGGTGATCAGCATCCGCAGTTGAGGGTCGCGCGATGGCGATCAGCATCCGCAGTTTGAGGGTCGCGCGATGGCGATCAGCATCCGCAGTTTGAGGGTCGCGCGATGGCGATCAGCATCCGCAGTTTGAGGGTCGCGCGATGGCGATCAGCATCCGCAGTTTGAGGGTCGCGCGATGGCGATCAGCATCCGCAGTTTGAGGGTCGCGCGATGGCGATCAGCATCCGCAGTTTGAGGGTCGCGCGATGGCGATCAGCATCCGCAGTTTGAGGGTCGCGCGATGGCGATCAGCATCCGTAGTTGAGGGTCGCGCGATGGTGATCAGCATGCGCAGGTGAGCTAGTAGCTGGCGAACCATGTTCCTTCAGAAGAGTTGGAGAACGTTGGCGCGCCGGCTGTAACACACGTGGGCGATCCGGAGATCGCTGGCGGGCTGATGATCGCTGACGAGCTGATGATCGCTGGCGAGCTGATGATCGCTGGCGAGCTGATGATCGCTGACGAGCAGAAGGCTACGCGTGGAAGCCTGCGCAAAGAAGAAGAGTCCTTGACCCCGACCTGAACCGAAGTTCTAGATCGCGAGGGCGAACGTGGGCGCACAGGAACCAACAGGAACCGCAGGGAAGATCATCTTGAAAGCGCTGACGAACAGGAGAGCGCTGATGAGCAGAAGGGCGCGCAGGGAAACCCTGACACGCAAGGGAAGAACCCCCGTGGGGGCAACCCTTTGCCCCGAAGGGATCGTTGTCCGCCGGGAGACTGATGTCCGTCGGAAGACCGCTGTCCGTCGGGCAGACCGTTGTCCGTCGGGAAGACCGTTGCCCGTCGGAAGACGAGATCAGACTGCTGTCCATCTGCACCAAGGCGGAAGATCGAGAAAAAGGAGTTGTAGGCTGCAAACGGAGATCCAAAAAGGCGCCTCAAGCACCCTTATAGGGAGATGAGAGGCCCTTACGACGAGGCGGACGGTGGGCCTTACGGTGAGGGAGGCCAACAGCAACAGCAACAGAAGAAACCTCCGAAGAGGAGTCTCTATGAGTGTACTCTCTCGCGAACGAAAGAGAAACACTTCGTGGAAGAGACTGGTCAGCCAGTGACCTAAAAGGAGCAATCCTCCGAAGAGGAGCTCCTGCAGTTGCCCAGCCCCTTGAGCGAAACTGCAGGTGCGACCGCTCAGCACCAAGAGCATAGTCGCACGAAAAAAAGGCAAGAGAAGAACCCCCCAAAAGGGGAAAAACTTCCCTCGGAAGGAAAGTTATCCGCCCAAGGAGGCAAGCCTCCTGACTGTTCTAAAATGAACTGGAGAGCTGTCCGTCGACACGGGAGTACTACCAGTAGAAGGAGACACGCCCCTGACGAAAATACAAGGGGGGAGGCAGCAACAGCCGAATCCCCAGGACTCCACCAGACAGCTCACACTGTTGCTATATTACAGAAACGAACTATATCGGTAACTGTAAAAAAATAAAACAAATAATATTAGTACACATTCATTCCCCCGGGAAGGCTCCGAAGAGGAATCCCGAGGAAAAGGAACAAGAACTACACAACAGGCACGTGCCCTCACAACCACTTACACTCGCGGAAGGAGAGCTGTAACCAAAACAGAATTATAACAATTATAATTATGTAACTATGTAATTATGTAATTAAAAAAAATGAATGAACACTAAAGAAAGAACGAAAACCCCGAAAGGAATCGTTCTAAACAAAAAACAACTACAATTAGATTCATAACTAATTGATACAAACGTACGGCGTAGCAACCCCCCACACGGAAAGGAAGCTAGGCTACAAGGGCGTAGTAACACGTAGTAAAAGGGTGAACGACCTCAAGAGAGAGAGAGAGAGAGAAAGACATAAGTCAAACTCGATCGCCACCCATAAAAACGCCGTGGTGGCCTAACTGCCGAGGCCTCCACGTAGATATCGTACACTACACACACACATCTGAAAAGGAAACTTACTTATTTCTATACTCAAATATATATACAAACATGAAAACATGTTTACATATATATTGAGTAAATGAAAAGTAAGCGATTAAGTAAAGACAAAACAGACAATGGCTGCCAAGCGAGGACCAAGACAGAGACGTCTGTCCCAGTCCGAGCCAAAAGTTAAAGTGAGTATTCACGTGTGTGTGAGGGGGAGGAGGGGTAGCTAGCTACCACTCCCCTACCCCCCCGCTAACTAGCGCGGGGGTAATACACCCTCGTTAAATTCTAATGGCTCGCCATTTCAGCTACGCTAAAAGTAATACCCTTTGTAAATAGCGTGGTTTGTATTTCGGTTACGGAACAACTGTCCAATAAAGAGTTCAAGAGTTTAAGTTGAGGAAAAACACCTGCACTGCGAAAGCTCAAACCAAAATGAAGTACTTCACCAAATATGTTGAGAAAACTCCAGGTTATACAGCGAGTATTGATACGTCTTGTCGTCAAGGTCGACAGAGAAGAATTGAAGGGTTTGTTTACATGCATGTGTGGTATCTGGCCGATAGTTGGCGCTGGTGGGCACACCCGCAACCTTCATAGCGATCGCTCGCGAGTTTTTGAGTGTGTTTTCTGTCGAGCCGCTGAGCAGGAGCTATTATATATTCACCGGCTAAGTTAAATATTTAAAACAGCCTTTTACCTATAAAGAAAATCAATTTGACAAATAATAAGAAAGTTTACTTTCTAGTACATTGGGACAGACCAGATGTAAAATTTCAAATCTTATGACTGAAAAACCACACATTATAAGGGAAATAAACACAAGAACATCACTTAACTTAAGGTTCCCCACCTAACCTAAAGAGCTGTATCCTTACCTACTGGGGGGGGGGGGGAACTGCGATCACCCGTCAGACTGCCGTATTTCTATCTTACCCTAAGACTAAGTCTCAACCCTGTATTTGCTTCCCAACTGACTTAACTCCTAGCTTCATATTAGCATATTTCAGACCATAATAACCAACTTCCCAATGAAAAAATTGATTTGACAAATAATAAAGAACGATTATCCCTGTCCCTACTAATCATATTCACCCCACTGGGATGTATGTATGATTACAGCCATGCCCCATAACTCCCCTATTTTCAACCCTATCGGTGAGAACAAGGCAGTCTAAGGGGGGTCGCAAGGGGCCATTAACCCCCACATTGGTCAAGTAGTTGAGGACATGGCTTGTAGGTTAGGTGGGGGATGTGTAAAATGACAAATTCGAAGATAATTTGTATTTTTCCTAACCATACAAACCTTAGCTATTTACAAAGGGTTATTACTTTTAGCGTAGCTGAAATGGCGAGCCATTAGAATTTAACGAGGGTGTATTACCCCCGCGCTAGTTAGCGGGGGGGTAGGGGAGTGGTAGCTAGCTACCCCTCCTCCCCCTCACACACAGGTGAATACTCACTTTCACTTAGAGGTAGGACTTGTCTTGGGGGACAGGGCTGGCGGGCAAATATGTGTAAATAGCTAAGGTTTGTATGGTTAGGAAAAATACAAATTATCTTCGAATTTGTCATTTGTTCCGTAACCGAAATACAAACCACGCTATTTACAAAGGGTGACTTATCCCTTAGGAAGGGTGGAAAGTCCCCAGCCATACTGGCTTTGGCTTTACCCGGGGACTCAGAATCCGAGTGAGTCGCACTCGAGAAAAGGAGTCCCTGCACCTCACAAGTTCCTTGCACCGCAAGGAACCATGTGGCCTACGTAAGCTTGTGTGTGAAGGAAGAAGTGTGACCCGTCCTAGGCAGTTGACCTGGAGTTCCAGAAGGAACTCTGGGTTAGGACGTTCCCAATACCACCTCGTCAGGGTATGGGGGACGCGACAGTATTGACTCAATACTCGGAACACAAGGAAGCATGGTTTACCTGCAGAGGTTCGAGGTCAGCTATGCAGAGACCAGGATGCTGCTTCCCCGTAGAGGGGATGATGAAGAAAGAAGTAAGGGCCAGACATACTTCTTTCGTTCATGCAGACTAAAACCTGATAACAATGCCCTCAACCTTCTGCTACCTGTCCAAAAAGGAGCCTGAGGTTAGACCAGCTGTTGTGTAGCCACCACAGAGCGATAGAAAACGTATCGAGACTCCTGTGGGTCACGCCCTGCAGGAAGCGGGCTGCGAAGGTCATCAGACGCTTCCAGACTCCAGCTTGTAGCACCTGCGTCACAGAGTAGTATTACTCGAAGGCGAGGGACGTTGCGATGTATCCAACATCGTGCTGTAGGGCGACGTGACGGGGGAGGGTCTGAAGACAGGTCGAGATGAATGTCCTTGAGCCCGGGCTGAAGAGGTATACTGGTGACTCTCCCCCCATGTCCTCCTTGTGTTCCCAAATCGGCTGCAACTGAGGCCAAACTGCAGCTGTTCCCAGCGCTAACCTCTCGATTCCTGTACTGGCAAGAAAGAGAAGGTCTTGGGACATCAGACACAGAATGGAGACTCAAAATCTTGAATGAATCGGACCGAAGGGTCGGGACCCTCAGATTCTGAGTCTAGCCAACAACTCAGGAGCGAGCCTGAATGTTGCCTTCCCCTCTTCCTTAGAAAGGGGGGGAGTAGTAAGAGACCAAGAAGATTGCTTACACACTGGCCGTGGCCAGAGTGAGCAGAAGACCCAAGGCGGAATACAATCCGAGGCCTGTCGTAAAAGGGTCTTGAGAAGATCTCTTAAAGGACTAAAAGTCCGAGCCATGCTCCAAGTTGGAGGTCTTCCTTCGACTAGGGCAGGGACGATCGTAGCTTCGCATGAGCGAGGATAGATCCAGCGGGCAGGAAAAAGTTATTCCTTTAAGCCTGAAGGTCAGGGAAAGGCTGAGCGACAGGCTTCATTGCCAAGAGCGGAAAGGAGTTTCCTCCCGCCGAAAGGCAATAAGACCGTTATTGCTGGAGAAGAGGCCTCACGGGAAGAGGTATATCTCCCACGGCACCAACCACCTTAGACTCTTCACTTTGCCTGGGAGACCCCTGTGGATGACTATCGCAGATGACGCGACCTCCGTACCGCGACTGTAGCGGGTTGTCTCTTCTAGAGGAGGAAGCGTAGTGTCTCCAGGCATGAAGCCGAAGCGACGCCCCGGTTCGGGAGAGATGTCGCAGTGTGGTTGCTTGAGTAGTCCGCGCCGTGGGAGAAGCTCTCCCGGGAGTTCCGTCAGGGGAAGCAGAGGGTCCAGAAACCGTTCTGCGCATAGTCCCAGTGGAGCTCTCCCATTGAAAGGTTGACAGACAACCTGGTTTTGTTGAGACCCATTGTCCGCAGACAAAAAGGAGGGAAGACGCAGGCGTCGAAGTTGTCCCACCATCACCGGAATGCATCTTGCCAGAGTCTCGGGGTCTGAGACTGGGGGGAAAACTAGCGGAAGCTTGAGGTTCCAAGCTGTCGCGATCAGGTCCCCCAGACCAGCACTTGCTGGTTACCCAAGGTCAAAGACCCTTAGGTACACTCTCTCTATGAGGCTCTGCTCGGATAGTCTGAGAGAAACATTCCCCTGCCTGGAATGAGAGAGCCGATGGTGGAATTGAGAGAATCTCAATCATCCCGGTATCTCTACTGCAAGATGTGAAGGTGTGAAAATGCGTCCCCTGCTGGTTAGCATGAAGTCGACACGCAACGGGGCGACTTGGCAGGAGCGGTAGGATCTGAAGAGGGGCCAGACTAAGGCCCTTAAGCCTGCCTGAATGATGGAGAGGTATCCTTCAGGTCTTGACCATAGGCCTGGACCGGAACATGCCCCCCCCCCCTTTCCTTTGACGAGTCCGAGAACCGCATCAAGAATGTGGGGAAAGGACGAGAATATCCACTACCATCAAGAGGCTCCATAGGTCAACACCCATTGCAGGTTTAATAGTTCCGCTGGTCCCATAGGGCCAGGGAGTCCGGTTAAACATTGCCTGAAGCCACCGGAACTTGGATCGCCCCACATGGAACTTATCCTGAGGCGACCGTTCGGACTATAAACGGGTCAATGAGGAAAGAAGAACTAGGAAACGTTCCAAGGTAGGGCTGAAAACTCTGCTTGACTGAGAACAGGTACTGCGACTCTCCTCAGTCTTGCCACAGTCAACCGAAAGGAAGGCTCGGAGGATGTGGTAACAGAATCTGGCGTCCCCAGGTGGTCACCCATCCAAGTACCGACGTTGCTTAACCTCGCTGGACGGACGAGAAGCGGGGTTTCCAACGTGGTGAGGCGGTTGACTCAATATCATGGCCAGATACTCCAGATGTTGAGGCAGAGGAAGAGAAGGCTCCAAGCAAAATACCATGAGCCCACACTGATGGTCAGCATTCGGAAGCTTTTCCCGGCGCTGAAGAAGGTCGAAACCCGAGCCTACCGGAGTTGACCAGCCCTCCAAACAGCAGAGGAGGCGGAAGTCTGCACCTGAGCGGCCAAGAGGAAGGCAGGGAGAGTTCTCTGGGGAAACAAACCTGCTATGCCACGGCGGGATAGCCACACTGCATCATAAGCAGGAATACTTGCAGTTTAGGCTGAATTCGACGAGCACCCTGGAAGATGGATGGAATGGAAACTGAAAGTACCCGTCCTTCCGATCCAGGGTTAAAGGAGTCCTGTCGCCTCCTTACCAGTCTGATCGATTCTGCTGGTCTACGCTGGCCGAAGTTTGTTCGACAAACTTGATCAGGGCTGAGAGGTCGACTATGGACATCCCCTCTCAGATCCTTCCTTACAAGAAAGGATCGACTGAGGGGGCCGGGGGTGAAGCCGTCGATGATCCTAAGGAAGACCTTCGCCTAAGGTATGGATCATTCTGCCCAACCGGGCAACTCTGCTGATGCTATGGCATAGAGGTTCAGAGACACTGAATTCGCTGACAGAGACGGCAGGCGCGATATCCTTGGCTACTCACAGAGATTGTGCGGGAATGGGCATCGGGAAGCTGTCATTCGGATGAGTAACCTTAAGCATCCTCCCAGCGAAAAAACCTGCAATCCTAGAGTTCGTGAACTCCTTTTAGGACTATGCCCCCCCGGGGGAGTCTCCCGTGCCATCTGTTCCTGACAGGAGGAAACTGCAATTGGACACCTTGTCCCAGTTGTCGTAGCCGATAACTTAGGCCGACGTGGTTGAAAGAAAAGGGAGCTGGAGCCCTGCAGAGTCTGGAAGAAAGCGCCTTGGAGGAGTGAAACCGGAAGTCGATTTACTCCGCACAGCAGATGTTTAAGTCTCTGTCCTTGGGCAAAGACAAAACTCTTCTCAAGGATGGAAGGGTGTCTGAGGTCGTTGACCTCCACAGATGAGACACCCGAAGGAAGCCTTCAGTCAGTGCGTCCAGATGGTACAACATCGAGCTTGTCCGCAAGTAGATACTTAACGACGAAAGGCCAAGGTGCCTGAGCTCGAGAGGAGGAAAGTACCCTTGATCTTCCTGTAGCTTCCTTGAACCAAACCTCGGGCCGTAACCGAGGAGGGAAAGAACCTGGTAAGCTCCCAGAGGAAGAGGTAAGCAGTCACCCCTTGTCCGATGGAGAAATCTTCAACGGAAAGCCCCCCCGCCAAAAATCCTTCCAGGGCGGGAGAAGGAGAGAGTACTCGTGCAGGAGAGGGGACCCTCGAGACCGACCTCTTGGGAACCAACTTCGCCCTGGGGGAAGTCACCACGAAGTCCACTCCTCTCTTTCTCTTCAGCGTAGGAGAGACAGCCGCTGGTTTGTTACCCTGGCCGGTGAGTGCTGGTTTCATAACCCTCATTAACGCCCGTGCCAGCGGATCAAACCATGTCTGCTGCTCCAAGGACACAGAGTCCGAAATCCTCGCTAAGGTGAAAGGGATCGGGCGATCCTTTGGAGAGGACACGACGGTTCCTGCCTGAAAAGAAGGTGGGAAGAATGCTGTACTGACCTGTCTTCGTCCTGCACTACCAACCTGTGCTTGGATGGAGGTGATCCCGAGTGCCGCCTAGGAGCACGCGTCCCTGCTGCTACCACCGGCTGTGGAATTCGCCGCGAACTATGGTCGCGCGAGGGCGAACGGTCGCGCAAAGGCGAACGGTCGCGCGGGCGCACAGGCGAGTGGTCGCGCGGGCGCGCAGGCGAGCGGTCGCGAGGGCGCGCAGGCGAGCGATCGCGCGGGCGCGCAGGCGAGCGATCGCGCGGGCGCGCAGGCGAGCGATCGCGCGGGCGTGACGGCGAGGGATCGTGCTGCCGCGTAAGTGAAGAAGATCGCTGGCGGTAAGCGATGGCGAGCAGCATGTGTAGGTGAATGATCGCGTGATAGGGTGCGATGGTGATCAGCATCCGCAAGAGGGCGAGCGTTCAGGGTTGTGCGATGAGGAGCAGCATGCGTAAGCGGGCAATCGTGCAGGGTTGTGCGATGGCGAGCAGCATGCGCAGGTGAATGATCGCGTGAAAGGGTGCGATGGTGATCAGCATCTGCAGGAGGGCGATCGTTCAGGGTGGTGCGATGAGGAGCAGCATGCGTAAGCGGGCAATCGTTCAGGGTTGTGCGATGGCGAGCAGCATGCGCAGGTGAATGATCGCGTGAAAGGGTGCGATGGTGATCAGCATCCGCAAGAGGGCGATCGTTCAGGGTTGTGCGATGAGGAGCAGCATGCGTAAGCGGGCAATCGTTCAGGGTTGTGCGATGGCGAGCAGCATGCGCAGGTGAATGATCGCGTGAAAGGGTGCGATGGTGATCAGCATCTGCAGGAGGGCGATCGTTCAGGGTGGTGCGATGAGGAGCAGCATGCGTAAGCGGGCAATCGTTCAGGGTTGTGCGATGGCGAGCAGCATGCGCAGGTAAATGATCGCGTGAAAGGGTGCGATGGTGATCAGCATCCGCATGAGGGCGATCGTTCAGGATTGTGCGATGAGGAGCAGCATCCGCAGTTGAGGGTCGCGCGATGGCGATCAGCATCCGCAGTTGAGGGTCGCGCGATGGCGATCAGCATCCGCAGTTGAGGGTCGCGCGATGGCGATCAGCATCCGCAGTTGAGGGTCGCGCGATGGCGATCAGCATCCGCAGTTGAGGGTCGCGCGATGGCGATCAGCATCCGCAGTTGAGGGTCGCGCGATGGCGATCAGCATCCGCAGTTGAGGGTCGCGCGATGGCGATCAGCATCCGCAGTTGAGGGTCGCGCGATGGCGATCAGCATCCGCAGTTGAGGGTCGCGCGATGGCGATCAGCATCCGCAGTTGAGGGTCGCGCGATGGCGATCAGCATCCGCAGTTGAGGGTCGCGCGATGGCGATCAGCATCCGCAGTTGAGGGTCGCGCGATGGCGATCAGCATCCGCAGTTGAGCTAGTAGCTGGCGAACCATGTTCCTTCAGAAGTGTTGGAGAACGTTGGCGTGCCAGCTGTAACACACGTGGGCGATCCGGAGATCGCTGGCGAGCTGATGATCGCTGACGAGCTGATGATCGCTGACGAGCTGATGATCGCTGACGAGCAGAAGGCTACGCGTGGAAGCCTGCGCAAAGAAGAGTCCTTGACCCCGACCTGAACCGAAGTTCTAGATCGCGAGGGCGAACGTGGGCGCACAGGGCACGTAACAGGAACCGCAGGGAAGATCATCTTGAAAGCGCTGACGAACAGGAGAGCGCTGACGAACAGAAGGGCGCGCAGGGAAACCCTGACACGCAAGGGAAGAACCCCCGTGGGGGCAACCCTTTGCCCCGAAGGGATCGTTGTCCGCCGGGAGACTGATGTCCGTCGGAAGACCGCTGTCCGTCGGGAAGACCGTTGTCCGTCGGGAAGACCGTTGCCCGTCGGAAGACGAGATTAGACTGCTGTCCATCTGCACCAAGACGGAAGATCGAGAAAAAGAAGTTGTAGGCTGCAAACGGAGATTCAAAAAGGCGCCTCAAGCACCCTTATAGGGAGATGAGAGGCCCTTACGACGAGGCGGACGGAGGGCCTTACGGCGAGGGAGGCCAACAGCAACAGCAACAGAAGAAACCTCCGAAGAGGAGTCTCTATGAGTGTACTCTCTCGCGAACGAAAGAGAAACACTTCGTGGAAGAGACTGGTCAGCCAGTGACCTAAAAGGGGCAATCCTCCGAAGAGGAGCTCCTGCAGTTGCCCAGCCCCTTGAGCGAAACTGCAGGTGCGACCGCTCAGCACCAAGAGCATAGTCGCACGAAAAAAAAGGCAAGAGAAGAACCCCCCAAAAGAGGAAAAGCTCAAGCCTGGACAGGAAAAAACTTCCCTCGGAAGGAAAGTTATCCGCCCAAGGAGGCAAGCCTCCTGACTGTTCTAAAATGAACTGGAGAGCTGTCCGTCGACACGGGAGTACTACCAGTAGAAGGAGACACGCCCCTGACGACAATACAAGGGGGGAGGCAGCAACAGCCGAATCCCCAGGACTCAACCAGACAGCTCACACCGTTGCTATATTACAGAAACGAACTAGATCGGTAACTGTAAAAAAATAAAACAAATAATATTAGTACACATTCATTCCCCCGGGAAGGCTCCGAAGAGGAATCCCGAGGAAAAGGAACAAGAATTACACAACAGGCACGTGCCCTCACAACCACTTACACTCGCGGAAGGAGAGCTGTAACCAAAACAGAATTATAACAATTATAATTATGTAACTATGTAATTATGTAATTTAAAAATGAATGAACACTAAAGAAAAAACGAAAACCCCGAAAGGAATCGTTCTACAAGCTGAAAAATTAACAACTACAATTAGATTCATAAACTAATTGAGACAAAATGTACGGCGTAGCAACCCCACCCACACGGGAAGGAAGCTACAAGGGCGTAGTAAAACATAGTAAAAGGGTGAACGACCTCAAGAGAGAGAGAGAGAGAAAGACCGAAGTCAAACTCGATCGCAACCCATAAAATTAGGCCGTGGTGGCCTAACTGCCGAGGCCTCCACGTAGATATCGTACACTACACACACACATCTGAAAAGGAAACTTACTTATTTCTATACTCAAATATATATACAAACATGAAAACATGTTTACATATATATTGAGTAAAAGAAAAGTAAGCGATTAAGTAAAGACAAAACAGACAATGGCTGCCAAGCGAGGACCAAGACAGAGACGTCTGTCACAGTCCGAGCCAAAAGTGAAAGTGAGTATTCACCTGTGTGTGAGGGGGAGGAGGGGTAGCTAGCTACCACTCCCCTACCCCCCCGCTAACTAGCGCGGGGGTAATACACCCTCGTTAAATTCTAATGGCTCGCCATTTCAGCTACGCTAGAAGTAATAACCCTTTGTAAATAGCGTGGTTTGTATTTCGGTTACGGAACAATTAAATGGTATTCTGTTCGTGTTCCTGTCCGTTGTTATACAAAGGCTCCACCCTGCTTGGTGACTTACAAGGTTTCATTGTAGTGTATTACAGGGCAATGTAACCTAGGAAAACAACTACTGTTTCTTATAGAAAGAAATTACGCTCTCTTCGAAAATGACACTCGTTCCCGTCGCAAATTAATAGTTTCAGAAATATCTATACATCTATATCCTCCAATAATGGGGGACCCCCAATGGGAACTCGGGGTTTTGGGTGGGGAAAACATACTGGGGAATCGATGTATAAACGTAAAACAAGCCTTTTCTTCTCTATACATTACCTTCTTGAAATTATAATAACCGGAGGAAAATACAAAACAGATCTGGATAAACTTTGGAGGCGCCGTTACAAAGATTGTCATGAAAAAATACAGTAACCAGTGCTGCCAACGTCCGATGTAGATCAAATGTTATTTTGTGACCTGTCATACTACTAGGCTAGGTTAGGTGGGTTTGTTAGGTTCTGTGCCCTTTTTGTACTTTTTATATATTGAGTAAAACTTATATGGAGAAATTATTTAAAATACATATGGAAATATCTATCATTACTATCTTTAGTAATGTCAGCGTGCCGTTGGTAACTCTGTGTACCATACGTCAACGTTGGTAACACTGTGTATTATTGGTAACGTTGCTAATGTTATCGTTCGTTCGTAAGAGAAGTGACACCGTGCAACTCAAAGTAATCCGAATTGGTTGATCTGTTTGTTTCCGATTGAAATGAACATCAAATTCGGTTAATTCACATTATTTACTATAGGAAAACAATTATATATCGTTTCCCCAGTATGTTTTCCCCACCCAAAACCCCGAGTTCCCACTGGGGGTCCCCCATTATCGTAGGATATAGATGTATATATATTTCTGAAACTATTAATTTGCGACGGAAACGAGTGTCATTTTTGAAGAGAGCGTATTTTTTTCTATAAGAAACAGTAGTTTTTTTCCTAGGTTACATTACCCTGTAATTCACTACAAAAATACCACTTACAAAATACAATACAGTATGATTTAGTGTTACCTTGCCAGGAGTGAAGCCGTGTTGGATGCAAACACAAAGTTGAGACTGTCTAAGGTAAACTAAGAATGTGGCAGTCACAGGGGGGTGGTGTAGTTCTCTCCAGTAGGTAAGAATACAATTCCCATGTTAGGTTAGGTGGGAAGCCTTACATTAGGTGTTGTTGTGTTCGTTTCATTTGTAAATGTGATTAAGTCATAACTTTTGAAATTTTACACCTGGTCTGTCCGACTAACTACAAAGGCTCCTGAATTAGCCTTAGCCCAGCTGCTCGTTTGAACTACAGTAGCCATATGGTTAGTACAGTGGTAAAGTGTCCTCCTAGCATTTGCATGGCAGCAGATCGATCCCCGCCAAGGACCGTGAGCTAAAGCTGTTTACTGGGGAGGCCACTGCTGTGGTTGGACACCACAGTGGCTGACGTTCTGGTGAGCAACTATTCTGATGAAACTGGAACTGAAACCAGACACCTTTAACTAGTTTACTTACGAGGATACTGTATGTCCCTCATCTAAGCTTCTCTTTTCGCCAACTGTATATATGTGATCCATATTGATCGTGAGTTTAGCTATGCAAAATATCCATGTAAACAATTCAAGTGTTGACAGCTGAGCTTTGGAAGCCGAGTGTTCAGTCTCCGCTTCTCCAGGTTTGAGATCAGATGAGATTCAGGTTGAGGCTTCGCCTTTGGAACGGCGCCTCTGTATCTTTTAGTTTTGTGTGTTCCTTATTTTCACTAGTTTTTCCCTTTTCATCCACATTTGTTGTACTACACTTATCTTATTTTCAACATTTTCTTCACAAAAAAGGAATTTTCCAACTGTTTGTGCACTATCTTCTTCGTATGGTTGTTGGAGCTCAATTGTTTTATTCTTATATCACTAAACTGTGGACAATATAACATGAAGTGGTTAGCATTTTTTTCTACGTCACAGAATACACAGTTTATATTTCCATCTTGGTGTCTGATTTTTATATTTAAGTTCAGATTTACCCGAGATAGCCTTTGCAACAGCGCCTCAAGTATTTGCTGTTAATGTCTTAGTTTTTTAACTTTTCTTTCTTTTCTTTTATTTTATCTCTACCTCCACATCTGATATAAAACTTCTTTCTTAATTTCAAGATCTACACTGAAGGATTTTTCTATTCTTGTCCTCTGCATATGTCTGTTATTTATCTGTTGATTCACTTCTTTCTTTTCTATATTCCTAGCATAATAATTGATAAAAGCTTCTACGTTCTCACAAATATCACAATCTATATTTCCTCCCATGAGTCTAAAATTTGAAATAGGATAGGTTTAGTTTTAAGATTTATTTTTCTTTCTAACTCTTGGTAACTGAATATAAAATTTCTCTGCAATATTAAGACTGATCTTTTCCTCTGTTAGAGGGTGGTCCGGAATGATAAATGCAATGGTCTATGCCTCATTCATCCTTAAACTGCTGAATCGTGGAGGAATTGTTATTATCAAAAACAAGACTAACAAAGAGACACATTTGGCAGCTGCATCGCATTTACAGTTTCTTTTCGTCTTCAGTATTGCCTACTACACCAAAGTGGTCTTATGTCGACAAGGGATTTTTTTCTGAAACAGCTTCACCTAAGGAAACACAACTTCACTCGTGTTATTTTAGAAAGGTTAAATCGTCTGAAAAACTGAATAAGGGAAAACTAATAGGGAAAAGTAAAATTAAAATACAGCTGCATAACATAATCCTATTTGGGAAGAACTGAAAAGGACATGATATTGCACAAGACAAAGCAAATAAAAAACTTATACCCAATTATGTTTTGTATAATTTGCCTCTTCTTGTAAGTTTTTTCTCTCTCTCTCTCTCTCTCTCTCTCTCTCTCTCTCTCTCTCTCTCTCTCTCTCTCTCTCTCTCTCCATAGGGATATATGAAAGGCTTAAGTCTACATGCCAAAAAAAGAAAGTTAAATTTATAGATCTTTGGGACACTTTTTACGACAAGAGAAAATTATACAAACGAAGAAGCCAAGAGAGTATACAGAAACCAACCTAATCTCAGCCTGTACAATTACTTAAACACCGTAGACCAAGAACAAACTATACTCTTGGAAAATCCTCCAACAACAAATAGAGGAAGTTGCCAAGAAAACTTGGATAATGCAGATAAAAGTAAAACTCTAGTTAATCAGGGAAACTAACAAAGCCACCGAGGAAGAGAAAAAAATTGAAAATTTTCCCAGAATGGCACAATTCAATGCTCAGTCAGTTAGAAACAAAACGGAAAATTTCAGAGCAATGATAGCTATACTGAGGAGCTAGATGTCATAGGCATTACCGAGACCTGGATTCAAGAAAAACAAAGGATTTTATTGGAGAATAGGAAATCCCAGGTTTCAATCTTTTTTAAGAAGGATCGCCTTACCAAAAAAAAAGGTGAAGGGGTAATGCTCTATGTTAAAAATCACTTAAACCCCATAGAAATTAAATTAGAAACGGAATGTGAAGTGACAGGTGCAAATATCAACACCATAGGAAAAAACATGTCCATACTATAGTCAAACCATTTTAGGAGCAAACTTGGAGCCCAATAGCGGCGTTGCCAGTTATCTTGGGTCATTTTCAGAGCACACCTGGCTTGACCGCTTTAATCTATGGGCGAGCCTAGAAAGGGAGAAAGGGAAAGCTAATAAGTCATTCACCCGGATATGAACGGTCTAAGAATACAATCCTGTAATTTGATACTCTCTAAACTGCTTCCTTCGCTCTTTTTGTTTTCAACCACGTGGTGATAAGTTGAAACTCTGAGAAATAAAGAGAAATGTTTTCATAAAAAGATAATCATACTAACAGAAATAATCTTAATTTTGATATCAAATAAATTCATTTCTCAATTCTGATTGATTATTAAAAGACAGGATCCTTTATAAAGGATTTGATTAACTATGTTTAATATAGTATATTTACATTGGTGATTGTATTGTTTTAGAATTTATTTAATTAATGGACAAAATTTTTTTACAACAAAGGTTGAGTTAGCAAACGTGGTTATAGTAACTCTTCGCCAGATGAACTTAGTTCTATCACAAAAGATTCAATGAATTAGTTAATTCAGACGTCATTTTCGTGTCTTCCTTTATAATGTTATCAGTTTGCAATAACCTTGACCCAATTTTCCTTGCAAATCTGAAACAAAGTCGTTATTGATATGTTGGTTGCATCTGTGACACGTTTGATTGCTTGGTCAATTCCAAATTCAACAGTTTCATTATAATTTTCCCATTAGAAAAAAAAAAGAAACTGATAGACATTGTATGCCATTTTTCTTTCTTCTGGGCGAAAAACACGACACTGAGAAGTCCCCATGGAGTTTTCGGAAGGCTATTGTGCGAAACAAAGAATGCTGAAGCTAATCTTTTAGCATTTAATAGGATTTGACCAAAGGTCTCAGTGAACTGACCCAGTGAAGATGTGGCACCGTGTATGCCATATCTCCTAGTTCGTCATTTTCCTTCCCTTGTCTTAGTGAAGCGAAGGCATCCGGATTAAGGAGAATAGGCATCGCCGCAAATGAGCTTGAAGTTCGCCCGTAAAATGGTTCTACTATAGTAATATACAGATCACCACATCAAACACAAGAACAGGACGAAGAGCTGTAAAGACAACTTGGACAAGAAGTTAACAATAAGCTGGCTCTCCTAATGGGAGACTTCAATGCAGCACTAAACTGGGACACTATGAATTCTACATCAAACACAGAGGGACATCAGCAGTAAACTAGGACTCCAAAAATTCTACATCAAACACAGAGGGACACAGGCTACTGAAATTTGTCAACGATGAATTTCTCCATCAGTGGGTCGATAAACAAAGTAAGGGAAACAATATAATGGATAATTGTGCTAACAACAGAAGAAAATTTAGTATCCAGTGTTTCAGTAGGCGAAAATATTGGCAAAAGTGACCACAAAATAGTTAGGTTTCAGGTAAATGTTCCTCAGCTAAAAGAAAGAAAATTATAAAAAAAAGCTAGATTACAGATGATGGAGTAACTGGATAAAACTGAAGGAATACACCAAGAATTTAGAATACGACGAAACAGCGAACATAGATACACAGTGTGACTTCCTTGTAGAAATATATAAAGAAAAAAGGGTCACATGAATACTGTATAGAAAAATTTTACCAAATGGAACTCAACAACCTAGGTGGTTCAACAGAAAAATCGCCAATGCAACAAGAAGAGAGACAGGAAACATGAATCAATGGATCCACAGCCTTCAATTCTTGAAATTTCCGAGCACAAGAGGTTAAGCCAGAAAAGCAGATAAACTAGTTAGAAAAGCCAAGATTAATGCAGAGAAAATAGTGGCTTCAGCTAGAAAAGAACCCCCCCACAAAAAAAAAAAATAAAATAAAATAAAAGAAAAAAAATCATCTGTTAACAGTAGAAAACTATTAAAAAAACAACATAGGCCCATGAAGATACTCGGAGGGTAATCTTATAACAAATTATTTGGAAAAAGCCGAACTGATGAATGCATATTTCACAACTGTATTCACTAGGGAAGAATCAAAGACCCTCCCCGAGCCAGCTATCAAATATGAAGGGCCACAACCATTAATATAATCACCTTTCCCATGGATGATGTAAAAAATAAAATAAAAGGACTCAGTAAGTCTAAGGCACCAAGTCCAGATGATATTCATCCAAGAGAGATTGTCCCCACACTTTTACAAAATGTTCCGAAAGACAGCCAGCGAAAGAAAGGCGCTACAAGGATGGAAACAATGTTCCTCCAACCTACAAGAAAGGACCAAAAGAAGAACCTGGTAACTACAGACCTGTGTGTCTGACTTCAGTGCCTTGCAAAATTTTTGAATGAATTATAATAAATTCAATAGTAGAACATATAGAGAAAAACAATCTTCTGATAGACTGCCAACATGGTTTTAGACAAAAGACATCATGTGTGACAAATCTTTTTGGAATTTTTCCACGTTTAGCATTTAAGACAAAAGCAGGGCAATAGCCATCATATGCCTATACTTTCAAAAAGCATTTGACAAAGACTTTGGACAGGAACGCTGTTGCCATATTTACAGATATCCCGTTTTGAATACCCTACTTTATAAAAACATAAATCAATAAGGGATAGAATAAAATTCTTAATATGACTTTTTTTCTGGAATTGAACGTTCGCATATTGTGATTATGATTCTATTTGAAACTAAAATGAGAAATCGCATTTGTAAACCTGACATCTGAGTAAAAAATCGCTGCCACTTTTCTTGTGACCTTGACACGCGATATGCAGGTGGCTAAGCCTACTAAACCATGACGTATGAAGACCCTTTGGATAAGTTACGCCGCAAGCTCTAGATGAGAATTTAAGCATCCAAAAGTACAGTATGATTTTTCCTTCAGGTTACAAAGAGCAAAATTCGACAGTGAAATTAATTAATTCTTACAGAAAGCACGCTATAAAACAGTCCATCATGGAAGAGTCTCCAAGCGGTCATCTGCCAGAAAGAGCCAGACGATGGCTTATCATGTTTATAACTACTTCGTCGCAAAGAAATACAATGGCTGTCCACTTCGTAATGTATCGCAAGCAGTTCTGCGTGCAACTGAGGCTACAAAATTGAGCGAAGCTACTATTCATCGTTGTTGCGAAGAAACAAGGGAGTCTAGGGAATATGATGCAACTTCGCCGTTCACCAACAATAAGAAACGGAAGAGGGCAAGACCTACGACAAACATAGACAATTTTGATAAATGTACTTTAAGAAGAATTGTCCATAATTTCAGTCAGGGAAGAAAAACCAAATCTTGATAACATTTTGTGTGAATTTAAAGATAATTCAAAATTTTGTGGAAGCAAGGAATCATTGCGCGTGATTTGGAAAGAAATGAGTTTTAAATACGGAAAAGTGGATGGAAAACCATTTCTCATGGAACGACATGATGATGTCAGCGAAAGAACAAAATTTCTAAGGAAAATGAAAATGAAAGGGAGTAATTCAGTAATATATATTGATGAAACTTGGGTGAATCAAAGCTATACAGTAAAGTATTGCTGGACGGATATTAAAAAAAAAAAAAAAAAAAAAAAAAAAAAAAAAAACAGGAGTGAAACCACCAACTGGAAAAGAAAAAAAAAGACATAATTCTACATGCTGGCTCAAAGGATGGATTTGTACCAAATGCTGAATTGGTGTTTGAATCTAAAAATGATGGAGATTACCACCATCAAATGAATTCAAAAGTGTTTGAAGAATGGTTCAAGCATCAACTTCTTCCCAATATACCTCCATCGTCTATCCTTGTTTTGGATAACGCCTCTTATCATTCGGTAAGAATTAACAAACCTCCGACAATGTCAGACAAGAAAGACGTCATAAAGGAATGGCTAAAGAATAAAGGTGAAAATCCAAGTGAACATCTAAATAAGTGTGAATTATTTGAAATGGTTAAATCACTATCCCATGGAATTAAAAATGATTATGTAATAGACAAAATGGCACGACACAACGGACATCAAGTGGTTAGGTTACCTCCTAATCACTGTGAATATAATTCCATAATCCCATAGAATTGATTTGGGCCCAAGGCAAGATCTATGTGGCAAAAAGAAACCATTTTAAAATGGCTGATCTGAAACCACTCGTTAGAGAAGCACTTCTTTCAATCAGTGACAACTGCAAATTGAGCAAATGCAGTTAGGCATTCTGAAAACTTCCAAAAAGAGGATAGTGCTAACGATATCTGCATTGATAAATATATTGATTCATTTATTATTGAAATAACATCATCTGACGATGAAGATTCTTCGTGAAATGTATTATATATACAACCATCTTATTGCAATTCCTGTGATAACTTTTGTAAATAAAATATCTCTCTCCCAATGACGAGTTTATGCTAAATAACCTTTAAAAAATGTAACTTGTTACATGAATTCAAATGAGAATTATAAAACCATTTTAACAAAGCCTAAATACCTTTTCTATATCTATGTCATAATTTACAGATGGAAATATAAGAAATAATGAATGAGGAAGCATGATTTTTGTTACTTTAAATGAAATATATTTTTAATCAAAATGCTATGTATTATATGCAAAAGTTAAATGTAAAAATTATAGAAAATAAAAAAATAATGTAGTCACAAAAGTGTTAACCAATGACAATAAAGAGAAATGAAATTGTAGTTGAGGGAAAATATGAAAGAATATTGAGGCTTTAAAGACAAAAATATATATGAGAAAGGACGAGAAATTTATAGAAATCATAAGCTGATGAATACAAAGGATAGGAGAAACCTTGGAATGACTAATGCAAAATAATTAAAAACTTGTTTAGGAAGGAGATAGCATCACAGACGAGAAATATTCAAAATATAAAAATAAAAAATCAAATAGAAGAAAATTATAAGATTATAAGCAAATTAAAAAATACCATATACCATATGACATAATGAATGGTAATAGAATTTTTATTACTTATCAGTAAAGGAATCATAAAATTAAATGCCATATGGAAAATTTTAAGGAATAAGTCATAACAAATAAAAAAAATCTCAAAAGTAATAACCAAATGGAATGGGGATCTCAAGCTTCTGGATTAAGATTGGTATGGTCAAAGACTCTGCCTAATAGTGCCCCACAGGGAGAGGGCTACAGGCTTAGGTAGGGGTCGATTTAAAGGTTAAGAGAGAAGTGGCAACAGCGGTTTTCTCGAAGTTGTAAACAATCTATCAGTTTAAATCTGTCGGACTATAGAAAGTCTGTGAGGCATCCAAATTCCTTGTAACTCTCTCTCTCTTTCTCTCTCTCTCTCTCTCTCTCTCTCTCTCTCTCTCTCTCTCTCTCAGTTGATGGGTAAAAGAAAGCTATATTCTATGAAAGTAAAATATTATTGAACAAAAGACTAGAATATGCCATCTTATGTCTTTTAAAGTTTAAACGATTTCCGCCGAGGGGATGAGGATCATCTCGTCGAGGATCTTTAGTATTGACGGTAGGATAAATACTGTAATTGTTTAGAAAGAGTCACAGACACTCACGTTTTGAAATCTTTATTCATCCTTTCTTCTTTCTCCATCAGAGCTGTGATCCATAATGGTTGACTAACAACCAGGTACATAATTTCCGTGTAATCCGAGACCCGAACGCAGGACTCTCAAATTGTCAGGAGAGAGAGAGAGAGAGAGAGAGAGAGAGAGAGAGAGAGAGATAATTGAATATAAATTTTAGACCTTAAACCAAGCACTGGGGCATCAAAGGCCATTCAGTGCAGTATAATGAAAATTAATCAGCCATAGCCGTACTCTCACATTTAGTATCATTTTAACTTTTAAAATCAATCTCACAACTTTCATACAATAATATCTAAATGCAAAATAATGATGAATTAAAGGGATTAAAAAGTAAATTATTAAAATTATTTAAAGCTCACGATATAAACCAATACTCAGTATAATTTTTTTTTTTTTTTTAAATTCGGGGTATTACAATTTTCCCCCAGGATATCTATTAAAGGTTGTCCTGGAGAAAACGTGCCCTCCCCAGAAGATTAAAAACAGGACAATCGACTTAAATATGTTTGACATCTATTGTCACTTGACAGGTATTAAAAGAGAGAGAGAGAGAGAGAGAGAGAGAGAGAGAGAGAGAGTGAACACCGCATCATCAATTGCATCTCTCTTTGTCCCATGTAAGGTCACTAAGGGTCATCGTGACATAAGGGACCCCAGTGTCGAAGTTCCAGTCTTTACTGTCTTTTTAAGGACTATTTTATTGCAAGGATGCCTTTCAAATTAACAGATTATAGCAACAAGACATAATCTATTGGTAACGATTCTCCATCTCTCTCTCTCTCTCTCTCTCTCTCTCTCTCTCTCTCTCTCTCTATGTAAAAATGCTGCGAAAACAACATATCTGAGGGGTAAAGCAATCCCACCACGTTTGTAATGTTAGAGGTTTGTACACAGTCTACCTACCACCAAGACTATATTCGAGTATGACGTCACTGACCCAAATGTACATTCAGCCTATACCCCCCCCCAAAAAAAAAATCCACCTAAATAACAGAGTAAACTGGTAAATCACTAAACCAATCAAATGATTGCTATCATTAGTAATTAATAACGCCTTCGGAAGTCAAACTAGAGAGAGATCGATATCGATCCTTCTCAGTTGAAACGCATCACAACATGACAGAAGCTGATAGTGAAGGAAATTCTTCGTTTCTCTCGACAGTGGCGATCAGAAGTGACCAGAACTGAGTTTATAGAGGGCCCGAGTACTCTCATCATAATCTACTGACCAGCATGGGGGGAGAGGGGGGGGGGGGGCGTGAACTGAGACTGACAGCACGATCTACCACTGGCGTATCTTCGAAGTCTCTCTCTCTCTCTCTCTCTCTCTCTCTCTCTAAAAGATTATACACACACACACACACACACACACATATATATATATATATATATATGGATAATATATATATATATAATGTATATATATATATATATATATATCCCAATAAGCCATATATTTTGATACATTAATGTCTGGGTTCTCTCACCGTCCTCGGGATCAGAGCCCCAGGCGGAACCACTCAAAGAAGATTTTAAGAATTTAGATTGGGAAATGTTGGAACTAACATTAATGGGGAAGACCTTAACGACCTAAGATTTGCATATGACTTAGTTCTATTTAGTGAATCGTGGGGGGAATGCAAAAGGTGAAAGGAGATTTTAATAGAGAAAGCGGAAATGTAGGATTGAAAATGAATATGAGAAAAACCAAGATAATATTCAATAACATACAGAGACAACAAATAAGGTTAATGAACGAACTTTTAGAGATTGTTAATGAAAATACTTACTTGGGACAGACAGTAGGTGTTTACCCGGTGTAAAGGATTCAAGTTACCCCCCGTTTCAAATTACCCCCCGGTAACTTGAAACTGGTTTCAGATTACCGGGGGGGTAGTTTGAAACCGGTTTCAAGTTACCCCCTCTGTTTTCAAGTTACCCCCTCATCAGAATGATAAATAATTCATGTGACATCGCAAATATGTATCATGTATTTATTGTTGGCTTCGCAGCAGTAGGAAAAGTAGTTTAATCTGGTATTTAAGACCAAAAATATTGTATTAGTGAATTATATGACACGTTAAAAGTCACAGACTGTAATTCAAGGTTCTGTGATAAAGGCGAGGTAAAATTTTATTTTGTTTCTGTTCGTGTGATTGTTGATATTTTCGTATTTAAGACCTAAAGTGTCATATAATTCCCTAATTCACAATATTTGAAGTTACAGACTTTCATTTAAGGTTTAGTGATCACGGCGAGGTAAAACTTTATTTTATTTCAGTGTGCGCGTGATTGTCGAGATTTTTTTTTTTTTTTAATTTTTAATTAACTGGCCTTATCTTTCAATTAAACACAAACTATGACGCATCTAACTTTATACAAAACACTTAAGTAAAAAAAGATAGATATTACCCGTAAAAATATTTGAAATCAAAACCATCATAATGAACCCTGTTTTAGCATTACATGGAAAAAAATATTTACTAAATTAAATATTAAGAAAAAAAAATGGGAAAATGGTAATGAAATTGTTAAATTTGGAATTGACCAAACAATCAAACGTGTCACAGATGCAGCCAACTTATAAAAAACGACTTTGTTTCAGATTTGCAAGGCAAATTGGGTCAAGGGTATTAAGCATACTGATAACATTATAAAGGAAGACATGAAAATGGTCTGAATGAACTAATTTATTGAATCTTTTGTGATAGCACTAACTTCATCTGACGAAGTCACTATAACCACGTTTGCTAATATAACCTTTGTTGCAAAGAAATTAATTTTGTCGATTAATTAAATAAATTCTAAAACAATACAATCACCTACGTAAATATACCATATTAAACATAGTTAATTAAATCCTTTGTAAAGAATCCTGTCTTTTAATAATCAATCAGAATTGAGAAATGAATTCATTTGATATCAAAATTAAGATTATTTCTGTTAGTATGATAATCGTTTTATAACAATTTTGCTATTTGTTATATTTAAGAGTTTCAACTTGTCACCACACGTGGTTGCAAACAAAAAGAACGAAGGAAACAATTTAGGGAGAGTATCAAATTAAAGGATTATATTCTTAGACCGTTCAAATAAGGGTGAATGACTTATTAGTTGACCCTTTTCTCCTATTCTTGGCTCGCCCATAGATTAAAGCGGCTAAGCCAGATGTGCTTTGAAAATGACCCAAGAGAACTGGCAATGCCGCTATTGGGCTCCGAGTTTGCTCTTAAAATGGTTTGACCATACCCATAGTTGCAATATAACAATAGAACTCCTTGTGTCCATATATCTCTTAGTTTATTCATTTATTCTGTTACTGATAATGCATAGTAACTTCGTAGTATTTGGATGCTATGCACGTAAAAAATAAAAGCTCAAATATAAATTACCAACATGCATGTCGTCGTGCAGACAGAATTAACGTTGTGTAAGCTACTGTTAGCTCGATTCATTTTAAACCAGATGACATTAAAGATGGTATGAAGTCTCGATTACTAGGTATTGCTGTTTTGTCATTTGATGAAATGAGTAATAAGAAAGAATGGAGCTAGCCTATGACAAAGGGGCAGAAGTGTTATATAAACCGCATGGAAATGTACAGGTGACCATGTGGCGAGGTCTTTTTTTCTTTATGATACCTTTCAGGTAAAATTCTTAAACATTTTATGACACCGTTTTTCAATAATTTTCCATTTCGAGATCAACAACAGAGAAAAAAAATCCATACACGAATCCATCACTTACTATTCTGGAAGATGGTTTAAATAGGATTTGATTTAGCCCATGATAACACACAGCTGCCTGCCTTTAGGCTAAAATCAGTAACAACAGTTGTGAGATTAACACTGTGGAGGATTTATTTTTGCTTTATTTTATTTTTGTTTTTGCCAAATCCTGAGAGAGAGAGAGAGAGAGAGAGAGAGAGAGAGAGAGAGAGAGAGAGAGAGAGAGAGAGATTGTGTTAGCGAGCGAAAGTAGTTAGGTTAACGATCGTTTGTGGTGAGAAAGACTGTTGGTATAAATGAGATTGTTTGTTTACATGTTTTAGTTAGGTTACGACAGTGGTGAATGTTTCGGAGCGAATGCTTTTTTATTTGACTGCAGCATAAGGCAGTTGTGTGAGAGCTGGATAATATAAATATTTTTTCGACCAGCGTGGAAGTGTTTTTTTGATTTTCAAAGCTGCGATTCCTCCTTTGGAGAGACCCAAGTTTTTTGAAAGTGGATGTATTGTTGATGACTTGGCTTGTATTACGATTTTGTTTGGACTGCTCATTTGATTGATCAACTGTTGACGACCTGGCCTGTTTATTACAATTAAGATTTAGGATGATGATGATGATGATATCGACGACGATGACACCCATGACCCCGAGGAGTTAAGTCCGTTATGTAAATTGAAAACAATCTTCGGGTTTCATATAGTGGTGTTGTGCCATAAAAGACAGTTGGCTTGTGTGTATAGACAGTGTTGGTGTCTATAAAATATATATAAACATATTTATTTGGGTGTTGGTGTGCGGGTGATTTAAGTTTTGTTAGGGGTTTCGTTGATTATTTGAATGGTGGTTATTATATATTTAGTGTGAAGTTTATGATTAGTTGTAAGTGTGATTATTATTTTGATTGTGAATGGTTCCATGTTAAGTATTGTGGTATTAGGAAATATAGTTTTAAGGGTATGTTTTGTTTTGTTTGTCCTTTTGTCCAAGAGTCCAGTTGATAAAGTAAGGGGAAAGTTTGTGTTGTGGGACCATTGTCAGTAGGTGTGATTCAGGGTGTGGGGCTTGTTTTTTTTAACATCCCGCCACATTATTTTGGCGCCCGAACAGGGACTGCTGAGGTGGGATAGAAGCTGGACTGTTGGACGAAGGACGGAATTAGGTTAAGAATTTAGGATTAAGGTTGATGAAAAATGGAAGAGCAGAACAAGTTACTGAAGGAGGAATTGCGGCTGAGTAAGGAGCGTGAGGAGAGGTTGCTAATAGAGAATGAGAGGTTGAACTGGGAGAATGCGGCGATGCAGAAGGAGCTTAGGGAGTTAAAGGGGACAGTAGAGAGAGTGGAAGAATGTGTTGAGATGAGGATGCGAGAGAATGAAGAACGAATGGAGAAACGAATGGAAGATATGATGGGGCAAGTCATGGGGATGATGAAAACTATAATGGGTGAAGGTGCAGTCGGAGGAGTGTCCTCAGCTTCGGGTAATGGGTTGGTAGTGAAAGAGAAGGTTAAGGTAGGTGATAATGGGAAAGGAAGTGATAGTGATAGTAGTAATAGTGATGGTGATATTGAAGATAAGGGAATTAGGCATAGTAAGGATGAACAGAAAGGGGAGAGGAAAGATGAAAGGAAAGGTAAAAGTGATGTGAAGAAAGAGAAGAAAAAGTATCAGGCTGATAGCAAGGACGATCGTGAATGGGTGAAAGTGGTAAGTAAGAAAAAGGGTAAGAAGGGAATGGTTAAGGATAGGAATTTAAGTGTGGAAGTGGATTCATTATATTCGAATGAGGAAGAAGGTAACAAGGGAGTAGACAGTGATGATAGCAGTGAGAATGAACGTGATGTGTGTAAGACTGTGTTTATGAGAGAGGTACCTCGGTGTGAAAGGTTCAATGAGCATAGCAGTAGGGATGTAAATGATTTTTTCAAGGAGTATGAGAGGTATTGTCAGGATAAGTATGGTGATAGTAAAAGAGTTTGGGCTAGGGAGTTAGGAGAATATTTGACTGGGTATTTGTTGACGATGTATGGAGTGATAATGAGTGTAGGGGACGTTGATTATGAAAGTGTGAAAACGAGAATAATTGAGCAGGTAAAACGTATGAAAGGGAGTGTTAAGTATAAGCGTAAAAATGATTTTGATGAGGCAAGGATGAATGCAGGAGAAGCTATATCAATGTACGTATGTAGGTTGGAAACTTTAGCTAGGAAGAAGTATGGGGATGAAGGTATAAATGAGAATAAGGAGTTAATGAGGAAGTTTTTGGCAACAGTACCTGAGAATGTGTGTGAATTTATTAATTTGAAACGCAAAGAGAAAATGAGGTGGACGCAAGAGAGATTGACATGGGATGATATACTAGAGATAGTTGAGGATTATGAGTTAGATAGGTGCATGAAAGAAAGTAAATCTGTGAGTGTAAGAACTGGAATGGAAGAAAGTGTAATAGAATTTGGTAGTTATAAGGACGCAATTTTGAGAGGACCAATGAGGGTAGCTGATAATGTAGTAGATAGGAGTGTTAGGGCGAGTAATGTGGGAATACCTGTAAGGACAAATGAAGGATTTAGGCAGGGTAATTGGCGCAATAGGGATAGGAGTGTGAGTGCACATCGAGGTATGTCAGATAGCCGTGTCCGTGATGAAAAGTGTTATAGGTGTGGGAAAGTAGGACATAAGAAGAATGAATGTAGATGGGCTCTTGGTGCTTGTTTTGGATGTGGTGAGGTAGGGCATAGAATTAGCGAGTGCACGAAAGAGAAAGGGGTAAAATGTTATCGGTGTGGTATGACTGGGCACGTAGCAAGTGGATGTAGGAGTAATCGTATGAATGTGATTTGTGGTAATTGTGGTAAGGATGGTCATTATGCTAGAATGTGCAAGGAGCCGCGGGGTAAGTGTACTGAATGTGGTGCAGATGGGCATGTAGCTAGAGTATGTAGGAAGAAGGGAGTAAGTCAGCCAGGATGTTCGGGAAACTAGAGTGTGAGAGGGTTCAGCTGGGTGAGTCCTCCTGTGTGTGTGGAAGGAATAGGATCAATGTTTGTGAGAATGGGATGAATAATTGGTTAGAAATGAGCAAGTATGAATCTAGTATGCATAAAAAGTTAGGGCTGGAAAGTAAACAATTAGTGTTAGTTGAATATAGGAAAAAGAGGCGTTTGAAAGTTTTACGTAAGGATGAAAAAAGGGAAAATTTTATAAGTAAAAGTGAGACTAGAAATAAGTATGACAAGGGTGTAAATGTGCAAGTGTGTATGGAAGATAAATGTGTTAATACAGATGAATCATGGCTGAGTATGAATGATACCTATAGTGTGTGTGGCTTTTCCTTAGGTGATGTAAAAGAAAGGATGACGAATGCGAGAGTGAGAGATAAGAGAATGATTAGTAGTATGAATGAATCTTTTGCTAAAGTTGAGAATGTTTTTGATGAAATGGATGAACTGTTTACAGAAATGAGTGTAATTATAGGGCCAGATGAGAACGAGGTAGATATGATTGTACATGATATATTAGATGATAGGGATTTAGATAGGAATAGTGTTAATGTAGCTAATGATTGTGATAAGGAAGAAGTGAATGAGAGAGTATATGGAGGCCCAGTTACTCGGAGTAGAGGTCCCGTTCCCGACTGCGACTGGGTTATGAAAAAAATAATGTAAGTGTTGTGTGAGAAGGATTTGGCAAAGTAAGGGGGGAGGAATGTGGAGGATTTATTTTTGCTTTATTTTATTTTTGTTTTTGCCAAATCCTGAGAGAGAGAGAGAGAGAGAGAGAGAGAGAGAGAGAGAGAGAGAGAGAGAGAGAGAGAGATTGTGTTAGCGAGCGAAAGTAGTTAGGTTAACGATCGTTTGTGGTGAGAAAGACTGTTGGTATAAATGAGATTGTTTGTTTACATGTTTTAGTTAGGTTACGACAGTGGTGAATGTTTCGGAGCGAATGCTTTTTTATTTGACTGCAGCATAAGGCAGTTGTGTGAGAGCTGGATAATATAAATATTTTTTCGACCAGCGTGGAAGTGTTTTTTTGATTTTCAAAGCTGCGATTCCTCCTTTGGAGAGACCCAAGTTTTTTGAAAGTGGATGTATTGTTGATGACTTGGCTTGTATTACGATTTTGTTTGGACTGCTCATTTGATTGATCAACTGTTGACGACCTGGCCTGTTTATTACAATTAAGATTTAGGATGATGATGATGATGATATCGACGACGATGACACCCATGACCCCGAGGAGTTAAGTCCGTTATGTAAATTGAAAACAATCTTCGGGTTTCATATAGTGGTGTTGTGCCATAAAAGACAGTTGGCTTGTGTGTATAGACAGTGTTGGTGTCTATAAAATATATATAAACATATTTATTTGGGTGTTGGTGTGCGGGTGATTTAAGTTTTGTTAGGGGTTTCGTTGATTATTTGAATGGTGGTTATTATATATTTAGTGTGAAGTTTATGATTAGTTGTAAGTGTGATTATTATTTTGATTGTG